>NC_026506.1:3514724-3842728 GCF_000182925.2 Neurospora crassa OR74A
AGTTTATTAATAATTAAGGTAGATATTTGGAAGTATCTATTAACTTTAATACTATTAACCTTTCCTTCTATATAGAAGTTAAATTTAGTAATTATATTAATAATAGTTTTTAAGTTAATACTTTTTATAATACTAGGCGGTATTGCTTTATACTTTATATTTAGCGAAAACTTTTTAATAAATATTTTATTTACTATTATCGATAAATAATCCGAATTAAAATATACGGTAATAATGGGTGTATTAGGACTAGATTTAATATTAATTTATAAATATAATATAATTTTCCGTAAATTTATTTCCCTATTCTTGAGAGTAATGTTTAGGATTACTTTAATAGTTTATCCTTTAGTGAAAGTAAATAGTGCGTATTGGCTTTTGTATTAAATTTCCGATAAGTTGGGTTTCTATCTATTTGTTAACGTTGGTAAGTTTATTTAGATGTCTGCTTTCTTTAATATTCTAATTCGGTTAAGCGGCTTTTGACTATTTATAGTAGAAGTTATTTAATTATTAGATAAAGGATTGGACGACCTATAAGAAGTTTGGGCCTTCTCTAAATATTTAGGAATTATTGTAAATTTAGTATTAGATAATAGATTTAACGATAGGGGTCGTACGGATTTATTAGAATTAGTACTTCTAATAGGAATTATATTAAAAATAACCGTTAGTTTATTAATTATTATATATAAAAGGATATAAAATAATAAAATATTAGGAGATAAAAGTTTATTAGGGGTTAAATAGTTAGTAAAGTAGGTAGAAGGTTTGTTATTATATTTAATTTTGGAAGTATTTATTATAAATTCTTCTACTTCTTTTTCGAAGTTCCTAATAAAATAGTAACTTTTACTCTATAGGTTGTAGACTTTATTATTTATATTAGAGTTGTCCGTAAAAATTATTACGGTAGAGGTGTAAGTATAACAGTTATTTTATAAGATTTAATAGCGTTTAAATCTTTTACTTTAATAGTATTAGCGATTATTATTATTACCTAATTAGTTAGTATCGTACTTATTAAATTTATTATTAAAGTTCTTATATCCTTTATTAAAATACAACTTTCTACTTAATTTACTGTTGAACCCGTTATTATAAGATGAGAAGTTTTTTTGAAAAGGTTTGCTACTATTATAATTTCCCTAGAATTTAATATAAACGTTAAAATTATTATTTTCATTATTAAAGCTACTAATAGTAAAATAAATTATTTGTTTATTCTTTAAGGAGTTAAGGAATAAGCGGCGTATTGGAATAGCCTTCTATTTAATTTTATTAATATATTTATTAAGATTGATATTCCATTCCGGAAGAATATATATAATTTATATTATTAAGTATAAGTTATTTTATAATTGAGTATATAATTGGAAGTCTAAAGTATTTCCCTAAAGGTGAGTGTATTTGAATAATTGAATTAAATAATTGTAAAGCGCCTACGTATTAGTCTTGTGTAATTCTACGGTGAATTTGTTTGTATTTAACTATTTTTGTGCTTTATAGGGTTTAATATTGAATATAATATTTAATATATAGAGAGTTTTATTAAAATTATTGCGAAGGTTGTTATATTCTTCTTTAAAGAAGGTAAAATTCTATTAGTATAATATTATATTACAGAATAGTTGGTTAAGGTTATTAGTAAGAATTTAGCATCTTTTTAGGTAATTTTTTAAATATCCTCTAATCGTATTATTAAATTTATAGAAAGTAGTATAAACATTGATCTTACCGTCCTAATAGATACTTTTCTTTATTTTATTAAGTTTTATATTAGGGAAGTATATTTTAATATTTAATATTTTAAAAAGTTCTTCCTTAATTATTTAACAATTATTAGTATTAGTCCTAGAGACGGATTCAGTAAGAGTTTAGTTTAGATTTTTTAAATCTTCAATACAATTATATAAATCCTTAAATATTTTACGAAGCGCTATATTATCCGTTATTATACTATTACTATTAGCCTTAATCGATAGAATAGAAGTATTAGATCTAATATTGAAGTGTATAATTTGTAGGTTATTAGTAGGATGAGCGTTTTAGCAAAAAGTTAAATATATAGAAGGAATAGGAATCTTCGGAATAACCGACGGAAAGTAATTATTATTATTTAGTATTATAGGCGGTAATTCTTATTATTTAATTTATTTCTTACTTACTAGGGTCTAATCTATTAATTCTTTAAGGTTTATTTTTAAAATTTATCCGGAGATATTACGGCCTATAGCCGGAATTAATATATATTTACAAAAATAAATAGGAAGTTAATTAATATTATCGAATAGGGGTTGCTAGTTAATATAATTAATATAAAGATTTTTTATTTAATTAACTAAATTAGTAGTATTATACGGATTTTTAACACTAATTATAACTATTTCGCCGGTTAGGTTAATAAGACTATTAAAACGCTAATTGCAATAAATAGTAGGGTTTTTATATAGTTGAACGGCAATATATTTTACAATAGCGGACGCTAGGAGACCGAAATTAAGTTTTATATTATTCTAAATTAAGTATATAATATTATAAATCAATTAGGTAAAGTGAAATAAAGAATTTAAGGATCTACCTCCGGTCTTTATATTATATTAGGTAAGGTATATAGTATTTTAATTTAGATTAATAAAGTACATTAGAAAGTAGTTAGCAAAAGTAATTCCTAGGAGCCGGTTTGCTTATTCTTACTACTATTTCTATACTAAATATAGGAGAGTTTCGGTTTAAATAAGATTTTTAAAATATTTAGTAGTAGGATTAGTAGTTAATTATTAAATAATATTAGTAGTAATTTTAATAATTAAATTTATTTACGAGACTATTAATTCGGTTAGCGAGAAGGGTCGTTAAATTAGGCTTGGCTAAATATATTATTTAGTAGGTATAGGTAATAAGGAAGGCGGTATAAGAATTTGCGTTGGGTTAATAAGGGCTGGCGTATTAATTATTCTAACGGTATTTAAAAAGGTTATTAGCGAGGAGTATACGTTTATATTACTAGTATTAGGGGGAATAAGTACTTGGACGGTAATATTAATAGTAGTATTATTCGCTTTAATTCGGGCTATAAATTATTTTTAATTCTTCTTCTATAATTATAATAATACTCCTTCTTTAATTATAAATAATTAATTTTAGCGTATTGGAATTAGATAGTTGGTAATTAATTAACGATACTTGTATAAGACTTATTAAACTTTACAGTCCATTATATTTAAATTAACAATTTATTTTCTATTATAAATATTATTATTAATATTAGCGGACTAGTTAAGTTTAATTTTAATATAATTAGTTTCTTTATTTAAATACAATTATATTGCTTCGTAATACGGGTAACCGGAGTGCTCTGCAAATAACAGTATGATGATATTTAAAAGCGTTGTAAAAGATGATGCTAAAGGAAGAATCAGAAGCCAACGGCTTGCCTAGAGGGTAAGCCTTATAAGGATTTCCTTATCTTATCGCAAACTCATTCAATAAGGTCTACGACCTGCCTACCGGGCCTAGGCGCCCAATAGCGTTGGTCCCGGGCACGGCAGCCTATATATACGTTCGGCCGGGCAAGCCAGTTACACGTGACTAGCCACCCCATAGCCTTATCTAATCTATATATAATGATATAGGTATCTGGTATCAAATCCCGGTTTACAAAACAGATTACTAGTATCCTTACTGGGAATGCCCTTACTTCTTTGCTTAACTGCAAGTAACGCGCTTAGTGCGGCGTGGTTCTGGCTTGCTGCGTCCTCCCTTCCTAGCCTAATATTCCTTAATTAATTCCTTTGTATTATATAGTTCCTCCTCGGTCTTCCAACGATTATACTAGTATCTATATCCGAACTATTTAATGCAATATTTATACGTACTATTACTTTTAAATTTATAGTCTAAGAGTACTTCGATTTCGTAGTTAGTGCCGTTGTTATTATTTAAATCCTGCGAATCTTCGATTGGTCCGGGTAGTAGAGTAGTTCGGTTAAAGGGGTCGTTGCTTTTGGGTATGGGCTTTAGGTGTATAATAGAAATAATTAAATAAATTTTCATTTCTTCGGGGAGGTCCAATTCGTATATAAACTTCCCTACTTTACAAATAACTTTAAAAAGTCCTACTCGTTATTGTAATAGCTTCCTCGAGGGTCGCCCTAGTAAGTGATATCCTTTATACAATTTGAGGAAGGTTTTGTTACCGACTTCTAGTTCGATTTATTAATAATTAGCGTTGTAGCAACGCTTGGCATTGGCGATAGCGAAATTTATAGTAAGACGAGCGTTTTCTCGGATATAGTTGTAAAGGATTTTGTAGTTTTATACTTCTTTAATAGTATTAGTAATTAGATTAAGGGGAACTATTAGTTTATAACCGAAGAGGTATTTGTAGGGGCTGGTTTTAATAGTTTTAATATAGATACTATTAAGGTTCTATTGTAATTAAATAACTATATTAAGTTATATTCTATTAGGGTAATAGAAGATATAAAATTGTAATGCTACTTCAATAGTCTAATTCTTATATTCTACTAGTCCGTCTCCCTAAGGGTGATATACGGTTATTATTAATAGTTTGGTATTTAAGGCTTTCTATATACTTTTCTATAACGTTAATGTGAACTTACGGTCTTAATTAGAGATAATAGTAATTAGTATTCCTTAATTATATAATAATAATATACGGATAAGGATTTTCCCCTAATTTTCTGTAATATATGTAGAATACTTTAGAATAAATAAAGACTGTTTAAAAGATTTATCGGTTATAGGTATTATATAATCGAAGGTATTATATCCTTCTAAGTACTAGGGGGTACTAATAATTAATATTTCTAAGAGGCCAATAATAAAATCGATAGCGATTATTCGTATTAGTAAAGTACTTTCGGGTTGGATTAATTAGTAATTACCAATTAGTACGCTTCTATCGGTTTGGTTTAAGTTATAGGCTAAGTATTTCTAAATGTAGTCTTTAATTAGCCGAATTTTGTTAGGGAAAGAGAAGGCTTTTAGATTGTATATTATACGGTCTCTGCCGAAATGATACTTTTTGTTGTATACCGATTGGAGAATTTCTTTAACGTAGTTAAATAATATATATAGACTCTTAGATCTATTGTTCTATTAATTGTAAATTAATCTATATTTATTTATAAAGAACGGATATCTAGCTCGGCGAAAAAAGCTACCGTCCTTAATAGTATAGTCTTTTAAATTATTAACGACGGTTAAGAATTTGGTATCGGTTTTATACCCTTCGATAAAATGCTTGTATATCGCCTTATTTATTTAAACCTCCGTATAGATATAAAAAACTTCTTAATTATAACGCTCCTCGGAATATCTTTTAGTATACTAAATATTATCTAGCGTAGCCTCTCCCTTAGGATTACTATTATTATTCTTTACTTTTAAGCGGTTTAATGCATTTAGTAGGAAATTAAATTTTCCCGGTAGATAGTAAACTTCGAAGTTGTATTAGAATAAGTAAATAAAAATATTAATTAGACGTTTATTTGCCCTATCCGTTAATAACGTTCGTAAATTAATCTATTTAATAATACCCTTTATAGCTAAATAGTCGGTTAAAATAATAACGGTCTTATTGTAAGAATAGATTTAGGTTTATAAATGTTTAACGGCCTAAATTAAATATACTACTTCGAACTCGGAGGGACTGTATCTAGTCTTAGCAGAGGTCAATATCTTACTTAAAAATATAATAGGAAGTACTTAGTTCGATAGAATATTAGAGCCTAAAGTTTAAATATATTCCTCCTTCAAATAGAATATTATAATACCGAATCCCCTTTTTAATAATCTATCGACCTATAAGAATGCTTGCCGGTCTAGGTGTAGGTATACAAATATTATAGGATTTTCGCAAATAGCGTCCTAGAAGGCTTTAAAAATAGCGATCTCCTAAGGAGTAGGGTCGAATTTAGTCTTCGTACAATAAGCGACTCGTTTACTATAATTATCGGTTTTTCCTAATTTGCATCCTTCAACTAGAAGTTTAATTTTCCTTTCCTATAGTAGCCCTACCAACTAAGCGTAGTATAATATTAGGTAGCGAAGGAAGTTGGTGCCGCCGATATACTACTCTAGGGCTTTTAATTATATTAGGAAATTTAGATTCTTTATTACTGCTATCCTCTCCTTAATTATTAAAAGACCTAGGGAATTTATTTAAAAGCCGAGTAATTCAACGCTAAGGTAGCCTAAGAAAGATTTTTTAAAGGACAAAATAATATTCTTCTAGGTAAAGATTTTAAATATTATAAATAAGTAGGCGAGGTATTTGCTAGTAATATTAAATACAATAACAATATCGTTAATATAAACGCGGTAGTAGGCCTTGTAGTCTTTAAGAAGCATATCTATAAAACGCTATACGTAGGCGGGAGTATTTTTAAAACCCATCTATACTACTATAGGCTATTCTAAACTACAATGCGTAATAAGGGTAAACCTATTGTAGTATTTCTACTATACGTCAAATTAATAAAAAAAGGAGATTGCGTCGATTACTATAATAAATAGCTTTCCTCTAATAAAAGTAATAATTTCTCCTTATAATGGGAAAAGGTAATTATTGGGAATTATAATACTATTTAATACTTTTAGATCGACAACGGGCCGTCCTTTAAATCCTAATTTTATTAACCTCCAAATTACAAAAACTAGGTAGGCGAAAGGCGTTACCCGTATAATGTATTCTATCTTACCCTACTTATATAAAACGTCGAAAATTTCGTCGATAACTACTTAATTTTTCTTACTTAGTAAATATATCCTTATTACTACTTTCTATTTTTACTATTCCTCGATTAATAGTACTCTTATTATATCCTCTAATAGTATATCTACAATACCCCCTTCCTTCCAAAGATTTAGGAAGGCTGCTACAATATCTTTCAATACTTATTCGAACTCTTTATTTACTGCATATATATAAATACCCTTGTTAATAACTACTTCAAATACTTCTTCTATACGAATACTAAAAGTAGAGTACTTCTCGGGCACGCTTAGTAGTTTAGGAACTTCGTTAAACTATATATTTAATATCCTTTTACTACCTAAATTCTTATTAAGGTTAATTTTAGCGTTAAATAGAAAGGGTAATCCTTTAGTAACTTACTTAACTACCTCTAATACTGTAGTATTAAAATTATTTTTAAGGACTACTAATACCTATTTAACGATTGTTACGGCATTAAAATCGGCCTATAAGGCTATAAAAAATCTACTATCCTTACATTCCCTAATAGAACTAATATAAAAGTTCTTTAAAATATTAATCGTCCTTATTAATATATTCTTAATAGGTATTAGGCGCGGGGACTTCGTATTAATAATCGTATAGGGTATAGCTACGTACTTTAATATAAATATAAAGGAGCGGTCCTTTAAGAGGGGTTTATAGAATACCGGGATTATAGTTTATTTGCTAGGCAATAGGGTAATCTTTTTGCTAATAGTAATTTTCCTAATACATTTATTTAATCGCTTAACGACTTTAAATTTAATAGAGAATCCGTCCTTTGGGAAGCGGACTATCTCGGTATAATAGTCGATATTGGTTTTCCTTAGGTATAAAAAAGAATTAGCGAATAGGATATTAGGTACTAAATTATCTATAACCCAAGTACTAACCTCCGTCTTTAATAATGTATTATAACTATAAATATCTAAGCCGGGCAAATAGATAGTAAAAACCGCCCACTCCTTCAATTTAATAGATTTATTCCCTACGCTTCGGACTATAGTATTATAATCCGTAGATATAGTATATTAAAGGGTAGAAAGGATTTTCCGGTCGACGATACTTCTTCCTACTCCCGGATTAAAATAAACTTCAAAATCTTCTCCGTCGGGGGCGGCTTTTATATTAATACGTAGGTAAATATAGCTTGAGAGGGGGTTATTTACAATATCCTCGCCTATATTTAATATAAATTCCTTTACCTTATAATTTATATAGCCGCCAATATAGTAGACAACTTCTAGAACATCGTAGTACGTATCTATTAATATATATTTATATTTTTTAATATACTTAAAAACTATATTACGTAATATATAAATCTCCTTACAATAGTCGTAAGTCCTTCTAGCAATAGGGAGGCTTGAGAAGGGTTTAATTACTTCGCGGTTCGTAGCTTTAGACGGCGAACAATATTTTATATAACGATGCTTTATCGGAGCGGAGTTAAACTCTTTAAAGTACTTATAATAAATTAATTCTCTATTATATATATAGTAAATATCTACTTCGCTATCCGAATTATTACTAGAATTATCTATATAAACCGCGTCCTCCTCGTTAATAACGTATTTAATAGCTACATCCTCTCCCATCGTATCTTCAGTATAGTACGCTCGGTCGGACGGCCGAGCGTCTCTTCTACAATTTTTATCTTCGTTCTAACGAGTATTTCGGCTACTACGCTCGTTATAATTATTTCGATTATTACAATTATTACGACTCTCATAGCGAATATCTTACCCTACGTAATTATTGTAACGATTATCCTAATGCTAATTGCAACGTCTATATAATTTAAAATTTTAATTATAATATTAATTATATTATATATTATTTCAAATAGCGTTAGATATAGGGTTAGTAATATTTTTAATAGAGGATTTGGACTAAATATAAAAGTACTTGTCCCTAGTAGTAAATACGAATAATTTTCTAATATCGTCAATTTCGGTTATATAATTAAATAAGAGACCTATTTTATACGGGGAACGTAATAGAGTCTTAATACAAATCTCTATACTAAACTAAATATACATTATAATACTATACTAATTATCCTCTATTTTAGAAAGTATCTCTATTACGCAAGCTAAATGTAATTTCTTTATTATATATATAAATACCGTATTCTCGTCCGTAGTAATATCCTTTAGAATAATAGTACCCTAGTTAAACTTATGTATAACGGTAGTAAAATCTAGCCGGAAACGGGCTACTAATACTTTATATATACCGCTAAATCCTTTATATCGAAGTTTAATTCGCTAATCTAACTTAAATTAATTATACTATTATAATAGTACTACTCCCTAAAGTAACTAAAGAAAGAAGTATACTAATTATCTTTCCGCTTCGGTTCTAAATATTAGGAAGTCCTCCAATATAAACAGAATACAGTCCGCGAACATAGTTGCATCAATATAGATTACATCTTTACCGTCCTATACTATACTTAGGTTATTTAAATCCGTATAATATAAATTAAAATATCCTACTTCCTCCTTTTTAATCTTAATATATTCTTTCCAAGGTCCATAAGGGCCATTATCTATATTATTACCGGGTAGGAAACCTCCTCCTAGTAGGTTGGGTGGGAAGCCTCCCTCTAATAAATTAAGTAAGAAGCCTTTTCCTCCGGACGGATTAGTCGGGAAACCTCTAGTAAGTATAAATCGATATACACCGCCAACGTCGTTATTATTATTGTTAGGATTATTATTATTTAGGGCTCCTATAGTAATAGCAATTTTAATAGGAAGGGTACTATTTCTACGGGTAAGGATTATATTAAAGCGAATAGTAAATAAGGCTTATAATACTATAATTTACATACTAATATCCTTCTTTATTATTTCTATATCCTTAGCTACCTACTCGGAATTCCTTTTAAATTCTTTAAGGATTACATTAGCCGTACGGACGGATATTATAACTAATTTTAAGGTATTAGGGGTAAGTGCTAAAGATCGATAAATTTTTAATAATATTAGAGTAAAACTTAAAGTTTATAAATAAATAGGGATATATTAAAAAGGTTCGGCGTAGGTAGCTAGGGCTTTAATAAATAACTACTTTAGAGTTTTAAATCCATCCTTTACTATAGGTTTAGGAAGCGTAACCTTATACGTACTAAAGCTATATATAAGGAGAATAAGATTAAAATTAGTATTATTAGCTAAGGGGCTTTTAAATATTGAGCGCTTGCGTTAATCTTTAACTAATACCGGGCTAGGGGGTAATTTAACGAAATAAAGTATAGGGTTGCTAATTAAGGGCGCTCCGACTGGAAGGGTATAGTATTAAGTAATTATATACCTTAAAATTTTCGGTACTAACCGGGTTTTCACCGGGCGTAAAATCTCTTCGTCCGCTATAAATTTAGAATATACACCAGGTAAAGGGGTAGGGGGGGTAGGGGTCCTATTGCTAAGTATTTTAATAACTAACGAGAATTAGTCTTCAATATACTTATTTAACTTATTAAACTACTTAATTACTACTTTAAATATAGCGAGGTCTACTTAGATTATAGTAACTTTTCTATTTATAATATTAAAATTAATACTAACTTACAATACTTTAGTACCCATTATAGCAACTTTTCTATTAATAGCATTAACTTTAATCTATATATTATCGTTAGCCAATCGCACAGCTTTAAAGCGTTCATTTACAAAATTAGTTAATCCTTTAATATTATAATTTATAGTAATAACCTAATTTAATAATATAACGAAGTTACAACCTTATTAATTGTCGATAAAGGCTATTTTATTAATTAAATACTATAAAGTACGAATATTAACTCCGAATCGCTTAGGGGTACTAGGTCGCTCTAAGTTGGATATAGATTCTTCTATTTTATATTCCAATTCTTCAAATACTTCCACATCTTCCTAAACGTAATTGTAAAAATCATTGCGACCCATAATTATAAAATCACGGTTATAATGGATTAAGGGGCAATCTTTAGTTAGACAACGTTCGACGTATAAAGCGCTATTTACCTCCTTAAGGCTAACCTTAAGAAGAATAGTCTTAGGCTTACTACCCTTAATATACTCTTTATAAAATTAGTAATATTCTTAAATTTTAAAGGAGAAGCGGGTTCTTTCTTAAGAGCCTTCTCTATTACCAATTCGGCTAAATTATTCAAAATTATAAAAATAAAGGCTAACCTTATTAGGAACCCGTTTATTACCAGTAGGTCGTTTAGTATTATAAAAATTATTTTAACTAGTAACTTTATAGGTATTATCTTAATCAGCAATACTAAAGGAAATAACTAAAGCTTTAGAAGTAGGGATAAAGGCTTAATTAGCAAAGAAAGTAATAGGGGTAGCAATAAGCTTAGCGAATAGTAAAATAATTTAAAAGAATTGTATTTAGAAGTAGTTGTATTTAATTACTTAGAATTAATTACGCTCAATAATTTAATCGCACTTAACTACTTAGCTTTATTTAATTATACTATTAAACTAAGAAGTAGTTAGATTAGCTTAATAAAGGATAATCTACTACGAATTAGAAAATAAATTACTTATCCAACAATAATACTATTATAACTAACTAAACTATCGAAGTTATTAGTAAAGCGATTTTCTTATCGAAACGTATTGCCGTACGTAGGTGAATCGCCAGGCGGCTCGTTAGCTAGGCCGTAGTCGGCTATAGTATTAAAATTAACTTCCTAATTTACAACGTACTTAATTACAATCGCTAACAATAGTATTAAGAATAAAGAATATACTTAATAAGAATATAAACAGGGAGGGAGGATATACATTTAAGAGTCGAATAACTAATAAATAGGGTTACCCTTCGCATCGAAGCCCGTAGGTGCTCGGATCGGGGTAGTACAATATTAAATATTCTAATCAATACGAACCGACGCGAGTAAACTAGTATAGTATAATAGGGGAAGTATAGGGAAGGTATAAAGGAAAGATAGAAAGGGATTTAGAGACGTAGAAGTAAGGATTATTATTATATGCAATTGCGGGGTCGGTATCGTACGATATAGGATCTTTGCGATTAGAAGAATAAAGAATTAATTAATTTACTTACTCAAAGGCTCTAATCGAAAGGGGTCTGGTCTAGTTAATTAATTTTTAATTGTAGCTACTATTTAATACGGGTAACCGGAGTGCTCTATAAATAATAATATAATAATATTTAAAAGTATTATAAAAGATAATGCTAAAGGAAGAATTAGAAGCCAACGGCTTGCCTAGAGGGTAAGCCTTATAAGGACTTCCTTATCTTATTATAAACCTATTCAATAGGGTCTACGACCTACCTGCCGGGCCCAGGCGCCCAATGGCGCTGGTCCCGGGCACGGCAGCCTACATACACGTTCGGCCGGGCAAGCCAGTCACACGTGACTAGCCACCCCATGGCCTTATCTAATCTATATATAATAATACAGGTGTCCGGTATTACTTCGATAAGTAGCTTAGCGGTTAGAAGTTAAAGTCTTTTTTTATAGTGAAGTTGCGGTTTATATGTAGTAAATTTAATAATTTAATATACTTTGTATATTAGATTTTCCTTTTAAAGGTTAAAAGCTATTTGAGGGTTTGCTTAATTAATCTTTAATATTATTTAATTTAGCCTTTAAATTAGAATAAGTAGTAATAAAGTAGTAAAAAAGAGGGGATTCCGAGCAGTAAAAGTGTAAGTGCTTAGTTTGAAAGGGTAAAGGTTGAATAATAGTTGTAAAATTTAATAAATTATTATTAGATTTAATATATCTCCCCCTTCGACGAAAGGAAGAAACGTAAAGAATAATAAGGTTGGTTTAAAATTGAGTTGTAAGTATTACTTATTACGCGAGGATATACTTTATAAATAATAATAATAGAGAATAATAATATGAGTAATTAGTTATTGGATAGAGTAATAATGTGTAACGATTAACAATAGTTTTATTAAAGGAAGTTGAAGATAAGAGTTGTTACGAGCCTTAATTTGGAATTTCGTATACGATTTTATTAAGTGTAAGTAAGATAGATGTAAGGTTGGTATGATATGAATTGATGATCCGTCAACTTTAATAGAGGTTAACGGGACAAGCACTCTTATATGGTAGACTATATACTCTAGCGAGCATCTACTATAATAAAATAGAGCATCCAAGTATCTACTAAGAATGCCCTATAATAAAGACGAGCTTATTATTCTAGCGCTCGAAGCTATTCAAAATAGCCAATCCTAGCGATCTACATCGAAGCAATACAACGTCACGCAGTCTACCTCATCCCGATGCATATAGGGCACTATATCCAAGCGCAATTCTAAAATTTCGATCTAACGGCTATTTCCGACGTAAGAGGAGTTTATTTGCAAGTAGATATTAAATAAGGAGAAGGCTAGCCGGGCTCCCAACCGCTATTAAGTAACTAGCTTCGCGACGTTAATACTAAAAAGAGGAGGTAATAATAATTAGTTGGGTGCCTATTAGATAAACCAGTTTATTAAGAGAAATCCTTCTATTAAGATTAAGCTTTTAAGCCCCTTCGAGTTAGTAAGAGTAAGGGGGTTTACTAGGGAAGCCTTTATTGCCTTTTTTAACCTTATAGAAGCCTAGATTCGTAATAAGACTATTATCCTAATTAATATTACTAATATAGACGAATACGGACTTTAAGAATTAGAATTAAGGGATAGGAAGGTCCTTAGGATTATTCTATTAAAGAAGGTATATTTAATAACGACCGATGTAATTACTTAGGTAATTATTATTGAGTTTATAATAGGGTAACCTGGGGGCTTCATAATACTAACGTAATTATAGGTAAACTATAATATTGAAAAGTAAAGAAAGAAGATATTGGAGGAAGAAAGGCGTGGCCGAAGGCCGTGCCGCGCGGGGATCCCTTTATAGGAATCCAGGCGCCAGATTGCTACGTAGTCACGTACCCACCTGAACCTCCGGCGAAGGCGGATATATAGTTACGTACCTGCCAGGTCCTCCAACGAGGGTGGGCATAGGTAAGCCATGCCCAGTCTAATCTAATCAATTGAGTAATTGTATATATAATAACAGTAATACTAATATTCCCGTATCAAATCCCAGCGACACAAAGAGAAGTTATTATCCTTAATAGGAATAGCTTCATTTCTTCTAACGTAGGGAGCGTTGAAGTGCCTTACTTTAATCCTTATAATCCTTCTTATCTACAAAGCGAATATAGGGGGCCGCTTTATTAGGCTTCGCAATATAAATCCTACGAGTACCACTCTCGCACTCGTCTAATCAATATTTCCAATAATCCTCCACTAAGTCCTTCGTATTCTTTAATCCTTCGGTATTAAACTAATTATTCTACTCGTAGCCGTATTTTTTCTATTTAACATTATATAAAATATTACTATCGATCTATTTATAAATAATAATTTTATTAAGCTCATATTATTTACCGGGTTCAAACTTAGAATTACTTTGTAAGTCTTCGATAAGTCTAAAAAGCGGAAAAGTACGACCGAAGGGGTTATTACCTTTCGGGGCGGGAGTAAAATATATTATTGAAATAATTAGGTATATTTTTATAAACAGAGGAAGTTCGAATTTGTAAGCGAATTTACTAATTTTCTAGATAATTTTAAAGGGATTGGATTATTATTAGGAAATCTTGTAGGAAGGGCGTCTAGGGAGGTAGTAACTATAATTCAATTTCAAAAGTACTTTATTACTAACTTCGAAATATAATTATCGGTAAGAAGCGTTGTACCTCTTCTTAGCGGCGGCGATTACGAAGTCTATAAATAATTAAGTATCCTATTATAAATATTTACGAATAGTAGGGTTATCTTAGAAAGCGTATACCTAATTAGTATTATTTATTACAATATTTAAAGGGCTAATAAATTTATAGTTAAAGAGATATTTATATAGGGAAGTTTTAATATTTTTAATAAATACGCTATTAAAGTTCTATTAAAGGGAGGGGATAATTAATAATTAATTGTAACTTAATTTATAATAGAAAATATAGAATTTTATAATTATTTCAACGGTTTAATTCTTATATTCTACCGCTCTATTACCAGCAGTATAATACGTAATCGTTATTAGTAGTTTAATTCCTATTACCTTCTATATTCCCTTTTAGTAGGCGGAAGTGAATTTACGGTTGCAATCGGAAATAATATTAATAGGGAAACCCCAGTCTATTAGTAGTATTATCTAGATTGTAATAATACCCTATTCCTCAATTATATAAGTAGTATAATTAAGGATAAGTAGGTTACGCTTAGAAGTTTTATTTATAACGGGTATTAGTACGTTAAAGGTCGTATAGCTTAATATTTACTAAAGGGTATTCTCCGCCGAAACTTCCGGGAGTCTAATAATAAAATCAATAAAGATAATTCTTATTAGTAATTATTCTTCAGTTCGGATAGGCTAGTAATCGCCGATAGGGGGGTTTCTATTAATTTAATTAAATTAATAGGCGGGGTAGTATTTAATATATTATTAAATTAGCTAAATTTTATTCGGGAATAATACTCTATACAAATCGTAGAATATACAGTTACGGCCGAAATAATACTTTTTGTCGTATATTATTTCGAAAATATTTTTAATATATTTATAAGGAACGTACAATATTTTAATACTATTAATTTATATATTATAAATAAAGCTATCTCTTATAAAAAAAGGATAGCCGGACTTCGAAAAAACTTTAATACCGTCCTTAGTAATACGCTTATAATCCTTAAAATAATCTAGAATATTAAAGAGCTTTTTATTATTTTAATAAATATTATAGTATTATTATTGAACGTTATTATCTATCTATACTTTTAAAAAAGTATATTAAATATTATCGAAAACGGGAACTCTATTTAGGTTTAGATCGTTAAGGACGTCCTATATTATCCGTAATCAGCTTAGGGCATCCGGAATAAAATTTAATTTATTCAGAATATAATAGATTTTTAATTTATATTGCAAGAAGTAAATAGAGGCGTTAATTAACTTCTAATTAACCTAATTGGTAAATATTATACGTAGGGAAGTCTATTTAATAATACCTTTAATTATAGAATAGTTAGTTAGGACGATAATTAAGTATTTATAAGTATATAACTACATACGCAATTTACAGACTACCTATATAAAGTATATAATTTCAAATTCTAATAGGCTATAACGGGTCTCAACCTTAATAAAGACTTTACTTAGGAATATAATAAGTATTATTTAATTAGTAGGGATAGGAAATCCTTCTAATTATTCGAATTTAGAGCATAAATAAAAAAATATACTACTAAAATTATATTCTAAAGAGCCGTTAATTTATAAAAAGACTAGCTATAGAAGGTTCAAATAATAAAAAATTGTAGGATCTTCGTAGATAGCCTTCTATAAGGCTTTAAAAGCTTCCAATTCGATGGGGGTAGGTTTGAAGAAGGTTTTAGCGTAGTAGGCGGCCCGGCGGGCGGGTTTACCGTTTTTAACCTTGCCTTATTTATAGCTAGCTACTAGAAGTAATACTTTATATACTTAGAATAGTTTAATTAATTAAGTATAGTAGGCGATAAGATAGCGGAGAAAGCCGGAACTACTAATATACTACTTAAACGCCTTTAAATTATTTAGAAAGGTTAAATTCTTAAAAGCTTTAATATATTCTTTAATTATTAATATTCCGAATTTATTAATATAGAAACCTAAGAATTCAACACTTAAATAACTAAGGTAGGACTTCTTTAAGGAGAGAATTATATTCTTTAAAATAAATAAAGTAAAAATTATATTTAAATATTATATATATTCGTTAATAGAATCGCTAGCAATAATAATATCGTCGATATAAATACAATAATACTCCTTATAATCTTTTAGAAATATATCTATAAAGCGCTAAATATAGGTTAGAGTATTTTTAAAACCCATTTATACGACAGTAAGTTACTTAAATCTACAATAGGTTATAAGGGTAAAGTAATCCTAATATTTCTACTAAATACCAAATTAATAGAAAAATAAAATTACATCAATTACTATAATAATAACCTTTCCTCTTATAAAAGTAATAATTTTACCTTATAGTAGCAGAAAGTAATTATTAAGGATCGTAAAACTATTTAAAATACGTAGATTAATAACGGGTCTTCCTTTTAATCTATTCTATATCTCTCTCTAAATAATAAAAATAGAATAAACGAAAGGGGTTATATACTTAACCTAATTTATTTTTCCTTATTTATATAAAATATTAAAGACTTTATTAATAATAATTTAATCTTTTTTATTTAATAGGTATAGCTAAGCGGTAACCTTATAATTTTACTAACCCTCGACTAATAGAACGCGTATTATATTCTCCTCCAATATATCAACTAACCCTCCTTCCTTCTAAAGCGCTAGGAATCGGGCGACTAGCTTAACTAAAGCGGCTACGACCCTCTTACTACCAACGTAAATATAAACTCCCTCCTCAATAATAATATTAGGAGTTTTTTTATTTATACAAATCCTTAAAGTTAACTATTTCTCGGGAACCTTAGGCTATATTTCGGCTAATTTAATTTAATTATTCTCGGTATTAATAGTTAAGGTAGTATTGGGTACTAAGTCTAACTCTATATTAATAAGTACAGAATAGTCCTTAGTAACAATATTAATTATATTTTAAACTAATAACTCTAAATTATCTTCTATAATATTTAACGCCTCAATTACTATCGCGGTCTCGTATATATCCGCCTATAATACTAAGAAGTAACCGTCCGCGTCGCATTCCGAAATTATACTAATATAGTACTTCCATTATAATATTATTAAGTTAGTCGAGGAATTTCTAATTAGCGTTATTCGTAGGGTACGGATATCGATAATTATATTAATTATTACTTTATAATTAGATATAAATAGGAAACTTCTACTTTTTAGTAATAGTTTATAAAAAATAGGAACTATATACTCTTTACTAGGTTATAACGTAGTTTTTTTAGAAATTACTACTTTACGAATATAAGCGTTAGGGTTTCTTAAGACTTCGAACATAGTATTAAAATTATTTTAAGGCAATAGGACTTTTATAGCGCGGTAGTCGATATAAACTTAATAGGGGTAGAGGAAGGAGTTCGTTAATAATAAATTTAGCTTTAACTTATTTATAACCTATCCGGCGGCTATTATTTTAAATAAAGTAGGCCGGCCTTTACTATCCTTATTAGGTAAGTAAAAGGTAAAAGTTACCTATTCAGTAAATTTTATTATCTTACTACCAACCCCTCTAACTCTCGTAGAATATTTTATAGAAATAGAATATTCTATAGTACTTAGGAACTTCCTATTAATAATAATTTTTCCAGCGCCGGGGTCGATATAAATTTCGGTTTCAATAGTATTAAGCAATACTTTAATTATAATACATAAATATATAAAGCCAGAGAGTAATCCTTTATTTAATTCCTCTTTATTATATAATTTAATTTCCTTAATAAGTAGTATATCGATATAATATATAATATTTAAATTATCTTTTAAGGCTTTATAAATATCGAAGTAAGTAAAAAGTAAGTTGTATAAAGGGAGTACCTCCTTATAGCGCTTATATTTACAATAATAAGGATCTAAAGGTAAGACTATTTCGATTTAGGGCCTTCAAAAATATTTACAACCTTTTACATATTATTTTTTTATTTTTATTAAATTAAATATTTTAAAATATTTAGAATAAATTAATTTACTACTGTAAATATAATAAACGTTAATTTTAAATCTAGTAACGCTAGTACTATTAGAATCGCTAATATAATTAGTTTAGTTACTATTAGAATTTGCCTCTTCGGACTTATTTAAATCGATATAGTAAGTGTAATCTCTACCTTTACTATAATCCCTATCCTTATTACAATCCTTATTATAATCCTTATCTTTATTATTATTATTATAATTATTGGGTTTGTAGAAACCGCGAAATTTATTATAATTGCAATCGTAATACTTATTTATTTCCTTAAATTTAGCCTTCTTATTAAAGAATAAGCCCGGTTTAATATTTAAATATTTATTATATATAATAGAAATAAATATAATATAGGTACTCTTAATAGTAGCTAAATAGTAGTATATTTTATTTATAGCGGGGGGAGCGGGTACTATTATTTTAACGCTAATATTTATATTAGACTAAATTTATACTATAACGCTATACTAATTATTGCTATATTTGGAGAGAATGCCTATAGCGTAGGTTTAATATAATTTCTTTATAATAAAGAGGGATAATACATTTTTATTAGCAGCAATATATTTAAAATAGAACTTACTTTTATTAAATTTGTAGGTGGTTATAGCGGAGTCGGAATGGAAATACTTAACTAAAGCAGCGGTTAATTTATAAATATCGCTACGAATTTTAGTATAGTCTCTAAGAATTATTTAATTATACTACTAAAGTTTAATAGTACTTTATAAGAGGAATAGCCAAAGGCGAGCGAATTATTTAATAATTTTGTTGTAAATTACTTTATCCTCGAGGTAGGCTATAAGATAATTAGTAAATATAGTAGGGTTAATATAGACTATATCCTTACTATTCTAAATTATACTTATATTATTAAGATTATTGAAGAAAGGGTTAAAGACGCTAATATTATCCTTCTTAATCTTAAAGCGGTCTTCGTTATTAGTAATATATTTGGATTTGAATTTAAATAATTTAAGAAACTTATAATAAATAGTATAATTAAAATCGGACTTAAATTTAGACGAAAATAAGTTGGAGGAGTTATATTTTTTATAATTCTTACTACTGTGCTTATAATAATAATAATAATTAATATTAAATAACTTATTAAAATTATTAGGGGAGCTGCGGTTCTTACGGGATTTGCTATACTTAGGACGCTTATTGTATTCCTCCGATTCGGAGTTAGTATTGGCGTACTTCTTAATTTTATAGCCTTTAGCGTAGTATTTATAATATTTATTATAATTATCTTCTAAGACTAGGGAATTATTATTAGGGTTATTAAAGGCGGTAGTAACCGCTCCTCTATGGGGAGGCTTATTAAAAGGGGCGCCGTTTCCAATATTAATAATTATAGTAACTTTACTAACTTTAAATGTTAACGGCGGGGTGTTAATAAGTGTAACTTTATTGGCCGGAATATTAACCTTATTAATAAAAGTAGAAGGAATTATAATATTAGGAATAAAAGGGGGAATAATATTAGAGGTATATATTTTAATAATTTTATATATTTCTTTAAAGTATTTAAATTATATATTAGTTTATCCCTTTATAAACTCTTATAAATTAACCTCGTGTTCTTTAGTAGTAGTAAAAAAGGTAAAAAAAGCTTCTTCTTTATAGGTTCTAGAAATAAGCAGGTTAGATTTATTTTATACGTCTTTAATAGAAATTTTCTTTGGAATTTTAATTAATTGTATATAGGGGAGGGGATTGCCGAATTCCTTAATATAAGGGGTATTGAATAAGGGACGGTTAGATAGACTGGGGTCGCTATTATTAGTAAAATTAATAAGGTTAAGTATATTATAAAAGGTAGCAGCTCTACCCTTACCTTTATCTTTATCCTAGCGGGGACCGATATAAATAGTAGTAGTTTATAAACTATTAGAGGAAGTAATTTAGATAGGGGATAAATTTGGATAATTGCTGGGTATAGCCGACTTATTATTAATAATACCTAAGGCGAAGTAAAATATAAGTTCGGTATAATTATTATTTATAGTATAGCGGATTTTATAGAGTTCCGTATAAACGTTCTTAAATTCCTTTTTAATATCCTTATTACAGGCCTAATCCTTTATATTTTTCTTAGTAAAGAGGTCGTTTATATATTAGCTAATTGAAATAATATTAAACTCGGCAATCTTAATCTACTTTCTAGAATTACCCTTAATTTTATTAAATCGAATTTAAATTTTCTTATATATAATACACTTAGGGACTTAGCTAATTTCAATTTCCTTATTATTTTTATCGTCGGAGCGATTAAGGGTAACCGAATTACGGACATTATAAATAGGGGAGCGTTTAAACGGGGATTCCTTAATAGTAGGATAGAAATCGATGGATAGGACTATAGTCAATTAGGAAGCTTGTTTAGTTACAGCGTATATAGATTATTTAGATATAGTATAAGAGGGTGAGTTAGAGAGGTTATTAGTAATAATTAAAATAAAATTGCTAATAATACTGGGATTTTGGGTTGTATTACTACTAATAGTTGGGGGTATTAATAATTTATATAGAAAGCGGCGTACCGCCTGAGGGGGGTCTTTAGTAACTATAGTAATTAAAAGGAAAATCTATTTATAATTATAAATATAAAAGTAAATTATATAAAATATAATAGGAGGATAGGGGAATAATTATAAATTGGAAGGGTAATTCTACGGCGAACCTATTTTATAACTAATAATCGTCGTAGTCTCAAGTAATTACACTATAAACCTATCTTATAATAAATAAATTATAGTATTTTTAGGGGGCGTAAAGCTATTTATTAATAAATTATACGAGTATTACCCTTTATATTAAAGTTTAAACGAAGTTCGGATTGGGGTAGTAAAGTACTAAAGTACTTTAATTAATATAAACCAATACAAGTATAATAGTATAATATAGTAGAAGCGCGGGGTGTAGGGGAAGTTTACGATATCTATCTTTCGATTAGCGATTTGTAAACTTAGAGATTTTAAATCTATAAGGCTATTTAGCGACGAACGTTATAAGTAATAGGGGGAGGTGTAATTATAATTGTAGGGTTGATATTTTGTAATATAAGATTTGAGCGATCGTTGTAAGTTTAAAGAACCTACCAACGTAAATTAATCGCAGTCTAACAAAAAGCGCGATTAAGGGATAATATAGTTACTGCTTGTACAATTACAACTATTATATAATAGGGTAACCTGGGGGCTTCACAATACTAACGTAGTTGTAGGTAAATTGTAGTATTGAAAAGTAAAGAAAGAAGATGTTGGAGGAAGAAAGGCGTAGCCGAAGGCCGTGCCGTGCGGGGATCCCTTTATGGGAATCTAGGCGCCAGACTGCCACGTGGTTACGTGCCCACCTGAACCTCCGGCGAAGGCGGGCATGTAGTCACGTGCCTGCTAGGTCCTCCAACGAGGGTGGGCATAGGTAAGCCATGCCTAGTCTAATTTAATCAATTAAATAATCGTACATATAATAACGGTAATGCCAGTATTCCCGTATCAGTTTAGTACCGCTGAGGGTAAGCGGTTAACCTCCGTTGTTGTTTTCTTTAGTATTAACCTTTAAGGTTAATAGTTCCTTAATAATATAAATAATGAGTTTAAGAGCTGGAAGTATAATAGTACCCTAAGTAGATAGAGTAATTTAAGGATTGCTCTATAATAGTTGAAGGAAGTTTATCTACTAGAAATGAAGTTAGTTAATGATATTTAGCGTCTTTTGATACTTAATAAATATATTAGTTATTTAATTAATAATTTCCTCTTTAAGGTTTTTTAATACAACGTTTAATTATTTTTTTTACCTCCCTATACTTTTTATAAAACTTAACCACTCAATCGATCTGTATTTACCGCCGTTAAATTATATTTTAGAAATTTAACTAAAGATTTTACTTCCTTCCTAATATTTATATTAGTAAATAAATAATAATTTCTCTAATATTATTAAGAAGTTTTAAGAAGGGGGGTAAGCTCTAAAAACCTTAAATTTAGGTTTAAAAAAATTAGGATATAGTTAATAAATAAATTTATTATTATTAACAACTCCGAAGCTATCCTTAATAATAATACTTTACTAACCTAGCTATTACTATTTAAAACGCTACTTAGGGACGATATATTTAAGGCCAATTATACTTTTAAAATTCTTTAGAAGTCTAGAAATATATTAGGTAGTATTTATAATAAGTTAATTATTATTAATCGTAATATTAAAACAGTTTATACTAAGGTAGCTAAGGCTTTCAATAATAAGAATATTAAATTAGTTGTAAAAGACTATTAGATTTAGTATTTATAGACTCAATTGGACTTAATAAAGCCTAAGGGTAAAAGGAAGGTTAATAAAGAGGGGGGCAATAGTAGATTTATATATATAGAGGAGATTATTTAAGTTTGTGAAGCCTTAAAGCAAGCCCCTAAGTGTAGAAGGGTTGCTACGGTAATAACGGTAACGAGATTACTATAAGAGTTAGGGAGAGTAGTTGAGTTAGTACTCTATGCTATTTAAGAGCATTAAGAATAAGATTACGACATTTTAAAGTAGTAAAATCGCTGCAAAAGTGGCCAGTTTTCAATATTATCTAGGTCCTGGTGATGAAATTACATGATGCATTGTGGGGGGGGATGCGTTGTGGGGTCACCACGTCTAGCACGTGAATGCCCGCCTGGCTGCCGCTATGACCCCCTGCCCCTGAAGTCGCTGGTCGGACCTGCTGCGAATTGGAAAGAACAAACAAGCAGAGTGGACTGTGACACCGACAACATGGAAACATCGAGATTCCGAATTTCAGCTCAGAGACGCCCAGGTTGCACAGCACAGATTAAATCACCAGGGGCAAATGATTTCTCACGGCGCATACAGTTCGTTCAAAGAAAAGGCTGCTCCCCAAACTGCTCGGCTCTAGTTGCCAGACCATCGTCGTCGAGCCACCTCACCTCACCTCGAAACACCCACCATGATCAAGCCTCGACTTTCTCCCCGAATCACTGACGATTCCTTTTCGAGAAGCGGACACACGTCCGCGTCCTGAAACGTCAAGATCGTTGCCCCTCCTGGTCAAGGTCACATTGGCAGTGGAGGCTTAGCCAAAGCCTAGACTAAAGGCTAAACACCCGTCCCGTTTCTCGTGCTCGGATCTCGCCTGCTGCATCCGCCTTCTTCGTCCTCGATCCCTTCCCCGCAAAGAAGTGCTCAACACCTCCGCTCCATTCTCCGAGCTAGTTAGGTGCTACTGGACACTTGTTGGCTAAAAATCAAGGATCCCCAGATCTGGGGAAATGGGTCGCCGACGCGTGGTCAGGTACCTTCCAATTTATCCAATGCCGGTTCAAATGACCATTGCAACCCAAGCATCCTGAGATTGAAAGGATCCCAAGCAATGCGAACATGCATAAACTCTAGACAGGGCTAGCTCAACCGAGAACAAGACATCCGATCAAGCGAGCGAAACATTCCAGAAACCAGGATTCAACAGAGGTTCTTCGAACAAATGCTGCCCCCTGAGACTCTGCGCCCCCCATTTCACCCGGTTGACCGTCTAAGGCACTCGTCAACAAAACTACAAAGGATTATGAAGCGTTACTATTTTCATGCAATAGCCACCCTCCCATTACGCCCAAACCTTGGCCTTGGGGTGACAGGAGCCGGATCTTGTTAGTCATGCTGGCCTTGGCCTTCTTGCGGGGGAGCGGAATGCGACTGGTGTTGGGTCAATGGGCGGCAACACGGTTCCGCAAAAACGGTGACATCGTCAGGATCTTTACATGCTCAGATGTCTCGATAATGTTCTGGCTACCAGTCTGACCGCCGAGTATAACTATTCGCCACCCACTCCCATCGAGAAAGGTAGATCGACAAGCCCAGGAACAGATCTACTGCAACTTCCTCATCAGTACTAAATATCAAGATGTGGCCCTCTCCCAAAGCTGCTTACCTCCTCCTGTTGGCCCGCTCGGCTCTCGTCGGCGCGTCCCCTGTCGAGCTTGAGGAGCGCCAGTCATGCCCTTCCATTCACGTCTTCGGTGCTCGTGAGACCACGGTCTCCCCCGGATTTGGTACCGCTGGCGTCGTTGTCAACCTCATCCTCCAGGCCTATCCAGGTGCCACCTCCGAGGCCATCGTCTACCCAGCCTGTGGTGGCCAGTCCTCTTGCGGCGGCGTCCAGTACGGTGATTCCGCCAGACAGGGCACCAACGCCGTTGCCACGGCTGTCAACAGTCTCAATGCTCGCTGTCCCGACACCCAGATTGTTCTTGTCGGATATTCTCAGGTGTGTTTGCACTGCCTTTATTGCTTGCGTTTCGTGGAAGAAAGACTCTAACCAATGTAATAAACAGGGCGGTCAAATCATGGACAATGCCGTCTGCGGTGGACCTGACAGCGGTGCTGGTATCACCACCAGCACCCCTGGCATCAACGCCAGCGCCCTTAACCAGGTCAAGGCCGTCATCATGATGGGTAACCCCCGTTACCGCGCTGGTCTTTCGTACAATGTGGGAACCTGCACTGCTTATGGCGTATGTTCTTCCTCTCCATTCTTTCCGACATCACTGCGCTCAACAACAAATACTGACCCTTCTTCTTACAGTTCGATCCCCGCCCTGCCGGCTACACCTGCGCCTCGGCATCCAAGCTCCAGAACTACTGCGACTCGCCCGACCCGTACTGCTGCACGGGCAACGATGCAAACACTCACCAAGGCTACGGCTCCAAGTACGGCCAGCAGGCCCTTGCGTTCGTCAAGTCCAAGCTCAGCAGCGGAGGCGGCGGCGGCGGCGGAAGTACTCCTACCACCCCTAGCAACCCTTCTACCCCTACAAATCCTAGCACAGGGAACTGCGCGGCCAAATGGGGCCAGTGCGGTGGACAGGGCTGGACGGGCGCCACTTGCTGCCAGTCTGGGTCGACTTGCCAGGCTGCTAACCAGTGGTACTCTCAGTGCATCTAAGTTGAGGTCGTATGTACGTGAAGGGATAAGTGGTGGTGATAAGGGCCTGGGGTCTAGACTGTTCAGCTTTGGGTAGTCAGAAGGTCCAATAGGTCGACAACTTCTTTGTATATGAATAGCTTTATGCCGATGCTGAAATGAACATACTATGTCGGCCACTGTCAACGGGTCATGGCACTACCTTCATCCAACATGCTTGCCGTATCACATAAGTGTTCCTTTACGATCCTATCCCTCATCATTGCCGGCGCCGACATCCAATCACTACATGACCCATTGCCTGCCCTCGATTCTTGAGCATCCCATAGTTTAGATTTTCAATGCGTGAATCAGGTATCGGAACTTAGGGACACTGGGTTTTATTCAATGGTACAGTAGTTAGTCATGTGTAAAGCCAAGGTATCATCCGTTCTTCAAGCCTGTAGTGAAGGATACTGAACTTTCTAGAGCTTCCTCTAGAACCATCAAGTGTGTCACTCGCGCCAGGTTTGTCAACATATGGGATGAAGGCTACCGAGTCAAACCTGAGGAGAAGGAGTACAATAATATTGAAATTTGTCAGTGAATTGACTCACTCTCCTCTTCACGTTGTCGAGGTTCTCAATTGTCCTCTGTCAATGTATCCATATTACGCCTGGTTACTTACACTTCACGCGAAGTCTCGGCCTATCCTGCTTCCACAAATAGACATAAAACCCCTCCAACATCTCCCACGTTCTTTGCTTTCTTCTCTGCCACCATCCTCCTCACCCAATTCCAGGATCCAACAACGAATACTACCTCTAGGTACACAAACTCATACCGACTTCTACACACCAGATCGACCTGCGTGCCTAACATACAACAGCCAAAATGTCCACCCACACAACCCCCCATCTCGACAGGAAGGTGCTCCTCGCACTCGTCCCACTAGCCTCCCTCGCAGCTTCCCACGAAGGCAACCCCAACGCCCACGGACCTGTGAATTTCTCTGAAATTGCCGAAAGCATTACGGCGGCAGCCACGACCTCTACAAGTGGAACTCAGCCGGCGTCAGCCATCGAAACAAGCAACAGCAGCAGCAGCAGTCACTCAACGCACCTAACTCCTTCGCTTCTTCATGGAATCATCCCAAGTGTCACCGCCTCTACTTCTACGTCCCCTACTCCGGAGGCGGCAGATCAGACCAGGACGCAGACAGTTTGGGCCACTGTTGCCCAAGTGACAGAGATAATAATTGTCATCAAGACACTTCCACTTACTCCAGACCATCAGGCTAGTGCTTCGGATACCTCTACCTCGTCGTCAACGACAACATCAAGTCAAAGTCAGTCATGGCCTATAGGGTACTGCACCAGGAAGGGAGAAGTTGCAGTCAATGGCAAGTGTGTGCCTAGCACGCTGGTGACTAGTACCAGAGGTACTACGAGTGGAACAAAGTCTAGTTCTAGTTCTGGTGAAAATTCCACCAGTCTTAGCTTTACCATCTCCTCTACTAGCTCTAGCTCTTCGATAGCTTCTTCTACCTCCAGTAGCAGCCCTATTACGACTTTGACTACTAGCAAACCCACCTCAACTTCAACGTTAACAGACACGGACACAGACCCCCTTGTGATCATCCCCGTCACTGGAACCGTGACTGACTTAATCAACTACGACACCTACACTGCCCCCGCCTCTCTACCGCCCTTGCCTCCTCTTCTTCCTCCTCCCCGTCCCAAGGGTAGCGCCAGCAGCAAATCGTCGTCGATCTCGGATGACGGCCCACTGGAAATTATACCTGTCACCGGTACGGTTACTGATTTGGTGGATTACGAGACTGTGATGGTGCCGAGCGCTACTGCTACCACCGTAGTAGTTATTCCTGTTTCTTCTGGGTCTGGGTCTGGGTCTAGCGGCAGTACAAAGAGTCAGGACGTGGGACAGATGCTGGGACATATTCAGGGAATGGGGGGACAGAGCAACAGTCGTGTGTTGGTACATCCTACGGTGAGCGTGGGGGATCGGTTGACGGTTGTTGTCAGTGGGAGTGACGGGAGGACTACTATTACGAGGGATTCTCCGGTGGCGAGTGCCAGTTCTAGTCCGGAAGCGAAAGGGGAAGGAAGTGGTGGTGAGTTTTGCAAGGAGGAGAAGGAGGATGAAGAATAAATGTCCAAATTATGGGAAGTAAAGTGGGATGAGGTGGTCAACTGCTGATGGAAGATCAAGGAATTTGGGGTTCGGGAATGTTATTCTTCAAGAAGGTTCCAGCGTCGATCATCTCTTTGACATCGTTTGTTCGCGCCTTACCAGGGGAAGCTCGATGGGAGTGGTCTCCTCAAATTGGGTGCCGTTGCATTGCTCAGCCAAACGCGTGCGTCTCGAAGGTAATAATAGCATGATTTTCAATGAACTAATGAGGGTTGTGATGTGACCATCAAAACATCAACGATCTAGTCGAATGGTAAGTTTGCAATGAGTACGGCTGGAATGATAGAAGGAAGACGATACACTCATGAGAGGTACCTCGGTATTGTCCAGCGATCGATGTTGCGATTGGCAACATTGAACGCGACGTAGAAGCCCCAAGTCAGATATGGACAACCGCCCCGCATGACGTCATTCTGGCTTACGCCTTTTCCTCTTTATCCACGCGGATACAGAAGCTGTGGAAGGAGCAAACAGAGACTCAGCTTTGCACACAGGCATTTCATCTTCGGTTGTTCTTTCCATCCCAAGTTCATACACGGACGCAATCAAGAAAATCCGGCCCGGTCCGCTCCGCTTGACCAACTGTTCCTTTCGTTCTCTCGGTGTCCGACCTCAATGGCTCCCTCTGTCCTTTTGTGAACCTGTTCATCCCACCCCATTGATCTGCCGGCGAAAAAACCGTCCAATCTAGAATCTCGACACGACGACCGAGCAACATGGTGGGAAGAAGACCCAGAACCGTCAACTCGGCCACCGATTGGCACGGGACCATGCCGTCTCGTCAGCCGTCTTCCATCCGCCGACGGTATCGAGATGACGATGAAGAAACCGGACTCCATTCCAACGTCTCCCCCGGCGATCATCGCGACCCTCGCTCCACCGAGCCCACTTCCACGCAGAGTATCGTCAACGTCGCCGGCCCCACACTGCGCCCTTCCCCACGCGAAATCCAGATCCACGACGACCGCGCCAAGGTCACCTCCTTCAGCGGCTTCAAAGATGCCCGACACCTGGCCATCGCCGAACAGCGTCGCATTGACTTGAAACAGAGGGTGCTCGATGGCATGAAAGGCTTGTCCTCCTGGGAGGAACACTATCGCAAGTCCGATGCCGAACTCAAAGCCATCAAAAACAAGAAGATCAGGAGATACTACGAGTCCCAAAACGAGACGCTCGATAGCTGGGTCGAGGTGGACGCTTTGGTCATGGCCGTTGCCGACGATGTCATCGACAGCATGAATCCCGACGCCGATAGGGACGGCATTGCCGAACGCCGTGTCCCCCTCGCCGACTCCAAAGGCGCCGTCGAAGCATTTCTGCCTCCCGAGCACATTGAGAAGCGCCGCCGTGATGAACGAAACGCGAAATGGGCTATAAACACCAATGTCATCGCCAATGTGTTTATGCTCATTGGCAAGCTGGTCAGTCTGCGTTTCAGTCCATCGCTTTCCTTGGCTGCCAGCACCGCGGACTCGGCCTTGGACTTGTTCTGTACCTTGATCATTTACGGCACAAACCGCTTTGTCTCCTGGCGTCTGCGCGCTTTACGGCTCAAGTACCCCGTCGGAAGACGACGCCTTGAACCCATCGGGATTCTTGTCTTCAGTGTCATCATGGTTGTTTCCTTTCTCCAGATCCTTCAAGAGTCGGTCAAGAAGCTGTTACCTGGCGGTGACAGAGATGTTGCGCCTCTGCCTCCTGTTGCTATTGGTGCCATGGCTGCCAATGCCATCATCAAGGGCATCATCGGGCTCATATGCAGACCCATCAAGACGACGCAGGTACAGGCTCTGGTGCAGGATTGCAAGACCGATGTGTACTTCAACACCGCCTCTCTCCTCTTTCCCCTGGTTGGTGTTGCTGCCCAGATCTGGTGGTTGGATCCACTCGGTGCAACTTTATTAGCCCTCTATGTCATCTGTGACTGGGCTGAGACGTGCATCGAAAACATCAGCCGCTTGACCGGAAGCAGTGTGGATGATGCCTTGCAAAAGAAGCTGATGTATCTCGCCTTCCGCTTTTCCCCTGTCGTTGCAGGCTTCAAGTCGTTGACGGCATACCATGCTGGCGATGGTGTTTGGGTCGAGCTGGACATACTGTTGGATGAGAGCACCTCGCTGCCGTTGGCACACGATATTGCCGAGACGCTGCAGTATTGCTACGAGAGTCTTCAGGAAGTGGACAGAGCTTTTGTCACGGTGGACTATTCCACCTTGGGCCCCACGGGACATAACGAATGCGATTGATTGGTACGCTGTGGTTAGGGAGATGGTCTGGGTTATAATATGTCATTGAGATCTCACTGCCAGCTGCCACAGACTACTTCCGCCGAGCCGAGGCTATCATCTCAATCAAAGTGTTCGTGTTTGACGGCTGTGTCTGGGTTTTGCCTCCCTGAATCCACCAATACAGCTGTTCTCGTACTTGTAATTTAGATCTGCAGTGTGATAACGGGCAGTTGAGCCCAACAGGGCAGATTCTCAAGGTCAACATCATTGAGGGAGCGGGGTTCAGGCACATGGAGGAAGATGGTCACGGAAAGTTAACCTTCCGATTAATCTAACATCCATCCTCTCCGCAGGGTTATTCGAAACCTTTTCTTACATCCTACTTCTTGATGGCAAAGCCATCCTACCAGCAACCAAATCACATTGAGCATCCATGATAAGAAATGCCGAGCGGGACGGCGTTGGAACCGTGGTGCACCTAACACCGGTGCAGAGCTTGGCTGGTAGCACTAGACCGCCCATCGGACCAACGATGGTGGTATCGACTGGCCTTGGCTGCATGCAATATACAGATCTCCTTCCGCATTCATCGACATGGGCATCACGCAAACTTATACGCATTGTCGGAATGCTGTGGCACTTCAAAGCGTCTCATTCACGAGAACTACTGCTGATGAAGTACATTTGAACTTACGACATTGTGAGGCAGACATTGCTCAAGGGGACAAGAAGGAGACGTGCTGTCCCCGTAGCCACGATTCCTCCCCCCACTCGGTACACGAGACCCGAGACCGTAGAGCCTCCATCTCTTGGCTAGAAATCGCCATCCGCGCTTGTCGGGTTATGCAGTGAGACTACGAGGTCTTCCAAGGCAATCCATCGTATCAGGCTTCACACCTGCCGAATTGGGGCTATAACGCCAACGACTGTTTGTATGTCGCAAGTGTTACCTCAAGCTCGACCTTCCCAGACGAGGTTATGTGGCCGGCATATCTCACATATTAGTCCAGATTTCCCCGCTCTTGGTAAGCATTCGGAAGATCCAGACCGTTGGCATCTTGCCAGTGCTACAGTAGGGATAGAACGTCAGTGGACAAGGTTGCAGTGTCAGTGTTTACAGGGCTCATGACGATCGACGGGACCCGTCGTCAAGGAATGCAAGCACACAGGTATAAGACCATATCACCTCTCTTGCGTCAACCTGGAGATATCTCGACCTCCATCTCATCTTGTTGGACTCAACCACAGAGGCAAGCATCAACCCAACATGAGAACCTCCCTCTTCGCCCTCGCGGCATCCCTAGCCGCCCTGGCCTCGGCCAAAGAGAAGGCCGTCGACATGAAGCTCAAGGCCGAGCTATATGACAGCGGTGCCAGACATGAACATATTATGGCTCTCAAGCACGTAAGCATCCCGTCCATTCCGTCCCTCCCTTCCATACTTTCTCTCCCATTCCTCCTCCATCCCTTACAGTCACTCTCATTCACATGGCTAACACGCTGCCACAACAGCAAACCTGGGCAGAACTCGACGCAGCCGGCGTTTATGACTCCACCCAATACGAAAAATTCGATTCCTCCAAGCTCGACTACGTCCCCTGCACCAAGGGCTACGCTTCCTACGTCCCCAACGACCCCAAGTACACCTTCCGGTGCAACAACCTTGACCTGTACGACTTCAAGACGCACGCGGAGCTCGGTTCCTCTTCCGGCCGCGGCGCGGGCTCCTGGGGGTGGACTTCGCCCAAAGGACGCGAGTTCGTGGCTATCGCCCAGGAAGACGGCACCGCTTTCGCGGAGGTCACGAAGAAGGGCAAGCTAGTTTATTTGGGGAGGCTGCCGCAGTATACTACTGCTCAACCCAGTTTGTGGAGGGAGATTAAGGGGTACAAGAGCTACATCCTGATCGGCTCGGAGGCGGTCGATCACGGCGTGCAAATATTCGACCTGGCCAAGTTGCAGGATGTTGACCCTGCAAGTCCCAAGGTGTTCACGAACGAGAATGACTTGGATGGCTGGTGGACCGAGGGGTTGCCGGTGGGGAGGTCGCATAATGTGGTGACAAACGAGGAGAAGAATTACGGTGTGGCTGTTGGGTTCCAGCCGAGAACCGGGCCGTTGCGCGCGGGACTGGTGTTTTTTGACTTGACGGATCCGAAGAATCCCAAGACACTGGGAGGAAGTGGTGAGGATGGGTATGTCCACGATGCGCAGTGCATTGTGTATCGCGGGCCGGATATCAAGTACTATGGGAAGGATATTTGTTATGGATATGATGAGGATTCGTTGACCATGTTAGTTCCCTCTTTCCCCCCTCCTCATCACGGGAAATACGAGACACTGACAAACGAGAAACAGCTTCGACGTATCCGACAAGCAAAACATCCGCATCATCTCCAACACCTCCTACGAAGGCGCCTCCTACACCCACCAAGGCTGGGTTCTCGACCCTAACTGGCAACGATACTTGATCCTCGACGACGAGTACGACGAGTACGACGCCGCTGGCTTAGGCGCCGATGGGTACCCCATCACCTACATCTGGGACATTTCCTCGCTCGAAAAGCCCAAGCAGACGGGTCACTACAAGGGTTTGCGTCGTGGTATTGACCACAACCAGTTCATCAAGGATGGATTCTCGTACCAGAGCAACTATGGCTTGGGTCTCAGCATTCTGGATCTGAGAAGTGTGCCGTTGGATCCCACGGGTAAGCGGATCAAGGAGGTAGCGTACTTTGATGTTCACCCAGAGGATGATAGTGCGCCGGGCGGGGGCAATGTCACTTTTACCGGTACATGGTCTCACTATCCTTTCTTTCCGAGTGGGTACATTGTTATCAACACGATGGACAGAGGCGCGTTCGTGGTTAAGAGGACGGCAGCTTCATGGTGGCCATTCTAAATCTTTGACGGACCCTGCAGTGGTCTTGTCACTGCTCTCTTGAATAAATGCAATACAGACAACGCATCATGCTAGAGGGTTGAGGCCTCCTTCATCCAACACCTTTGTTTCAATGGTTTTTACAGATGAGCTGCATCCCACCTGCTCTTGTCGTTTCATGTCCCTTCCAGTGCCTTGCTCTGTTCCCACTTATGTTTCCTCATTGTTGCAGCCACCTACCTCTCAACTCATCTCATGCTCTTCATCCCGTCTCCCACCCCCTCCTTCTCCTTCCCCTTTTCTTAGAACAACACCTCCTCATGTTTCCCCCTTCTTCTTCTCTTGTACCTTAAATCTTTGGCAGATACATAGGTTTACACCCCCGTCGTCGCCGTCTCCCAAGGAGGTCGAGGCCTTCCATCCCATGCCCAATCGTCCGTCTCAGTCGGGTTCTGCGGAGCGGGGTTCCACCCGGGGGTGTTGCCGACGCAGTGCCCGTCGATCAACCAGCTGGGACTGGGGCAGGTGACACTAGTAGTTGGACCGCCGGTAGCGGTAGCGGTAGTAGTAGGAATGGGAGCCGAAGAGGTACCTGTAGTTAAAAACGGCACGAACCCAGTGAGCGTGTAAGTTGTGTGGGGGGCAACGATCACTGTTAAAATCTCGATAACTGTTACTGAGGCTGTGGAGGTGGAGGTGGAGGAGTACGAAATGGAGGGGGTTTGGGTCTGGGTCGTCTGCCTCTTTACCACCGCTGCTGGGGGGAGGGTGTTAGTGGGCCAGATGGGTACGACGGTGATGCAGATACCGTCTGCTCCGCCTTCGACGATGCAGTTAGATGTGGATGATGTAGAAGTCCCAAGTGAAGAGGTGGTCGTTGAAGGCGAAGGTGAAGGAGGAGGAGCGTTGGTGATGACGGTGAGGATCATGATGGTAGTTAACTCTGTGGCTGTTGGGACGATGATGGTGGAATAGATGGTTGCGGTCGAGACGTCTTCCCTTTGGTCGTTCTTGACTTGGGCCTTGGAGTCAAGGGTGGGGAGGCTGCTGTGGATGAGAGAGGGGGATAGGTGTGTTGAGGCCGTGGAGGATGTGGAGGTGTTGGGCGACAGTGTGTATTCTCCTGTCGTGTCACTGCGCTGGCTTCCACTTTGCGGTAGGGCAAGAGAGAGGGACGCTAGAAGGGCTAGGGAAAGCGCCCCCTTGGCGGAGGTTAGGGGTGGGAAGGCGCGCATCATGATGATGAGGTTGTCGGGAGATTGGGGATCAGTCTCTGGAGTGAAGCTACAGGCCTGAAGAGGTTGAAAGGCGTGGCCTTATACTCGACGTTGCCTTGGGTAGATAATTGAGCGATGTCCAGGTTCGTTTGCTTCTATGACGTCCTCGCGAGTCAAAACCTTGAGCTCTCGTTTGACGGATGTCAGGAGGTGCAAGATTGAAGACGAGAAAGCTGAAACCAAAGCAGCCTAAGGCCGCTGGATGGGAGGGCAAGTGAATGGGGTTGTCGGTGAATGGAAAACCCGCTGCATCGACGCCCACAGACTTCCTACAACAAGTGAGAGGGACTTATCCATCAAGCGGCAATCTGACGACGCCGTTGTCATCCCGCCTGTTATCCCATTACCGGCCAACTCTGCGGCACAAACGGATTGTTCTGGAAGGGAAACATTTCGGGAGTAAGAACTTACTAACTGCTCTGTTACAGATCACCCATTTCGCACGCACAGCAGAAATGGCAAGATCCGTATTGGGATGCTCCTGCCAATGTTTACGCCGAGCGAGACCGGAAAAGGGGTAAAGTGGATACCTGTACACTTCGTTACTAGTCGCTACGCTATGGACCGAGGGACCCTAACCCGCCGTGCCCGTTGACTGACGTTTGCGACTTTCCTATCATCCGGGGTTTCTAAAAGCGTCCAGGTCTTGCACGAGCATTTCCTGACTGCGTAATTCTTGATGGTCTTTCCCTTCAATGGCGTGCTGAGTCAAGCGGAAGTTGTTGGATGGCGAAGGTTTGCCTTTTGCGAACAGTCCCATTTGCGAAATATTGAGACAGAAGCGAAGTGCAGTAGGTATTCACCAGCTTGCTGATGTCTCTGACTGCTTCATATTGTCTCCAAACTCGCACGAAAAAAAAAAATCGTTGCAACTATGCTGCACAAGTACCAATATGAATCAGGATCATACGTCCAACTCCCTTACGAACGAGTACCTGTGGCGAGCGTCGTAGCTAGCATTCTGCTTTCTTCTAGCCTGGAACAAGTGAGACGGCTTTTACAGAGACGTTTTTGTCGAAGTACAATAACGTAGAGAAGCTCCTCGACAAGTGTTATGCTTGCGAGCCGAGAGTTCACCAGTTTTAACCAGGGGAAGTGCGTAAAAGCGACATTGACACGACTCACGCGCAGTTGGAAGGACAATGAGGAGGGGGGGAGCAATTCCAAAAACCAAGAAGAAAAAGTGCAAAAGCAAAAACATGGATAAAGAAAGGAAGCAGCATACGCAAAGAATGGAAAAAAAGAGTTGAAAAAAGAATGGATGCACCGCGGATCGAACGCGGGACCGTCTGTAGAGCAAGATGGAAATTTCAATGCAAAACAGAAATCATACCACTAGACCATGCACCCATGGGACTTGTTATTGTATGATATTACGGCAGCCTAAGAGTGGCAAACCCCACAGCCTAAGCCTTGGCACGACTTTCAGCTTCCAGCACATCGCACGTGGCACAATGAGGTCCGTCCACGCCACCATCCCCAAACGACACATCTAAACAACAGTGCATTCTTTATGATTCGATTGTCACTTTTCCTCCTGCTCTGACACAGCCATAGATTTCCTTCGATTTACGAATCCGATTTTCCACGACCATAAGTGACAAGCCAGCTGACTGACTGTTTCAGATGCATCCGTACCTTGCACAAAGTAGCCACGGCAGCCATCCGAGATGGTCGGAAATGATACCTCGAGTAAATGTCGAATCGGGAAGCTTTGGGCATCACCGCAACATCTAGGTTGTTTCCCGCATCGCAAACTGCACCTTTTTGCACACCTTAAGCAACCCGACTCCTAACAACGAAGACTGTACAAATCCACTTCCGATGAAAACAACGAGGCCAACAGGTCAGGCATTGCGATCTTTTCCCCGAACCTCATCCCTTTCCGCCAGGGCAATTCCCGCATCTTATTACCAACAAGGCCTTGTTGGCGACTTTTACGAGTTACCCAATGCCGGCCAGATGTCCAGCCACTTTTTACATCCCTTGATACTTCAATCTCACGGTAAAAGGGACAGCCAAACAGGCAAACATTTTCAGTGTTTGACGAGGACTGTACCCTCTGCAAGCCAGCTGCCAGATGGACAGCTTTCTTTGGTTTTCTTCCGATGGCTCATCGGGCCAGATTCACAAGTTCTCAAAAATAGGTTTGCAGCGCACAACGAATTGACCCATGTGTTCAGTCAGCGCAAGGGCGGGAAGATGAGTGGGAACACACAGCCGGAAGAGTCCTTCCTGCCTTCCATCGGCCCTGCGTGCACGTGTCCGTTCGCCCGGCAGCACAGTTGTGAACGGTGGCTGCCCGGCCGGTGACAATCAGTCAGTCAAGCTTTCAGCGATGTGTGGTACAAATGACATCAGGGGCGGTCATCGATGTATGTTCTACACGCAGCAGTGACATTCTCGTCGAACGGGGAACGGCATCAGCACGCGCCGTGTAACGCGTCTGGAAATGCAAAGTGGAAGAAGGAATGCAGTCCAGTGCAACGCCGTTGGAACTTGGAAACCTTATCGCTATCAACAAGAAGGGAAGCGATGCATTCCAGGCTCCAGGTTGCGGTGATGTCTACCTATCGGTACGTACCAGATGCAGTGGTGGGTGGTACTACACCTGATTCGGACCCCACCGACGGCACCCACGCCCAAACACCCGACCCATAACTCAAAGTAAACCTAAAGTTTCAAGTTTTCAAAAGTCCGATAACTTGCAGCTGCTCACCGTCACCTTAAAACCTGAATATCCGTTCCCGTGGTTTTCCTTTGCTCGCTCGGTCTGGTCGCTCGAGTGTCCCGATTCCTCAACCCAACGGGCAATTGCGAGCATAGCCCCTGGCATCTTGGCAAACATCAACCCAATAGGTTGGAGCATCCAACGTCAATGTAGGCGTTGGCCTTTCCCAATTCCCTGTCGACTAATGACTGCCAGTCTTTTTGAGCCCGAAAGGTGGACTGTCGAACAATGCGCATTCGACAGTCAATTATTGCAAAGGAGGCCTCCCAGGTCCGGAGTTGAAGATGTCTCTCCTCCGCATTTTCACGCTGTCGATCTGGGGACAAGGTGCGACCAGCGGGTTTCTAGTTTAACACATCTCATTGGTCAAAGCTGCCAGATTAGTGGTAAAAGGTGCACCCCTGCTCGAAACAGCTGAGCTTAATTCGACCTGGCTCTTTGTTCCTCGATGCGCCCAGTCAGTCTTGGCCTTGTTGCATTGAAATGAGGAACAATTAAGCAGGATGAACTGTCCGTTGTCTACAATTGTAAAGGGGGTTACTGGTAACTGGGCTTGCTTTTCAACAAAAGTCAGGGCGAAAACAGCGGAAGCGAGTCCGAAGTACGTCTAACGGTAAAGCAATTTCCCCACAAATCGTGCGTAACCTCGCAGGAATTATGACTGAACAGGCGCATTCTCACCTCACAGGCTCAAGCTTCAGCAAGCTCAGCAGCACACCTGACCTTGATGCACTCCTGCATTAGACTCGTATTAGCGAACAAACCGCCGTTTTTCCTTTCTGTTCCTGAGGTCATCTAAAGAAATCACGACTTCTCAAAGCCAACGGATGTTGAGTGCCAAGCGCAATCAAATTCATCGAGGCTGCCTTCTTTCCCCTTGATTGGGGCTATAGGCCCATGAGATACAATTCGATATCACACTGCCCGAGCAGTCTTTCCCAACTCGGCCAAGGGAACGGGTGATCGAGCCTCACTTTTTAACGCGCCTTCCGTTCGACAAGGCCCGTGTGGAAGTTGGGTAATTACAGTACTAAACCGCATTTCCTACCAAACAATGCATTGAGGGAAAGCGCAAAGGCCCAGGCATCCATCCATGTGGCTTGTTTGTGTGCAAGGAAATGACCGAATGATTGAAGAGAAACCGCCTCATTTTGCCAGAGGCACCTCTAGTTTTTATCTCGACATCCTTCCATTCCACTTGTTACTACCTACTTACTGTAGGTAGGCACTCCTCTTGGCTATGCCTTGCTGTGCACCTTGGCCCTTCGGTTGAGCTTATTCACGTCCAGAGCTCCCGGACCTCTTTGTTCATCCCATCCCATATAGCGGGCGGAGGGTACCTACCGGTGCTCCAACTTGCCCTGTGGTGTGGTTTGTGCTTCCTGTAGTCAAACCACGGCACCACGTCATTCCCAGGGATACGACGTGGTACAGCCCGGGCCATCTGCTTCACTGCTTTCGTCAACTCTCTTCTCTTACTCTCCTCTTTCCTCACTTCTCTTTTGCCTTTTTCTCAACCCACACTCAGCTGAGGTATCGATTTATCGAGCATCGACTAGAAAGAAGACGTCTACTCAACAGCGCTCATGGCGGACCATGAGCCGCAGGGCAATCAGGTATGTCCCTGTATTCACCCTAAAAACGCGTCCCCTTTGCAGACCTTCTGACGCAACACCACATCAACATTGGGGGACTGACCATCTTTGCTTTGCCACAGCCCAAACGCGAGGGCTTCCACCTAAACGTGAATGACGCCCTAACCCCGGATCCCGGCAAGGAAGGACTGTTCAAAGTTGAGAATAACCCCTTCGCCTTCACGCCAGGCCATCTTGCAAAACTACTTAACCCCAAAAGCCTCGATGCTTTTTACGCCCTCGGCGGCCTGGAGGGCCTGGAGAAAGGGCTCCACACAAATCGCAACACCGGTCTCAGCGCCGACGAGAAGCACGTCGATGGTCCCATCGCCTTCAAGGATGTCGCCCCCCCAGGAACGCCGCAGTACGGCCAGCATGGCGACAATGAGCCATTTGCGTCAGGCAAGCACGATGCATCTGTCCCGGAGCCGCTTCCTCTCGATCACAAGGCAGGGAGTAATTACGCCGACCGCCGGCGCGTCTACAGAGAAAACCGATTACCCGAGAAGAAGAGCAAGACACTCCTGCAACTAGCTTGGACCACGTACAACGACAAGGTGCTGATCCTGCTTACCATTGCTGCTGTCGTCTCCCTGGCGCTTGGCCTATATCAGACTTTTGGCGGCAAACACGAACCAGGAGAAGCAAAAGTGGAATGGGTCGAGGGCGTGGCTATCATGGTGGCTATCATCATTGTCGTGCTAGTGGGCACGATCAACGACTGGCAGATGGAAAGGCAGTTCAACCAGCTCAACAAGAAACACAACGACCGTACCGTCAAGGTGATCCGCTCCGGAAAGTCTGTTGAAATTTCGGTTTTCGACGTCATGGTGGGCGACGTAATGCATCTGTTCGCGGGGGACCTTATTCCCGTTGACGGCATCTTTATCAGTGGCCATGGTGTCAAATGCGACGAATCCTCCGCCACAGGTGAATCCGACTTGCTCAAGAAGACGCCCGCCGACGAAGTGTTTGCTGCCCTGAAAGACATCGCCGATGGAAAGCCTCCCAGAGAGGACATCCACAAGCTTGACCCGTTCATCATTTCTGGCAGCAAAGTAAACGAGGGAACCGGCACGTTCCTCGTGACAGCCGTAGGCGTTTACTCGAGCTACGGCCAAATCTCCATGGCCATGCAAACCGAGCAGGAAGATACCCCGCTGCAGCAGAAGCTAAATGTGCTCGCCGACTGGATCGCCAAATTTGGTGGTGGCGCAGCGCTGATTCTCTTCATCGTGTTGTTTATCAAGTTCTGTGTCCAGTTACCGCACAACCACGATTCGCCAGACCAAAAAGGACAGACCTTTCTGCGCCTCTTCATCACCTCTGTCACGGTCGTTGTTGTTGCAGTCCCAGAAGGCCTTCCCTTGGCTGTTACGCTAGCCCTCGCGTTTGCAACCACTCGGATGATGAAGGACAACAATCTTGTCCGCGTACTCAAGGCCTGTGAGACCATGGGTAACGCGACAACCGTGTGTTCCGACAAGACGGGAACCCTGACTCAAAACAAGATGACCGTGGTTGCTACCACTCTTGGCAAAAGTCTCAGCTTTGGTGGCACGGATAAACCGCTGGAGGAACCCGACTCGGACAAAGAGAAGATCAATAATGGCGCAAACGGATCGGAGGCGCCAAATACTGTGCCCAATGTGCCTGTGGCAAATTTCATCAGGGAACTCAGCAAGACTACCAAGAAGATTCTCAACCAAGCCAATGCTGTCAACTCGACCGCGTTTGAGGGTGATGAGGATGGCGAGAAGACATTCATTGGGTCCAAGACGGAAGTCGCTTTGCTCACTTTCTGCCGTGATCATCTCGGCGCTGCACCGGTAGAGGAGGAGCGCAAGAATGCTGATGTTGTCCAGGTCGTTCCTTTCGATTCAAAGTACAAGTTGATGGCTACCGTCGTTAGGCTTCCCAATGGCAAGTATCGCGCATACGTCAAGGGTGCTTCCGAGCTTCTCCTCGAGAGATGTAACACGGTCATCGCCAACCCGAGCGAGGATGAGTTGCGTACTGCCGAGCTTACCGATGCGGATCGCAAGATGTTCTTGCACACGATCTCCTCATATGCTGGCCAAACCCTTCGTACGATTGGTTCCTCTTACCGCGATTTCGATAACTGGCCGCCTCCGGAGCTTAGTGGCCACGGAGAATTGACGGCCGACGAATTTGCAAAAGTCCACCATGACATGACGCTCGTAGCCATTTTTGGCATCAAAGATCCCCTTCGCCCGCAGGTCATTGACGCCATCCAGGATTGCAGACGCGCCGGCGTGTACGTCCGTATGGTCACCGGCGACAATCTCTTGACTGGCAAGGCAATTGCGAAGGAATGCGGTATTTACAAACCCGAAGAGGGCGGAATGGCCATGGAGGGTCCTGCTTTCCGAAGGCTGTCCGAAGATAAGCTCAAGGAAGTCGTACCGCACTTGCAGGTTCTCGCTCGCTCGAGCCCTGAAGACAAGAGAATCCTCGTTCGTACTCTCAAGGAACTGGGTGAGACGGTGGCGGTTACGGGCGATGGAACAAATGACGCGCCAGCTCTCAAGATGGCGGATATCGGCTTTGCCATGGGTATTGCTGGGACGGAAGTTGCAAAAGAGGCTGCATCTATTATTTTGATGGACGACAACTTTGCGTCTATTGTCAAGGGTATTAGCTGGGGTCGTGCGGTAAATGATGCTGTGAAGAAATTCTTGCAGGTAAGCGATGTGCTCTGTGTCCGGAGTGAGGTAGTAGCTAACAAGAGGCGTACAGTTCCAACTTACGGTCAATATCACGGCCGTAGCCTTGACCTTCATCTCCGCCGTTTCCAACGACGAAGAACAGTCCGTCTTAAACGCAGTTCAACTTCTCTGGGTTAATCTGATCATGGACACCTTCGCGGCCCTTGCTTTGGCAACCGATCCTCCGTCACACACCGTTCTCGACCGCAAGCCAGATCGCAAATCTGCGCCATTAATCACGATCAGAATGTGGAAGACAATTATCGGACAGGCCATTGCCCAGCTGGCCATCACTCTCTGCCTCTACTTTGGCGGCCGCTCTCTGCTCGGCTACAACATGTCTGACCCCACGGAATCCAAACGTCACAGCACCTTCGTCTTCAACACCTTTGTCTGGCTCCAGATCTTCAACGAACTCAACAACCGCCGTCTCGACAACAAGCTCAATATCTTTGAGGGTATCACGCGCAACTATTTCTTCTGGGCCATCAACGCCATCATGATTGGCGGCCAAGTTCTCATCATCTTCGTCGGCGGGGAAGCCTTCAAGATTACTCGTCTGAACGGCAAGGAATGGGGCATGTCTATCGGACTCGGCGCCATCTCCATCCCCTGGGGTGCTTTGATCCGCAAATTCCCCGACCGCTGGGCTGAAGCCATGATGCCGCACGTGCATATTCCCATCCCCAAGATCTTGAAGCGCAAGAAGAAGGAGGGAGAGGATCAGGAGAAGCAGCCAGTGGACAGGCCGCCCCTGCCGCCGGGCAGGGTGCATACCGGTTTGAGAGGACAGAGGGCGAGAGTGCATAGTTCAAGGTTGGGGAGGAGTTGGTCTTAGTTGGACGGGAAGGTAAGACCTATTCGGAGGCTCTCTACGAAAAAAAGAAAGGGTAAGGCTAGCTGATAGAATAAGAAGTTGGAGTAGGGAGTTGGTAGTTTATGTCTACACGATTACGAATGATTCGGGGTGTGTCTTTGTTAGTGTTAGAGAACATGAATACGTTTTTATCTTTAGTGCAACAGCGGTGTTTCAGTATTCTTTTGCTGATTGTAACGAAATCATGAAGCCAAAAGGTACCGCCAACCAGAAACGAATGTGATTAAGACTAAAAGTACATATATCCTATAAAGTAATCAATACACACGTGATAGCACACGTGTAGGCAAAAAAAAACAGCAATCCAGTTGCCCATTTGCCATGAGGGGGTATAAGATTCTTTTCCAAAAACGATGATTCGACGCCTGTCCATGTTGTTGTCCCTCCCTCCCTTCCATGTTTCGTTGTTGCTTTTGCCGCTCAGCAGCATTTGTTGGAGGCCCCATGTCGATGCCATAGAACTCCGTCCGTCCGTCCGTCCGTCCCGTCCCGCCTGTCGCCGCCGCCACCGTCGTCGTATGGACACCAAAACCTGTTGGCTCCCTGACTTTTCGCTCTCGGCCCCCTCCCTCCCATTCCAGACCTCTCTCTCTCCCTTTCCGACATTCCTCGCCCGACGATATTACAGATGATGTGATGTATAAGGTGACCCCAGATATTAGAACAAGTGTAGTAAGACAAAAAGAAAGGAGTGACTGAAGGGGACAAAATGTGAGTATGAGACAGGAGCCAGGATGGAAAAAAAAAAAAAGGAAAAAAAGGAAGAACCGAAAACACCAAATGACAATGCATCTACACCCCAGCCACACGACACAGGACGCAAATAAAATGGGGAAACCCAACACCCGCCCTTGGATGCCGCCATCTCGCGCGTTTCCATCTCCGACCTTAACCAACCAATGGGTATATCCAACCAGTAACCCACGCTGTGAAAAAAAAAAAAAAAAAAGCATGACCAAAAGAAAAGAAATCAAACAAACGCCTCAGAATGCGACCAACCAACCAACCTCTTGCTGCCCCGAGTCTCCCGGACTTGACTTGGAAGACCCAAGGATCCCTCCTCGGGGAGACCGCACGAACTTGCATTACAGCCCCCTCACCAAATTCACCCCTCCCACTCCTCCACCACCACCACCACCAAACTTCCTCAACTCCTCCGGCGCCACCGCATCCACCACAATCGTGATCCTCTTGGCCCCCAACAGCACGCCCGCAAAGAAGATGCCGACAATCAGCAGCAGCGCCACCACCGTAACCGTCGCAATGGCCGTCAACTCGGCCCTCACGATCCTCGACACCCTCCTTTCCCTTCCCGCTCCTCCATGCACTGATGAAGAAGAACCACCACCAGCTTCCTTTGATGAGCCGCCAACACCGTTGCTGCTGCTGCTGCTGCTGCACTGTTGTGATGATGATGATGAGTGAGACTGCCACGCAGCAAACTGCGTCATGTCCACACGAGGCATATCGCTCGGACTAATCGTTTCGGTCTTGCGGAGCTTGAGCTGCTGTGCGCCGGCGGTGTAGCGGAGCTCGGTAAGCATGGACTGGTGGCTGGAGAAGTGATAGTGGGATTCGTTGGTGGCGGCGCGCATGAGGGCCGGGTTGACGCACAACTTGGCGAGGCGGTCGAGTTCTTCGGCTTGGCTTTGGGTTAATAGTCGGTTTTGTTGTTGTTGTTGTTGTTGTTGTTGTTGTTGTTGTTGTTGTTGATAGTGGTGGTGGTAGCTGCCCGCAGTAGTATTGAAAGATGGCTGTTGTTGTTGTTGTTGTTGTTGTGAGCTGAGCGGTGAGGAAGACAAGGAGGAGCGACCACAGGCAAGAGCCTCCTTGAGGGAATCGACGGTTGAGCCGGCGTCGAGTTTGCGGGGGACTTCGGCGAGGGGGCGGAAGCGGGCGGGAACGCCGATGGCGAGGTGGAGTGGTGGCACGGATTTGGTTACTACGGAACCGGCGCCGATGACGGCTCCGTCGCCAATGGTTACGCCGCCTCTAGTTTGGGGGAAAGAGGGGGGCTGATGTTAGTAGGGGAAACCTTGGTAGGGCAGAAAAGGGGGTGGGTCCGATGCAGGGGAAAGTAAACAAAAGGAGATGAGAACAAGTCTCCACAGAAAAGAAAAAAAAAACAATAAAGGGGGAAAAAGCAAAACGAGCGATGATGAGGGAAGACTCACAAGATGGTAACGTTGGCTCCGATCCACACGCCATTGCCGATGGTGATGGGCTTTCCAATGCTGCTCCTTTGCGATTCCCGAGCCTCTGGGTGAATTGGGTGGCCGACGCTTACTAGCGTACAGTGAGGTCCAATGTTGCAGTTCTCACCAATCGTGACGTCGGCCACGGGCGTGTCCATAATGAAACAGCCCCGGTTAATGAAGGTCGAGCCTCCTACCCGAAGACGCAACCCATAGTCGACGAAAAATGGGGGCTTGACAAAGGGAGTAAGAGCCTTGAGGGTTGGGTCGCGGAAAGTCATGTCATGGGTAATAGCGCCATCTTCTTTCCTGTTCCGAGCCGGTCGGATGATGCTATCAAACGTGTTAGCACACTGTGATGATCAACATCTGATGTTTGCATCTCATAGCAGACTCACTCGAGAAAGAGGCTTGTTCGAACATCTGGTGTAGCATCTTCAGGCATGCTGTTGAAGCGTCTACAGGCGTGAGCGCACCGATCCCTAGCGGCGCGGAAGTCGTCAAGGCCGGCAGGGAAGGATACCCCTGCCGCGCCTAGATGTTGTTTATCGATATTATCCATTGTATGTGTATGTGTGTGTGTGTGTCTGTGTGTGTCTGTCTGTGTCTGTCTGTGTGTGTGTGTGTGTGTGAAGTGAAGCAGTAGGGCGGTTGACCGCTAAGAAAGGAAAGTTTGGTGTATGTATTCGGTTGGCGGCTGAAGGATGTATGTAGTCGAGGGCAGTTAGTTGCGGCTTGGGTTGTGTTATGTAGTTGGTGTGGCCGCTGTGCCGAGGGAAAAATGGGTCGGTGTTTGGTAAAATAGTTGTCAAAATGTGATTTTGCGGGTGCAAAATTATGCCAGACAAAAATCAAAATGGTTTCGAATGGATGGGGGAGAGCAGGCTTTGTCCCTGAAGTGAATCTACCGATTTGTAAAATGAGGATTGACGCCTTGCCACTCCTGGTGCAAATTCCAAACTTGCCCGGGCCACGAAGGGTTTGGCGAGATTTGGTACGAGAAGCCCGGACTTAGTTGGGACGGGCCTCTTCTTGATCTGTTCTGGGCGGCCCTGGATGGCTAGGCTGACCCCACGGATGGGTTCGATCACTTCCCCGGACAGGGGTAGACGGGTCCAAGATGACGGGACACCAAAAATTCCAGGGGGGGTGACAAAGCCCAAAAAAATCAACAGTGTGGTTGTTTTTAGCCAAGCCTCGGAAGTCGGAACCAGCTTTTTCTCGTGGCCGTGTGTCGTCAGGAAGTTGGAGTCGACGAGGGTAGGTGGGTTGCACAGGGGAGCTTGATACGGGGGTGATGATGATGATGATGATGATGCTAGTGTAGTGTAGGACCTGCAAAGCACACGAGGAACTGATGGGGGAGCTCATAGTGGTATATATGCATGTATGTATACGCTTTGGACCGCTGCTGTGCCTTTCTCCAGCCATGGCATTATTCCCTTTTTAGCGGACTTGTAGGTGTAACCAAACCACCACCAACACGGCAAACCCATGAACGTCTTACCCCGAAGCGAAGCCACGAGTTGCACGATACGAGGCCGCAAATAACGGGGTAGACATATGTAATGATACGTAAGCTCGGACGATAGCCTGCAGATAGCCGCTTCGCTGAGTAATGATGGCATATTGTTGGTATTAATGCTGAGGTTTGTGTCGCTGACGGTGTCATTAGGAAACGAAGGAGGCCGGTGTTGCTTGCATTGCGATCAGGAAATTCGCCCATGGACGAACTCCTTTCGGGGGGGACTCCGCATGGGGCCCAACCCTGTTACCCCTGGCTGGTCTAGCGCTGTGTAGTGTAGCTGCCGTTTATCACCGACCACGACCCTACTATGCAGTATGTAGTATGGTGCGCGCATACGTACATACTACATACACACTACTGCTTCGTTGCTTGTTCTGCTGCGTGTCATGGCAAATCCCATCCCATGTGGCCGTTTGCTTCGGTTTGGTGTGTGTCGCGAAGCTATGGAGCTGAAAAGGTAGATGGGTGGAAACCGGCATGGATCAAGCGTGAAAAGATCGCATATCGCCGACCGCGTTTCGCACATGTTCGGATGCTTCTGGAAGCCTGGAATTGGGCCAAAAAGGAGGCATCTTGCCGCCGTGTGACCTCCGCGAAAAAGGTTCAACCTTGTTGTCGCCCCGGGGCCACTTCCGCCCTTCCGGCACGCTTTGCTGCAGTTGTTAGGTGTCGCGTGCAGACGTGCAGAAGCGCATGGCAGCGGATCCATGTCCACCATCTTCCCCCCTGGCATTAGTCAGGGGTTCGGGGACCAACCCCGTCCATGCCGTACCGTTCCATGCACGCGACGACACCACCGACGCAAGCCTAATACGGCTGCCCTTTGTTCCCAAAGGGATAACTCCGGAGCTGAAAAAATGATGCATCGTGCGTCCAAAAGTCCCTCAGCCGCCCAACACAGCGTCTGGATCCCCCAGACCCCAGCGCCGCCAAGCAGCATTCGCGGCAGAAGCAGAGACTGCAACAGACGGCCCGGGGTTACAGTCTGTACGCCAGGGCGGGCACCTATGCCACTCACAGAGCAGCGGCGTCAGCTCGCTTTTCACCCAAAGAGACAGACGGACGCATCGGCGGGACAGAAAAGGACAAACGAGTGCAGGCGGCATGCACTGCGCCGTCAAGATTAGATCAACTGTTACCACCAAGCGTCCTGTTCGGGGTCGGGAGGACAAGGCAGATTGGACCGTCGCATCCTCTCCACTTTTGCCAAGGTGTGCGTTTGTGTGACGAAAAAAGAAGGCTCCGGTGCCATGCCGCTATAGTACATAGCTGGTTAGCAGAGTTTGTTTGATGGAATTTTCATGATACAACATGATGAGGGTGTTACCCAGGCAGGTCGTTCCAAGAAAAGACTACACACGGGCTGTCCAAAAAAAAACGTGATCGTGTGTGTACTGTTCTTTTTTTTTTTTTTTTTCCTTTTTCCTTTCTTTTTTTTTCTTTTGGATTCACCGGTCAGGGTAGGTAAGGTAGGCAGTGTACTTAGCTAGCGGTCCCCCCCCCCCCCCCCCCCCCCAGACCCTCCCCACGGGCCACAAAAGCTCGACCTAATGTAGGCGTGGAAAGGCTCCATCCGGTCGGGCCATCCGCCTGTTCCGGTTGCTCTGCGGGCGTCTCCAAGCCAGGATGATTTACATACGGCATCCATAGCGGAGGAGTTTCTCTAAGTGGTTCTCCAGATGTGGCTCCCTTGGCATTCCTAGATGCTCGGCGACTCCCATCCCACGCTGCATGTAGTGTAGTGTACATATGTACACACCTGAACCCCCACTCGACCATCATTGTGTCTTACCCTCGGCCGAGTTTTGAACCATCAGCGACAAAAAGCAACCCCTTCGCGGTGCTCAATGCAGTAAATACCGTAAACCCATGCGATCTCGCACTCCCGCCCATCCCGCACCCCAAATCCACAGCCACGGTACGCTGACACGATTGGGATCAAGTCAGTAATTGGTAATCACCGCGCCTGGTTTCATCAATTCACATTCAAGTTCCGGCCAACCCTGGCCTCCCCCTCGTCCGGCCTGTTGGCGGGGAGCTCACTCCTCTCCACCGGACGACCTTGGGCGTCGTCGCTGGCGTCATCGGAACGGGTATCGATCATGGCGTTCGCAATGTTGCACAGCGAGTGGCTCGAGTGGCTCCCGGCAGCGCTGTCACGCTCGCCTCGGCAACCTTGGCGAGTCTCCTGTGGGCGCGCTAGCGGGAGACCCATAGCAAACATTAAACCCATGCCCGTGCCCATGGCGATCCCCGTTTCAAAACCACGGCGGAAGTCTGAAGTCCAATTGGTGACAGACGGATCGCCGCTAGTGCTAGTTTCAGGACCAGCTGCCCTTTCGGTTTGGGGAGGTTGAGAGGCCCGAAAAGTCTGATTGCTTTGTTCCTGTGTCTGCTGACCTGATGGGTTCGGAGAGTCATTAATAACGGCGCCGGGCGGGCTCGGATTGCTTGCAGTTTTGGAGCCTATGACGCATACATGACAGTTAGCGAAGGAAGGATATTTCTTTTTTCGGAACCAATTTCATTCAAAAGAGACCCCTGCCTCCCACTTCACACATGCCACCCACATGCCTTGGTAAGGAGAATGCTCGTGCGGTCCACCCCGAAACGTGTCGGCGACGACACTATGCCTTGCGGGTGGGGAGACCTCGAATTGAGGGTTCGTGGGTAGGTAATTGTTGTAGGTCAAGGTGGTCGTCGTCGGCACGTTCGTGTAGGTTCCTGGTGCTGGACGGCTGGTCCCGCGTCCCTGGGCTTGGACGGCGGCGTGGCTGGTGGCAGCGCTCGGAAGCTGCACAAGCGCTACAGGGTTCCGTCCAGGGCAGCGCCAGACGTGACAGGTGTATTGGTCCTTGTGAGTCGGGTAACAGGCGGTTGAGCAGAGCTGGGAGCCGCAGTAGATGCAGGCCAAGACCTGAGCAACCGGCATGGCGGGCATCATCTTCCCTTGGTTTTCTTTTTTTTCTTTTTTTTTTTTTCTCTCGTTACCGGATGCCGGGACCGCGGATGCAGTGCCTGTGCATATGAACCCGTGGGATGATTGTCGAGTATGTTTGATGTTTCGGTACGTTGGCGGATGCGCTTCAGTGGGGGGCGCGCTGTAGGCGGCACTGAACCGTCAATAGTAGGCGCTAAAAGGCGGGGAGGCGCGGGAAGCCGATGAGACCTTCCGATCCGCCGAGATGTGTACCTACCTCTGTGCCAGCAACCATGAAGCCGCAATGGAGTCGTCCTTACACTGTTTCCGATGCGTCCTCGGTCAGCGGTATTCTCTATTATCAGGCGATACAAGTGGAGTACGAATTACGAGTGACGTTTCCAGGCGGCGTCAAACTTCACCGCGACTCTGCACGAAAGGCCTAGATTGTCAGGGTTAACCGAGCAAACGGCGGCAAGGACGCATAAATCTGAAGCAGGTAGTGTAAAGGGTGCTCTATGCAGGTATCATCGCCTGCGCTTGTGGTGTCGCTTGTCGAGGCTTGTCTCGCTTAAGGTCCAAAGTTGGCAACCTCATCAATGGCAATTTGACTCGGTCGCGGCTTACTCACCGGTCTTGTCAATTGGCGCAAGACGAAGGATCTGGATCTCTATCTTGCTTCAGCGGAGCGTGTACTGCTGAAGATTCGGGCGCGGGTATGATCTGCAATCCTTGTTTTCCGGGGTCGAGTTGAAGGGTTGGAAAACACAAGGTTTGTGATGACGGGGAACAGACAGGCAACTTTCACTGCATGGTCCAACACTCAGAACTCCTGGCAGCTGGCAGCCAGTTCCCTTGCCTGGTATAAAACATCAACCGGACCGTTTGCCACTACAGTTCCTTCCGTTGCAGGCTGCAGAGTCGGGCCAGGTGGAAGGCGCATTCCGGAACGCACAGTCACTTCCATGTTGAGACCTACTGCAAACTTATTTTAGATGACGGCAGTCAGGAACGTCCGATTAGGTAGACGATGCAGTGGCATTCACCGCCCTTTTCCCTGAATGCTGCGCTGCGTTTGGCCTTCTACCCACCACCTCGCGCAATAATTCTCTTCCCAAACCTTTTACCCCCTAGGTATACCAATTTCATGATCTCTCGGGGTTACACGAGCAAGCATTCACCATTGTTGATGTTCGTGTAATGAATGTCTCAAGCCCTTGCCCAGAAAAGATTCCCTCGCCATCGCATTGGAACATCCCAGGTCTGTCCTGCCACCTCTCCTCAACGGGAACAGAGGACGGTAGAGAGAACCCTAGCTTGTTAATTCAACACATATTAGCATTGACTAAGATGAAGAGGTCCAGATCCTTTATCGACCGATGCTTCTCACCCCCAGCGCTGTGCTCGACATCTCCGAATTCACGAATCAACGTGTGGGACCTGACTTTGTACAAGAGGTTCACCTCAGCTACGGTCCATTACCGATGATTTGAAAGCGATTATTCATTATGTGTGTGCAGGAGATTTCTCCACCATACCGTTCTCGTGGACAGTCTCGTGTCGAATGTCGCCAGTGGGCCGGCCTGGCCTGGCCGCCGAGTATCAACACAGCGCATATCAAGGCACCATCCCAAAATCGTCACCTCCCGTCTGCTGGTGCAGCGGCTCTACCTGCCGGCCTACGATGCCGCATTGAAACTGTCGAGTTATCTCGGTCCACCTCGTATTGGATGAAGATTGTTCGGAAAGCTCCCCCGCTCTGTCCACTCATGCCCAGGACTGCCTCTATGCAAGATCCGGGGAGACAATAACCTTGCCTAAAAGGCCCATACTCTTTGACTCAGCGGATTTTGGTCCACCACTACCAACAGAAGCGTCTCGTCGGTTCTTGGCCTTGGGGAACCAACAACACAGTCTTGATACTCCCTGGCCGGGATTCAGAGACAAACGTATTCAATGACAGCAGGACAGTCCAGCCCTGGTTTGTTTGTTTGTTATTTCAGTACAGAAAAGCCAAAGTTTTACTGATTATGAAGACTAACAGATTTTGGCTTTCTCTCAAGCGTTTCACCTGGTCTTAAAAGCCTATCTTTTTGTCTTGAAGGCCTGGAAAGAGATAGAGAGAGAGAGAGAGAGGCATTAGGGGATTGATACCCATCACAGGTTTCTGTGGCCTCACAAACCCTTGTAATTGTCCTATATCGTCTCTGTGGGGGACAGTTTCTGTCTCTTGAAAGGGAAACAAGCGCTCCGACTTCACTGTTCGACCCATGATCCAAGTACCAAACCAGGAAAGCCCTCGCTGACGGATGCCTGGATGATGATACCTCGTGCCTCGTCCTCTTCCAAGTCTTGCAAGATCACAAGTATGTACCAAATCCCAGAAATCATCCCTGGAAGATGCTCTTGGAATTTGCCTTTGAAGGACAACTTATTAACCGTATCTGACGTAACTAGTCAATGTTGGTTGTCTTCCATAGCGGAAAAATGCGTCCGGAGACATCCAATGTTTAGGCGGTACCGCCTCGACTTCCAATGTTGAAAGCCCTATAGTATAGTGGGTAAGTGCTATGAAAAGATTTTAGGAGAAAAAAAAAGGAAAACAAAAAAAAAATTGAAGGATCCCCCCAGAGGTGGCATTCTAGAGACCTCTAACCTTCTAAAAATGAGAAGGTGAGGCACCTAGAAGATGACCTAAGTATTTTTTTTTTCCCACTTGTAGGGCATTCAACATTGGATGTCAAATCAACATTGGATGGAAGTTTTAGTCTGATCCAATGTAATCTTTACATTCGGGCATTCCTGGACCCAACATCCAATGTCGAAGGGCGCAGATTCCCAGTGCGGTTCTCAGCAATACTACAGTGCAGCACAATGTAGGTAGGCTTTTGACCTCATGCCTTATCTCCTTCAGAGGTCACGCGGCCCCATGAACGTCAAGGCTGGTTCGAGCACCGTATTCGGTGGGATAGTCAGCCACCCGGCTTTGCGTACGTCATTTGTAGGTATTGAAACGTATCGATCGAAGTCTCTATTTACTGTCTCGCTATCTAGCTGTCCTCATACTCTGACTGAAGCTCTTGATGACGGTGTCCCATTCATGCGACGTACCCCACTGTAATCATCGGTACCTATCACAAGCACGGGGGTTCCCTTGCAAGTTGGCTGGTTCAGCAGTTGTATATATTAAGAAGTGTTACGTCTTTGAACGGGTCAAAGCTACCTATGTAACTATCTTCATATGGACAAGTCAAACACCACCGTGACGATAGTGGATGTGGGAAAGCTGGAACGGAACGGATGGGGGCTCACAGAAACGAAAAAAAAAAAAGGGGGGGGGGGGGGGGAAATTGGATCTGTCTGATGTCTGAAGCGACTGAGAAGAGTTTTCCATTGATGGCTGGTTTTGGACCGTAACCAGTTCCATAATCGTGTGTTCCACACGAGGAGTAAAAAAAAAAAAAAAAAGCCTGGGAATACAAAAGTCGTACCCGTGTCACAGTTCAATTTCGGCCTCGAAATCGGGGTCAGTTATGCCATCGACCAGTCCCTATACCATCGGGGCTTACAGTGGGTGTCTCGGCGAACGGGTGGTGGATCGAGTCGAGGGTGGACCGAGCTCCCGCCGGTCCCGTCCAAACCTCAAAACACTCGGAGTGACCAATCAGGTATTATACATTCAGTGTCTACATTCCCTTTTGGGTACAAATAATCCCTCAACTCACTACAGTACCTAACCGGTCTTACCAAGAGGCTCATCAAGAGTACCTTAGATAAGTATTCCACTGCAGCAAGAATGCCTGCCCCTCTGATCTGTCTCGCTGCTATGTCGAAACGATAAAGCCGGGTGCTTCGAATGAGGGAGGAAGAAAATAAGCATGTTCAAGAATCCTTATTTTGAAAGAGACTTTTTGATTTAATAACACCACGACGTCCTGGGATCGCAAATTCCGCTCCCGAATTCACGCCTCCCATCAGGCCACAATTTACCAATTAGAACCCCTCCCCATGAGGTGCACAAAAGGAACTCCACGACTCCCCAAAGCCACAATTCCCATAATTAAGGTTCAGTCTTCTCAACAGCTCCTGCGGGTTGGAATTCTACTCGAACTTGGGCAGTTGGTAGATATCATCGGGATCTGTTTGTGTCACTCGTCAGCACTCTGTCTCTCACCACCAACTCTCCACCGGTTCGGTTCGACTTACCCTTTCCTTCATTCCCAATAAACTCACGAACCTCCTTCACTCTCCTATCCACGTCACCCAACAAACCTTCCAAATCATTCTTCACCTCCGCATTCCTCTCCGCACCCCTCTTCAGCGCCCAGCTCGCCACATCGAACCGACTGACCCGGTTCCTCAACATCATATCAAACGGCGTGGTCGTGCTTCCCTCTTCTTGGTAACCCTCGACATCCATGCGCTCCGCCTTTTCCCTCCCAAACAAGAGACCCTGCAGTTCCGTCGGGTAGCCATGGTAGTTGAACAACACCGGTCTGTCGGCGGTGAACATTTCGATGAACTTGGCCTTGGCCAGGGCATGCGGGTGCTTGGACTCTTCGATGAGAATCATCAGATCCGTCACATTGACGACGCGGATCTTGAGGGCGGGCGCAATGGAGCGCAAGAGTTCAGCAGCTTTAATCACCTCAAAAGTAACTTCGACGCCGATGCCGACGAGGACTACATCTGGGTCTTGTACCGACTCTCCTGCGGATGAGTTGGGGTCGGAGGAAGAGGCGAAATGCCAGATCGAGGCACCCTGGCGACAGTGGTCGGCTGCTTCGGCGGGAGAGAGGTAGACGGCCGTGGGCTGCTTGGAGCCGATGATGAGGTTGGTCTTGTTCTTGCTGTCCATGACATGATGCACGGTGCTGAGGAAGCAGTTGGCGTCGGGCGGGAGGTAAACGCGAGCGGCCTCGGCCTTCAGGTTAAGTACAGCACCAATGAAGGAGGGGTTCTGATGGGAAAAGCCATTGTGTTCTTGACGCGCCCAGGTCGAAGTCTCGATGTAGTTGATGGAGGCCAGGTCGCCACGCCAGGGTACTTCACGCGCGATCTTGACGAACTTGGAGTATTGCACCATCATGGTGTGAACGATACCCAGGAAGGACTCATAGGAGGGGAAGAGGGCGGTGCGGCCCGTGAGAGTGTATCCTTGCATGAAGCCCTGGCAATTGTGCTCGGAGAGAACCTCGATGACGCGACCGCCATGTGCCCTCGAGAACTCGTCCCACTGAAAGTCGCGCTGTGTGTGATCCAGGATGGCGTTGAGCTTGTTCGACTCGAGCTCGTCAGGGGAGAATAGCCGGAGGGTTTTGGGGTTCTCTTGGAACAACTTGTCGAGGAACTTGCCGGCACTCTTCATGCAGCTTTCGTCGACGCCCTTTTGAACGCCAAACTGCTTCCAGTCAATCAGTTTCAGAGGAATGTATGGGTCATATGTGATCTTGAGTTGACCGAGCCTCTTTTCTGCCTTGGGCAAGACACGAGTGATGGCCTCAGTAGGCTTGCCCTCATCATCAAGGAGCTCGCTGATCCTGTAGCTGGAAAGCCACTCGTCTAGAGCCTGGAGTTGCTTCTCATCACTACCAGCCTTAGGAAGGGGGACTTGATGGGAGTGGAAGGATCCTTCGATGATTTGGCCCTCCACCTCCTTGGGACCAGTCCATCCCTTGGGCGTTCTGAGGACAATCATCGGCCATCTCGGCTTCACAATCGGCTTGTTGTCCTCCCTCGCAGCCTTCTGGATCTTCTTGATCTCGACTAGAGCCCATTCCAGCGAACTTTGCAGGTCATCATCAATGTTCTCCAGGTCTTCCACAATGCGCACCTGGTATCCGTAGCCACTAAACAAGCAGGCGATCTCCTTGTCGTCCATGCACCCAAAAATGGTGCGCTCGCTGATCTTGAAGCCGTTGACATGCAGAATGGGGATGACGGCACCTGACTCCTTGGGGTCGATGTACTTGATAGCATGCCAGGCGGTTGCTGTCGGGCCAGTCTCCGCCTCACCATCGCCTACCACACAAGTGACGATCAAATCGGGGTTGTCCATGACGGCGCCGAACGAGACAGAAAGGGCATATCCGAGCTCACCACCCTCATGGATCGCACCTGGAGTCTCAGCGTTGATGTGGCTAGGAAAACCGCCGGGGACAGAGAAACGGGTGATGAGGTTGCGCAAACCAGTAGCATTGCGGTCGTATTCGCCAGGGTAGAAGCGCTCAAGGGAGCCTTCGAGCCACAGAGAGGCGAGGGCGGCAGGGGCGCCGTGGCCGGGGCCGATAACGTAAATCATGTTGAGGTCATGGTTGCGGATCAAGACGTTGAGATGCGACCAGACCAGGATTAGGCCGGGGCATGTTCCCCAATGACCGAGGAGTCGGGGCTTGATGTGCGAAACTTGGAGTTTGTCTTGGAGGAGGACATTGTCGCGCAAGAAGATCATGGAGGCGGCAATGTAGCATCCTGCACGCTGGAATGCGCGCAGCGACTCGCGGACATTGTCTGGGAGGTTCTTGCGCTCAATTTGGACTGCCAGGTCGAGGACATTGTCGGGGAGGTGGGATGGTAGAGGAGGGGGGTTGGGAATTGTGATCTGTGTTCCGCCCATGTTGTCGGAGTGTCGACCTTTGATGGTCTGTCGTTGGAAGGGGTGTCTTGACGAAAGAGCCGCAAGATGGGGGTTTGGTGGTGATTGCGCTCTCCCTTGCAGACGTCAATCGTTTGTGGCGCCTGTGGGTGGTTGGAATGTGGAATGAATGGTGTTGTTGTTTGCTTGCAAAATGATGGGACAATGCAAGAAATTCGGGATCCAAAGGGGTAAGTATACAATGGGCTTTGTAGGTGCGGGCCGAGCCTTTGTTTAGCGTCTTTTACAACTCAAACTGGACGTTTGTTTGAAGATGAAAAGTGAAGATGTGCAGGGCAATGTCTTAAAAAATATCCGACAAAGTGCAAAGAGGAGGGGATTGCTTGCGATGACGGCGCGGACATCAAGGTACACGGATTACACTAACAATTATCACTAATTGGTGTCGATGACGTACCTAGTCCACTGTGGAAGGTGGGGGTGGAGGGGACGATAAAGAATCGACGGGGTTCGTCTGATAACGACGGGAACTGGTGCCGGTCCACTCGTTGACCACTCATCGTATCGATCATTGTACTGTTCCTGCTTTCAAGATTCGTTCCCTGTTCCTGGCATTGGTACCCTAACCCGCCTGTGTTTCGTTTTACATGGTCTGTCATCTCGTCTTACCACCAACCTGGTCATGGAGCGATGGTGCAGGAAAGGGGGTAACCAGCCCAGTAAACAAGACAAAGACCCCATTCAGATGTGTTACAAAAGAGTATTATCATATGGGAAGCGTATCAATGAAGAGCATGAAGGTGCTGGACCTAAAAGCAATGTCATCATGTCCCAGTAATTCCAGGTGAAATCGCAAGAAGTGAGTGGGGACACCAAACGGCATCGCCAAAGATCACTCACAGGGAAAGAGCTGAGAAAGCAGGAATCTGGCAGGTCAATGGGATTTCCTCATTGAATACAAACCATAAGTGACCAACGGGCAAAACAAAGAGGCGAGTGGAGTCGGAAAAGAGAGGGTTGCCTGTTGGTGGTAGAATGTCAAAGGCAGCAGTCCAGGACTACACTATTCTCCAAGACACTCTATTATCTTGACCTTCAATAAACTTCAATGTCTGTAGAGCCTCTTGCTGTACGTATCCTTTCAATGGGACCACCACTTGGACATCTCAGCCCCTTTGAAGATCCAGGATACACCAACATCCCGTTCCCAAAAGGAGACTGATTGGCTTGGTCCAGTCTTGTGAGCGACCCTTTTAATGGCTGAACAGTAGATCCTGGCTCAGGGTAGCATTATTTCAGATGCCAAAACCAACGTACATATGGCAGACTTTGAGAACAAAGAAATCCGCCAGCGGTGCCTTGCACCTCCATGTCAGGAGCAGTTCAAACGACCATCTGGTTGACATTTTGCTGCAAGTCAACAAAGAAACACCATTTCATAGCCCGTACAGAGGGTTTTGGATGCTCTGTGCAGGACAAAGAAGCTGTTTTTGTATGGGAGAGGACAAGACTATAAGAGAGAAGGATCGCTATGATAGCTAGAAAGCTCAAACTCGAACGAATTCAACGCTCTCATTGCTTCCAAAACTCGCCATTTTTTTGCTGCGTTCATCGTGATTCTACCTCAAGTTCTGGTGTTTTGGCAGCTATTCAGAAGCCATGGTACGTACCTGGCCGAGTGTCCTCCAACGTCACATTGCCCACTTGGTCGCAGATTGCCCCTGTCAGACATCCAAAAACACCACTCATCTGCTGCAGCTGGCTGGCAGCACTCATACAGAGCGAATGGCGCTGACAGTGCTCCCCACTTTCTCAGGGTTCATCAGACAAAAAAGGCGAGAAACGACCTCACCCTAAAGGGCTCAGTGGACATTACGATAATACAAATGTGAGATATTCTTGTAGTACCTGCACAACTTTGCATTTCTTCTGCATATCGCTTCCACCCATGTCTCTCTGCATAATGCTGACTGAGCCAATCAGACAAGCCCCGAATCCAAGGCTCAAATAATGAACGCGTATGATTTCGCCAGTGAGCTCACCCACCAGATTTCATCATCTGCGCACAAGACGCATACTAACTACTAGCACCCTAAAGAACAACTACCTCCTGACTCCGATAAGAAAACCGTAATTCCCCCCGACAACGCACGTCATGGGGAAGTAGACCAAAGAATACTTCCGAGGTATAAGGACGCCAACCGTAATTCTCCCAAGAATGAATCGAAAAAGCCATCCTCTCCCAAACCCAAGGAGGGATCCAAATCCCCATCTCATTCGGAGGCCACCAAGAAGTCCAAGTGTGTGAGCATGAAGGGGGTGTCGATAGACGACCCCAGACCAGCATTCAAACGCTACAAGCTCGTTCTCTGAGTTCTTCAACACACACCCCATCGGGTCGACGCATCCCCCGCAAGCCAGGGGCATTTCTCTGCAGCCAGTCAGACACCACTTTGGTCGTCTGGGCGCTTACACCGGGGGGCCATGATCGACACCCGACTGGACAGTGGGATACTTCCACTTTCCCCAATTCCTTCTTCAACTCTTCACTTCTTCGGGGACACAGGACATCGTCTTCTAATGATTTTTCTTCTTTTTGTTTCGGGCATTGCATTTGGTGGTTTCTTGCGAGCACTTTACGATACCTCTACACTTGTTTCCGAGTTGGCGGCGGGGATTTTGCATCAAAGACGGGGATGGATTAGAAATGGAGATGACTGACACGACATTGCATTATTCGGGCGCTACACTAGACACCACTGGAAATTGATACCCCCCCCATATGGAGGAGCCCTTCAGTGGGATTTGGCAGTAGCATTGGGACATGGCACGGCAAGCACGATTGACTTTTTAGAATTTTGGAATGGGGTTTGCATGTTTTACACAAAAGATAGAAGGAGCAATCCTCAACCTCAATGGAAATTTTCCACTTCCTTTTTCCTCATGAACTCGAAGCGAACCAATTTTTTGTCCTCGTCTCAAACGTCCAGTGTCTTCTCCTTTCTCATTGCAGTTGGTTCAATGTTCTCGACCATCACGAGTCCAACTTGGCTCAGCCCCTACATCCAATCAATTCCATTCGTCTTGTCGCTAGCCCATATCAATTGCAACCAACAAGTGTGGCTCAGCAGTCCTCTCGCTGCAGCTGTCCACAACTTTCCAGTGCCCATTCACCTTTCCCAATCCTCGAGATCCACGCCTCGCTGGTTGAACTCGCAACCCAATGCCCTTAATCAGGTGTCAGATCAGGGAAAAGGGCAAGGAAATGACACAATTATATGACCTCAGTTGTCTCCTTGTTTACTGATTACATTTGGCAAATCTTCTCATTTCCACCACAGACGTTCACCACCTCGAATTCATCAGTCAAACCATCCACGAAAATGGCAAGGCGTTCTCCCAACACTCGTCAGGCTAACAGCTGCAAGGTCCTTGAGTCCCATCTGCCAAAACCCGTCGAATCCCGCGTCGAGGATCCCAGATCGCCTCAATACCCCTGACCAGCCCAACGCACGCAACGGATGCTTGGTAGCACTCGATGCAGTCAAACCCTCCAAATCCGTACAAGTCTTCCCCAAGCGCCCCAATATGGTTACACTGAGCCCCTCAGTATGCTGTCACAGCCCGCCTGCCAGTTGGCAAACAGGAATGGTCGCGGGCAGAAGAGAAGAGAGATATGAACAAGAAACGGTCCTCACTGTTCTCAGTTGAATCAAGCCGAGTTGAGGTGGGATGCGAAAGCTTCCTTGTTCTGCATGTCTTTGACTTCCTCCCCGAGATTGAAGTGTCGAAAAGTCACTTGACATTACCTGCACTCCGAGTAGCCGCCCAATTGAGTTTCAAATTCTTCTGTTGGTGCCCAAGACCCAAGACGAGTGTCGGTGGCCTCACTTTCGGTCCAGTGTTCAGAAAGTACGCAGGTGGCGAACGTGATGCCTTCACAGCAGTACCAACCTTCCGTACGGTCGGTGGGCAGTGGGATTTCCGAGGTTGAGGGAGCAAATCACAAAGCATGGTCTGTTGACTTGGAAAAGGGAGGGACTCGGGCGGAAGGGGAGGCAGAGAAAGGAATTGATGGGTAGGTACACTCAATTTGAGCCTCACGCTTAACCATCAAGTCAGTGGCTCATACACCAAACAGCATCAGTCTTGACCCGTATCCCAATCTCGATTACATCAATCCCATGGAAGAGCCAGCAAGTTATGTCAACATGCAAGGTACTACCACACTTTCACTGAGCTGTGAGCGGAACTCGAATCTAATACCATCACAGTAAACGATGCTCCAGAAGGCTACCCCATGCTTGCCCGCTTCATCTCTTCTCATGAAGACGGCTACATCTTTCGGGAATTCCGCTACCTACAGTCCCGGGCGCTCTTACACATGCAAGATGAACTACGAACCCTCGAACTCCTGCTGCACAGGACGGACCTGCATGATGCTAGAAACAGGGCCATCTTTCTCAGGACGAGGGAGATGGATGATGATCGTCTGGGGGTGAGGGGGCGGCTGATGGAAGAAATTACGGAGAAACTCAAGAAATATGGTACGTATGTTCAATTCTTAGTCTCTTTCTTCATTCTCCAGTGTCAGCATTGTTCTTCAGTTCGACCAGATCATGGAGATGGCGCAGTGACACAAAGCTTTTATGTTGAGAACGGAACACTTCGCTGACCTTCAGTCATGCAGGCGAACTCCTCATTATGTCCAACAACCTCGCCAACTTTGACCGACCATCCCGCTTTGACATCCAAAGTCTCGAAAACTTCTTCCGAGCCAAAGAGCCTCTGTTTAGACATGAGCGATACATTGGGTGTCAGTCCGATATGATAACCCTTAAAGCAGGGAGAGACGACGCCTGGCTTGATCGAGTAATCATGCAGTTACTCGTCAAGTACAACTGTGCACCACTACGGGTCAGTAGCTCTCCATATTATCAAGAGTCATTGAGCCCAAAGCTAACTCATCCCCCAGTACATCTTTGCCAACGCTCATACCAAGACCCATGCCGACAGCAAGCACGCAGCATTGAACCTCTTCTCCATTGCCCGCGTCCACTTCCTCAAGATGGTTGTTCTGATCTTGCTCATGCTCTGCCTATTATGTCTACCTTTAGTCCCGCTCTATTCCTGGACCCAGGAAGGCTCAGGCCCGGCAGACGGAGGGACGAACAGCGTGGCAGTGACTGGACAGACGCTAGCCAAGATCATGGGCTTGATTGTTGCGTGCGCGTTCGCATTTGGTGTGGTGTTGAGTGTGTGTACGAGGGCAAAGAAGCACGAGATCTTTGGGAGTTGTGCTGCGTAAGTTTGGCTTTTCTTTTCACACTTCTGGAATTGTCTGGTGCGGTTGGCTGACTGGTTAATTTGCAGATATATGGCTGTTCTCATTGTGTTCATGACATCAACGTAATCAGGATGTTGTGCTGGAAGTGGTCTCGGTGTGTCTGGCTACCTGGCATATGAGATCAAGACCATCAACGTGAGTTTATCGCGAAGAACAGGGCATGGAGCGGCGACAAGGTCCTGGTCATCAACGGGGTCCCCAATGACATTGCCCCTCCATCTGCACCTCCAGAACAGAAAAGAGAAATACAATAATCTTATTCAAATTCGTCAGCCATTACCAGGTTGAACAAGCGAAGCAAAAAAGCTCAGTCACCCAGACAAGCTTGTGGAACGAATCACAACACCCCAGCTGTGACCAACGAAAACTGTACCTCGAGTACCGCGCACCCGGCAACGTTTTCATCAACAGGAACCACTGCGCCATAAGACGACAGGGCCCCGTTGCGGTAGACGAGCTAGGTAGCGGACATTAAATGGTGCCTGCTACTGGTGGCTGGGTCAGGTCCAGTATGGGCGCCCGCGGTTGCGGAAGGGAGGCAGGCAGCAGTCATGTCGTCCGATGTCTGGGGAAGGGCGCATCTGCTGGGCGGTGGCAGCGGCAGGAAAAACGGTGGCATGCACGGTAACTGTTGGTTCTAGGACGATGGTCGCGAAGGAAGGGTAAGGAATGTACTTGAGGATCAGAAGGGCAGATGACTTCAAAGCAGCGCATGCAACATGGGATTGGCATGCTTTATATCGGGCCATGTAGCATGGCTGACAGCTGTTCTGATTGGAAACATACTGAGAGGATATTCTCGAAAGATTCAGTGAACGGTGTAGCTCGAGCGTAGGTATTGACTTGACTGCCCAACATGATCCGAACACGCACATCCATACGTTTCCAGGCACGTGAACCGCCAATCGGTAAATAAATCAAACATGGAGATGCATTTGCTCATTTCGATGGACCGGCAGAGTTGACCAGTTTACATGATGTCATCGTTCCTGTCCCGGCATTGCAGCTGCTCTGCCCCAGTGTTCTTTCGAAGATCCAGCCAATCGAATAATAAGGATAAGTGGGGCATTCTCCAATGCGGAGATGCACACTCGTCACCAGCGGGAATCAATGAACATCAATGGCCCCATCGCCTCTCCATTGAGTGCAGTGATTATAAAAGTAAACAGATGGGAACGGCTGCAGCTTTGTTCGGTTAAAAGAGTCCCAGGCCAATTCATCATCACCATCAACATACAACCTCCATACCGAATCTAGAGCAATCATCCAACGACCACTTCATATTTACCAGTCAAGCAAGCAACTATCAGACCAATACAAAAATGTCCGCCATCAAACTCTCCACCCCCGCCCTCCGCCCCATCGCCGCGCGCCGCATTGTCCCTGCTGCTACTGCCCGCACGACCGCACCGGCATTCACTCAGATCCGCTCCGTCTCTTCCAACGGCGACGAACTCGGTGGCGTCAAGGGATCAGAGCCCGCTACCAAACCAAACCGATACAACGTGTATGTACCCCTATATCCGAAACTACATGCTATACGGGTAGTAGAAGGGACAAGCAAATTGGCTGACTGATACATGAAAACAAAAACAGGAGAGCCGGGACAATCACTGCTGTTGGTGTCGTGGTTGCTTTGGGGTATATGTTTTATAAGAAGGGGGACAAGAAGGGTACGGCGCCGCTGGGTGCTAGTCAGTGAGGGAGGGATTGGTTGCGTGAGGGAAGGGTTGGAGGGGGTGACGGTGCGGGGTGACTGGGTGGGAGTGGGAGGAAGGGATGAGTGCGCGATTACAATGGATGGCGATGAGAGGGAACTGAAGGCACTCAAGCCGAGGGAATTGGAAACTGAAAAAAGTGCGAGTCCGAAGGCGAGTGCGAGGGCGACGGCGACGGGATCGCTTTCGCGCCCTGAATGCTGCTTGCGCATGGGCGAGTGCAGGACGATGTGCAGGGCGTTATGACAGCTAATGAATGTTGAATACCTAAGGGATATTGCAATTAACAAACACGATGAATCGCCTCTGGACGCCATGGTCAATTGATTACGCAGTCATATCGCTTGGAATCTAGAATGGGACCTGTCGCAGAGTCGGTCTAGCACTGCACCGTTACCCCACTTCCCCGCTGCCGGGTCCCGGCCGGGTCCCGAACCACGGCCCCACTTCCCGTCTTTGGTGCGCCGGATCCGAGCGGACTTTGGTAATCCGTGTTTTCCCCATGTTCACGGCGCCCGCAACGTCCCCGAGTCCTAATGAAGCCGAATCTAACAGGTGTCACCGAATCAAGTTTCGAACCCCCCACCTCAAGGTAAACATATATTCGCAGCTATCTGATTTCAAGCATGTGACACGACATCAGTTCTGCTTCCTCCTACCTACAAGTAAGGTAAGCCACCCCGCTGCCCATGTCCTTGTCCTTGTCAATGTCAACGTCAGCCGTTACGCGATGCACGGTTCCTGACTCCACACTGCCACTTCATCAGTGCACTTCATAAGTAGGACATCCATATGTACATAATAGACCGCCTTCTGCTCCCGGTCCTCTGTTCAGTTCCAACCTCAACATCAACGTCATCCCTTCCTAACCTCTCAACCTAAGATCTTGTCTTTTCATCAACAACATCAACCTCAGACACGACCCAGCGTAACCCTTCCAACCGCCACCACCAAGCCACCACCATCACCACCACCACCACCACCACCACCACCACCACCACCAACACCACCCACCCACTCTCCATAGTACCCTCCCCAAATCACCATGTCACAAAAAGGCTACCTCGTCGTCTTCTCCCTTCCCACGCATCCTTCTTTCTCCACCTCCCACGACCTCTTCAACAAATGGTACAACGAAGTACACATCCCCGACATTCTCCGCCTCGGCCGCCCCGACGGCTTCACTTCTGCCTTTCGCTATGCTCGCGCTGGCTTCGATCCTTCCGACCCTTCTACCGCTTCCACTACCAATAAGCACGACTTCGAGGTGACCTACCCCAAAAACGAAAAGTGGTTGTACCTAGCCATGTACCCTGTCCCGGACGTGGCAAAGGCCAGTAGGCCTGATAGCGGGCTGTATAAAGCGCCGTTGGTGCATGAGATGTTGCCTTCTGGCTCTGGGAAAGGGACTGGGGGAGGGGGAAATGCGATGGAGGTTGCGAAGTGGGAACTGGGGTTTTGGGAGGTTGTTGGGGAGGGTGAAAGGGAAGGGGAAAGGGAAAGTGGTAAGTTTGATGTCATTTTTGAGCTGGGCTGGGGTGTTTGGGTTGGGGTAGTTGGGGAAAAGGGAAGGAGGGAGGGAGGGAGAGAGGGGAAAGAGGATGGGAAGAGGATGGGATGAACGGTGGGGAAGTGGAGACGGGACAACCGGTTGAGTTGATGGATGATCTCGGAGGAGTAAAAGGGGATCAAAGGGAACGGGAAGAGTTGATTGGAAACCAAGTGTGGGATGTGGTGTGTGATGCTCTAACTGTTACTACGGGATGATGTATCAATGAGGGTCGAATACCAGACCGATGGGAAAGAGAGAAGGAGAGGACAATGAGCTAACAACTAACCACCACAGACTCTTCCAAAGACACAGACGTAATCCTAGTCCCTGTCGACTCCTCTGATATCCCAGGATACGACGTTCCCGGCGCTCACCCGTCTGCTCTCCTCGACTACTCCCGCAAGGGCTGGGAAGGCTCGGATCCAGTCGGGTCGAGACTGCTCAAGTACACTGCTCCTGCATATAACTGTTGTGATGGTACTGGTATTAAGCAGTATTTGGCTGTGGTATGTGAACTCTCTATTTCTTTCCTGATTATCGCTCTGCTACGTATGTTGCTACACTTGACGGTTGGATGGATGCTGACAATAAGGGGAAATAGCACGAAGTAGAACCGAACACGGAACAGACCCTCAAGCCCGAGTTCAAGACGGTCAAATATAAGCTTTATAAGAAGTTTGGGGTTTGAAAATCCATGAGTTCTGGTTCACTAGGGAGGAGATATGTGGGGACTTAGGTATACGTCTAGTCCTGAACTTTTGAAGTGGTATGCTGCCTTGTATGGCGTGAATGAAGTAGAGTGATGCAAGAAGCTCACTATAACATAATTGTTACGGACTTGATAGAAACATGCAATGACCAACTCCAAAAATGCTGTGAGATGAGTACGCAGGTAACTACAGAGGAAGAAACTTCACTTTCTGTTTGACCTCTGCAGGTTTTTATTTAGGAGGGTACTTCTCCAAATACTGGTCAAACCGCAAGATCGTCTTTTGCTTCGCCCACTGTACAACGAACGATATATTAGCAAACCGTTCTGTCCGCTTATATCGTGGAACTTACCTGCTCCACCTTCTTCCACGGCGGAATCACGGGCGGCGGCGGCTTCTCAAAGTGCGTTCGACTCCATTGTCTTGCCGCCTCCTTTTCCTCCGCACTCTCATGATCCCATGCCCACTGGATTTCGGCGCGAATCTCTTCAAAACTCGGCCTATCGTCGGGAACCTCGCACAGACAACGGGCGACCAGGTGGCGGAGCCGAAAGGGCACATGGTCGTATTGCGGGTCGAGCAAGTGGGCGCCATAAGTCGGGTACGACCTCTTGCGCTGCCGTTTAAGCGGCAAGTCGTTTGGCGGGCCGTATATCAAGTCGGCGTCTCGCAGGGGATGAATGGTATTAGTTGGATTCCATCGAAAAGTTATGACGATGTGCATGATCTGTAGTCATTGGGGGTAGTTATAAGGGTTAGTGACGAGATTAGGGAGTAAAGGGAGATGGGGTAGAGGCAGAGGACGGGACTTACCAATGCAAGTTGCCACAAGTTGGACTTCCAGCTATATTGTCCGGCTACCCTCGCTTGTTGAGCATCAGGTGATTCGACAATCGCTTCCCACTCCCTGGTAAATTGCTCCTGAACAACAAAAGAGGGCAAAAGATGTCAGCGTCACTGCTATCAAGGAAAGTGAGTAAAACGCAGATACCTACCGGGAGATAGAAACCTGGCTTTCCACAGCGGCGATGGCCCCAGAGATCTTTTCTGTATAAATGAGAAGAGTAAGCTTCAAACGAGTCTCGCTAGAGGTATGCATCAAGACACTTCATTGATACTTACAGATTACGGCGACATGCATCATCAACACTCATATCTCGGGCGAGCCCAAAGTCAATTAGCTTGAACATAGGCGTCCCATCATGACTATCGGTCATCCTTTCGAAATGCGGATGTGTTGGGTGGACCCTATGCTTGCCTTCCCTGGATTCCGAATCAAAATCCCCGATGAGCACTGAGTGTCACCGCCGTCAGCATTTATCAGTCATGAACCGCAAGGTTTGGGGTGAAGCTTACCGTTTTGTGTATCAATGTCAAAGTGAATGAGACTAGATCCGGCTGGCTTGTCAACATAACCATTATGTGGCCCTGGATTGAGCTCTGGTACCATGTTCCCGTCATCACGATCATCTGTATTCCAGACGAAATCCTCTGCCAAAGGATCAGATTCCGGAACATTAGGGAAAAAAATTAAAGGGGGATACTCCATGGCCAAGCACATTTTCATGACTGTATAGCGGTTGTTAGTGTAGGATAGAATATGAGTGGCTGAAAGGAACGACTTACAGCAAGCCATCATATCCCAGAGGACTCGATTTGGAATGCGCAAATCCGGTTCCGTCCCGGCCTTGGTTTTCCCTAGTCCTTCCAACCATTCGTAAAGGGAGCCCCTTGCTACGTATTCCATAACCATGCTCTTGGGAACCTGTTCTACTTGGTCGGTAGGTCCGATTGGAGGAGGCTGACGCGCCGCTGTACCCGCCTTTCTTGCAATGGACGCGACCCTTTGCCCTGCCCGGGCAGCGCGACTCTCCTTTCGCACTTCAGCTTGGCTTCGCTCTGTTCTTGCCCGCTTCTTGAGCGGCTCGTCGTCATCAGTGTCTTCAAGATGTTTCTCCTTGTAAGGATGGAAGACCTGAACAATATGGGGCGCGCGGAGGAAGGTCTGTCGATCCATCGGTTAGTAAAGGCCCAAAAAGGTAGAAGCCTCGCCAACAAGAACCGGCAATGTAAGGACTACTAACCCGTGTGGTTTCCCTTTCCTTAGCCACCTCATCATAGCCCCCTATGTCTCTCTTTACCGTCCAGAACGTTGGGGTTTGGTTCTCGTCGTAGCTGACAAAAACGCAGATGATGCCCATGCCGCCAGCCCCAAGAATCTTGCAAAAGTGCAGGCCGGCTCCCTTTTCATACATGTCCTTGGTCAGCCCCCTGGCCGTTTCCCATTTCTCAGTCTCTGCTTGTTCTTTTTTTTCCTCGTCGTCGCTATCCTCGCTTTCACTCTCCTCACTTTCATTGTCATTGCTGTCCCAGCTCTCCTTCTGGTCAATTTGCATCTGGTCGTTCTGTTCTGCTAACCAGGTGTAATACTCGTCATAGCGTTGTAGCCCTTCATTCGTTCTCCAGGGAAAGGTTTCATCCGGAACCACTCCATGGTGTAGACGCAAGTTCAGGGGTTGGCTTGCCAGTTTGACTTTGTTCCGCCGTCGTTCGGGTTCGCCCCTTCGGTAAAAGTAATAGTAGTCATTGTATTTCTTCCTTTCCTGGTCCGGTACCAACTTGTTTGCCCCAGCTTTCGCAGCACGTTTTTTGGGCGGCATTGTGGATGAAGATGATAAACCAGATGTCGACTGTTTGTCCTGCAAGTTCAAGTTAAGGTTTCAGAGTTCTACGTGCAGCAGCAAACAAATGGTTGGTGAATTGACTGGATTAAGCATCGTTTTGACATTCAGCTTAAGGACAACATCCAGATTGACACAAAGGGGTATTGGGACAGAAGCGGTCGGGGGCTAATGGGCCGCATCCGGCAAGCCTCAGCTTTGCAAACAATGGAATCCCATCCAGAGCATTGGGAGACGGACTGAGGCAGAAGAGACACGACAAAGGAACTAATATTTGGGCCATTGTGTCTGTCATCTTGGAAACAAATGAGATGGAATCTCCAAAGCGGCCTGTAAGACGCTTTGTGATGGTTGAAAAAGAGTTGTCATCCTCGCCGCAACTGCATGCCGAAGCGACAACATGCTGAATATCGTAGGAAACCTGGCTGAACTGCTAGACAGCATCAGTGGTGGTTGGCTTTGGCAATCTTGAAGAATGATTTAGGCATTAAACATTGACAGTTTCGTGTGATTCGAATGGGCGATTGTTGTTGTTGTTGTTGTTGTCAAAATGGAAGGATTGTGAAAAGAGGATGAAGAGGATTGAACCTTGGTCGAGCCAGTAACACAAATGGGATGGATGAATTGAAGGCTGAAGCACTGAAGCAGACGCGCTGTGGCCGCTGAACGAGTTGGCGCTTGTGCTTTAGGAGGCTTGGACGATAGGCAGATATGCAGACGATGTTGAAAAGGTCCGTGCGAATGGCTGGACAAGCCACATGCCCCACAAAGACGTGCAGACCTCTGCATACGATTGGCCCGTCTCCGCCGACGACGTCTGGTTGCCAACAAATCTGACTCTCCGGATATCATCCGCGGTCTCCCGCCTTTTCTCCTGCCTGTGCTTTTACCGCCATCTATCGCCAGATACCAACCCACAAGAACAAAGCGGCCACCACCAACCATGTCGGGCAACAACTCTGGTAATAGCAATAGTAGTAGCAGCTACCTGGCCCAGCAGTTCCAGGTCACGGTATGGAACCGAATTCTCTGTACTTCCATTGACTCGTCTTGGTACTTCTTCGCTGACCACTCCCTCTCTGCCCGGGAATAGGATCAGCATTTACAGCAACAGCAACAGCAACAGCAACAGCCAAATCAACAACAACAAAGTCCACAGCAGCAAAACGCCAGTCGGACTCCCCAGCGCCAACCTCGGGTCGAAACCCCCATCCACCCTCCTCCGATCCCGCCCCAGCGATCTACTCAGCAACAACAGCAGCAACCACAACAACCACAACAACCACAACAACAACAACAACCTCAACATTCACCACAACCGCCGCAACCTCAACAATCACCACAACAACCGCAACAGCAACAGCTGCCAAACCTCTTTGCACCTCACACCCAGTCACAGTTGCAACAGTTGGCTCTCCAAACCTCTGCGCCATTATACCACCAGATCCTACCTACCCAGAAACCTCGAACTCCCGAAGAGATCCTGCGTGACCAGCAGCTGTCCGGCAATGCGTACTGGGGTGCCCAGGCAAACTATCCCAACCAACACCAATGGCTTCAAAATGCCAAGTCTCCCGAGGCCGACGGGCAGCAACAACCTCAAGCACAATGCCAGCAGCCGCAGCAGCAACAACCTCAACAACAACATCAACAACAGCCGCACTCGAGTCTAGCGGCAGCACAGTTTAATCCACCGCAAAAGAACTTGACACCCGAGCAACAAGCATGGCTGGAGAGAAAGGCCCAGGAACGGGAACAGCAGCGCGCCGAACAAGGGGCAAAGTCACGGCCCCAGCGCAGCAAGGGGATGACTCGCCAGCAACACCAGCAATTTCACCAGCAACAGCAACAGCAACGGCAGGACAAATTCTATGCGCATGATTCGCTGAACCGCCCGGCCTTTCAAGTTGAACAGCAACAGCAGCAGCACTCACAGGGTACCAATGGTAATGGTACCCCAGACGAGACAATGCTTGACGAGGAGGAGGTGGAGGAACACGAAGACCATGACGAAGACGAGGAAGACGAGACCATGAACGACGTCAGCTCCAACAACGACACGCCTCAGCCCAACGGCGGCGGCAGCGACGGAACCGCCAACCCCCAGAACGGCCAAAACCTAATTCCGGATGCCAACGGAAACCTGCCCGGGTCAGCCGACTACAAAGCTCCTCTCGTGCAGCCCATTACGCCGCTCCGTCTCCCCACCGTGCGTCCCAACCTGATGCTCGGGCCCTATGATACGCGCGAACAAGCCATGAGCTCCGTCATGGAGTACGCCATCAGCCAGGGCTACATGCTGGTGCAATCCGGGTGCGCCAAAGCCAAGAACCCAGGCGGCAAGTATGCCAAAGGCTCTGAAGTCGTGCGGGTCGATCTGATGTGCGACCGCGGCGGCACGTGCAAGAACAGTGGCACGGGCATTCGCAAGCGCCCCACGCACAAGATTGGGTGTCCGGCCAAGATGAAGCTGGTGTGCAAGAAGCGGCACGCGAGCAAGTGGTTTATCGAGGTGCGGTGCGAGGAGCACAATCACGATCTGGATCCGAACAATATGGATTCCATTGCCAGTTACCGGCGGTATCGGAGGTTGCAGGCCGGTGGACGCGCGCTGGAGACGCAGTCGGAACGGTATGCGAGGATGAAGAAGCCCAAGGTTATGCCGCCGGTGCCGCCGCCAAAGTTCCATCAGGTCGGTGGCGGCGGGGTGGTGGGTAACCCTGTGTTCCCGCTGGGACCGCCGTCGGGACCGTTGCACATGGCGGCGTTGAAGGGGCAGAATAAGATCTTGGAGATTCTGATCAACAAGGGAGGGGATATCAATGCGCATGATAGCACGGGACGGACACCGCTGCATTGCGCTATCGAGGGTGAGCGGATGGATACGGTGACGCTGCTGGTGAACAAGGGTGCGGATGTGACCAAGTTGGATTTGAAGGGGACGAGTCCATTGCACGCGGCGGTGTCGAAGGGGATGGAGGATGCGGTGATCTTGTTCATTGAGAAGGGCGCGGATCCGAACAGGTAAATGTTTGGGCTTGTCGCGCCGCTCAACCTTTGCTTTGCGACCGTCCTATGCTAGGGAGGACATGTCGATCTTCCCGGAGTATTTCTGTCACCAGCTTTCCCGGACATTGCATTGTCTGTATACTTCCGTATCGATGTTCTTTTCGTGTCGTTCCAGCATCATCAGGCTTGGCTGAGGCAAGACCTTGAACACTGTATGTCTATAATCATAATATCATGTTTGGCGAGTGTATTCCAACGGCGCACACGCCTACACTACTACGCAGTCCGAGCTACTTCAGGGACAATGTATCAAATTCTCTGGCATTAACTTTCATCTTGTCGAAACAATCAACCCCATGGGAACTTTTCGACCTGGCTGTAAAGGGTACCTATTTATTCACTTACACTAGTATCCGGGAAGTGGGTCTGTGCGGCTCCGGCTCCGGATGCCGGTTGTTGATAACACTCCGGAGTGTGCCGGATCGCTACCCAGAAACAAAAGACATGTCTGACATCAGATGACTCACTTAACTTCACCTGAACAGAACATACTGCCGATCTACACCCTACGATCTTTGTTTTCGAACGTGGTAGATCGAGATGCATCGATTTCTAAGAACATTTCGGTACCAACACTGTAGAAATGGTCTCACGTGTTGTTTGACCGTCTATTATCGGGCGGGCACCAGAATGGACTCGACGTGGTTGTATGTAAGAAACCACCAAGAAAAACATTCAATCGTCTTGGGAAAAGGTCGCGAAAGCTCTTCCTGAGAAGAGGATCAATGAATATCCGACCTCGAATGAGATGATGATGACCACAGAGAGTGCCGTCGATCCAGCTCTTGTTGTATGAATCCATCTCGGCGAGTTTCAAGCGCATGTATGTACTGCGGTTACGTGCTAAAGTAAAACCCCCTTGTCACGTACCCGGCACGGACCACCGCAGCTATTGCTTCGAGAGCACTGTGTACTGCGTAGTCAACGACCTGGCCCACGGGTTTTACTTACCCACCACACCATAGTACGGTACATGGATCTTTCCCAGAATTGCCATTGTTTTGTTTCTCTTCCGGTAGAGAAAAGTTGGGGAAAGAAAACAAATGTCTCGCGGCTCGGCAGTTGAATAAGACGGTTGGGTCGCTAGCTTGGCCTTTCGGCAAGGTGGGGCCGGAGAACACCAATTACACTACACTACTGCCGGCCCCCCTGGCAGCAGGTACAAAGAGGTACATCATCATGTCGTCATGACTTCTTTTCTTCATCTTTTTAAGCTTTCTCTAGTAACGATCCCCGCCTTCCCACTTTTTTGTATTGATTTCTACCCCAGCTTTTCGCATAACGAAAACCATGTGGCGCCCAATCAAGGGAACTCCCAGCTTCGTTGTCTCTGCCCATTCGGGACATTGACCATGAAGAGCCTCGTTGTCAGACTTCAACGACACCTCCATCGCTTGGGGAAAGCTTCCTCCGGTTGGGCCATTGCAAGTTCCAGCTTCGATGGTACCCCCTTTTTTCCCCCGATCCGTGTCAAGCTTGCGACGCAAAGTAGTTGCGACTCACATCGGACCACTCAATGAAAAACATGGTTCGGGTGTTTCCCGTTTTCAGAGGAATAAGGGGTCAATTCAAGGGTGCCAGCGAGTGCAACGTCCGTTTCCAGGCTGTGTTCGGTCAATGAATGCCATTTGGAGAACAAGAGCAAAATTTCCCGTCTTCTGAGCTGCCGAGAGCGGAGATCCGCCCCCCCCATTACCAATCGAGCTTTTGGCCTGGTCAGTCATCTATCTCCATGACCGTCAATGACGACGAAGCTCCGTCAGCGGACGACCAGCAACTGTCTTCCTTGCACACCGATGTGGTGGTGGTGTACCTCGTGGATCTGCTGGGATTTGGGGTCCACGATTTGCAGATCCTCGAAGCCTGGCCGGGTGCGGAATGCTAGCGTCAGCCTCTCTCATAGGGAAAGACACAAAAATCAACAGAGACATTCGGGGTAAACTCGGTGGGCAGGCACAACAGCCGGACATCCTGGTTGGCTGACCTGTGACTGAGTGACTGGCAGGTGCCCTGGGTCGGTATCAACGAAATCATCGATGATGATGATGATGATGATGATGGTACAGCAGCTCACCTCGCAGGCACATCCGACGCCTGGGTCGGTGGAATGTACTAGGTATGTAGTTTTGGCATGGCAGGACCCTTGACGACGCGGTGCAAATCCTCCGGGAGCCTTTGCTTGGCTGTGAATACAGAACATATAATTTGGCAGTATCCGTCCGGCTTACCCAAAATTCGTTTCAGATCAAGTCACCAAACAGTCGACATCGAGCATTCCTAGCATTCGCTCCCGTTCGACACTCTTCAACCACACCACACCACTTACAATGGCTGGGTTCAAACTCTCGGCAGGCGTTGGCCTTCTTGGCCTCGCTGCTAGATCGCTTGCCGTTCCCGCTCCCATCTACTCGGAGCCCACCACCACCTTCTCGGTCCCCAAGGTCACCGGAGTGGTTGAGCCCGTTACCAATGTAACATCTCATGGGCCCTACCTCTCCATGGAGGCCACACCAACTACTACTGGTGCCTTGTCGACGTCCGTCCTTGCTCCCTCAGTTCCAGCTCTTCCGCCTGGGCCAGACGCTTACAAGTACCCGAGTGATGGGCAACTTCACGCTCCTCAGCCTGCCCCTTACACTCCGGCTGGCGGTGTCGGCACCAACGGCTCTGCTCCCGTTTACAGGGTGCTGTCCGACTTCGACTACCAATCCATCGCCCTGGCTCTACACCAGGAATGGATTGAGCTCGATCTCTTCCACTGGGGTCTCGCCACATTCTCAGTTGAGGACTTTGAGGAGGCCGGCCTCACTGCTGAGGACCGTCACTTGATCGAGTTCATGGCAGACCAGGAGGTCGGCCACGCTACTCTGCTCAGCAACATCCTTGGGCCCTCTGCCCCCAACCAGTGCACCTACAACTACCCTGCCACGAATGTGCACGAGTTCATCGACTTTTGCCAGAAGTTGACTCGCTACGGAGAGTCCGGTGTCTACGGCTTCCTTAACCACCTCAACGCCCACGATGTCGGCCAGCTGCTGCTGCAGTCCATCACCACCGAGGCCCGTCAGCAGATGATCTTCCGCCAGTTCGAGGGTCTCTTCCCCATGCCCGTGTGGTTCGAGGTCGGCATTCCCCAGTCCTGGGCCTGGTCTCTTCTCGCTCCCTACATCTCTTCGTGCCCCGAGAACAACACCCGTCTAATCTGGCAGAACTACCCGGCCCTCAACATCCTGAACCAGCCCAATCCGTTCCGCATCAACGGCTCTTACGTATGGAACGAGACCACGGACGGCGGCTACGCCAACACGGCCTCGTACCAGGACATTGACGAGAGCGATGACTGCACCAAGTCGACGGACGTTGGCGTCTCGTGCGCCCCCGGCATCACCCGCAACCGCTCCATGCCCCTCTCGTACCCCGGCCGCCAGGTCTTCCTTGAGTGGGACGAGCCCGGCAAGCCCATCGGCCCCAACAACTCGTATGTTACCGACACCCAGGCTGGTGCGCCCAAGTTCGCCGCGTGGGTCTCGCAGCTCAACGTCACATACTCGCCTCTGGAGAACATCCAGGGCAACAGCGCCTACACGGTCCAGCCTGATGTCAGCACTTTTGATGGCAACCCGGCTATCAACGGTACGATCTTCCTTGTCTTGACTGATGAGGATCTGTATGTTACTCCGTACAACTTGACGCAGCTGAACCCTCACGTTTATGCTGTTGGCATGTACCAGTCTGGTTAAGGGGTTGCAACAATTTCTTTAATGTTTATACCCGGTGGTTTCGAACACAGTTTTGTGCGGCTGCCTTTGTAGTTGTATGATTATTCATGATATGATGAATGACTGGAAGGGAAAAGGAGATGTACATGATGGAGGTGGTGAATAGATGAAGTGTACAGTGTTTCTCTTTTGGTGTCGGTGTTTGGCTGGAATTATGGTACCCTAATTACGACTGTCTTGTTAGTGACTATTCAATAATGCCTACATTACATTGTTGATGCTGTTTCTCCATATATTGAGGTGGTCATGAATTGGGTGAGTGTTTTTTTTTCCAGCGATTAAACGAAGTCTAGTGAATGTCGTCAAAGTGCCCGTGAAGGTGGACAAAATTTCCGAGTGTCCTCAGCGCAATGGCCGTCAAGGTGCTCAAGATGGGATGAAGAGAGCAATTCGTTGGCCAGAGCTCTTATCGCAAACATTCAGCTTATTCCTTATCTGGGTATGACATCACCACCTCAATGACGGTTACTGCTCGTCACAGCTCCAGGGTCTATCGGCCGAAGGTTTAAACGGTGATGGATGTATGGCCATTGAGCGCCACCATCAATTGCCAGTGGATTCCATTGAGGGGACTTGTTCAGTTTAACGCCAAGAACTGAGATATCTCAGCAACACCAACCATCACCTGCAATTGTTAACTCAACCTCATCTCTCAAGACGCAACCTCAGTACTACACCTTGACTCTAGAAAAAATCACCATCAAATCAGTCACTCGAACACCATAAAAAATCACAATGTCACGTCTACTAACCCGCCTCCCACGTACCATACCCCCCACTGCTCCCCTCCAACTCACCCTGGGCAGCAGCAGAATCACTATTACCAGAGGCATAGTCACCGACCTCGAGACAGGCGGCACCCGCAAAGCCAAGCAAACCGCCGGCAAAGGCTTCGTCTCCGTTGGCGGGCAACAGGATCGTGGCATGCCTACCGCTGACAAGGGTGATGAACCAATGCCTCCGAAGTATTCAACTTCCGTATGTCTCTCCCACTCACGGCCTCGTCCTCGCCCAATCCTTGACTATCATCATCTTTATCTGTCTTATTATTGTACAGAGCAAAGCAAATCAAGTAGCTAACACTTACAAATGAAAAAAAGACTGGCCACACGATCCTCCCGTCCCTTAAACAAGCAGTTCAACAAACATTGGAACACCCTGAGGAATGGGAGGGGATTCACGCTGAACATATTTGCGCTGTGGAGGAAGCCAACAGTGCTAACGCCGAGAAGTGGGAAGCCAGTCGACGAGCAGGACGGGATGCAGATGCAGAAAGGGACGTGACTGAGGCATGGAACAGTGAGATGGCCAGTGACTCTCCGAGTGGTACCTCTAACGCGGGAAGAAGTTCTCATCGGACGAAGGGTAGTAGTAGTAGCAAACGAGCAGCAGCAGTGCAAGGTTCTTCTTCCAAAAAGCCAGCCCCCAAGAAAGAATCCAGCAGCAGCAGCAGAAGAAAATCTCAACCCAAAGATGCAAAAAAAACAAGAGGCAAAGAATCCGAATCCAGCGCCGAATCCACCAACAGTCCCGACTACGCCTCCCCCATGGACGCCCACCACACCCAACCCCTCCCGCACTCCACCATGGACACAGCAACAGGCCAACAACCCATTCCCCCTTCCGGTCCCGACTTCTCCTCCTCCCCAACAGGAGCAGCAAACACAATAAGCGAGGACTCAATCCCCCACTTGGCCCTGCACCCCAACCTCTCCCTCGGCACCACCCTTTCCTCCATCTCCGGAAGCTTTACCCTCGAACCCCTTCAACACGGCCGCCCAGCTCCAACGGCAATCAAACCCTTTGCGACATCTTCGACTGCGTGGGTTTCTTGGACTTTTATCCAGTCTCCCCAGAACAACATCAATGCTCGTGGTGTGTCAAGGTTCGCTCGTTCGTACTCTAGTTCGGCTTCTAGTTCGACTTCGCAGAATATCACAAAGGCGACGGGATTATCTGGCCAGCAGCAACAGCAACAGCAACAGCAAAAGAAGAAGGAAAAGCCGAAAACGCAGGCGCAGTTGGATGAGGAGGTGAGGATGCGGATGGAGGAGAGTGTGGCGGGGGAAGGGGGAGCGGCGGGGGTGGAGTATGAGGATGGGAAGGCGGTGGGGATCAAGAGGGGGGTGAGGGAGAATATGTTTAGGTATATTTAGTAGAGAGAAAACGGGGAAAGGATGGGGGGAAGGATGGTGAGAGGTGTCGATGTTGTTGTGGTGAGGTTTTGTTTCAGCTTTTGGGACGCGGATGGATGATTGGATGTGTGTGTGGTGGGGGTCACGATGTTCAAGTTGAGACTTCTCTACCTACGTTTTCTGTTGACGGTGTTGGGACAAGCTGCAGTATCAGATACGGATGGAAAGTTCCACCAAATTGCGATAAGGTCGTACACTATCTCGGTCACATCATTCATTGCGCTATTAACTTCGAAATGCTGAAGACAAAATATTCGACAGGTGGTGGTAGCGTACCGAGTATCAAAAGTTTGTCGAAACACTACTACTAGAGTGTGACAAACGTCACATCGTATACTCCTTCCTCTGTCTGTGGTTTCGCACTTCCTGTATGATTGTGCCTGTTACATATCTATTTGGACATGAACTTCCCACAATTACTGGGTTGAGTTCTTCCCGGGAGACACTCCCCACGCGAGGTAGTCTTCCTGTGGCCTCGAAGCTGCGCTGGATGTCATAGCGAACCCAAATGATGCAGACGGTGAAATCAGCTCGAGTAGAGTTGACCTTTACATTCGTCGATCGGCGTTCATTAGCACTTGCGGAGCACCAATTACTGGACGGCTAGTATTCGACTTAGGAGAAAATCTCTGTATGTTCGTTCCCTATCATTACTAGTCGTCAAGCTGAGCGTTCACTGCCTCTTCCGTTCTCGTCGTGTTCGTGTGAAGACTTCTAGAAGAGTTCGTACATCCGCCCCCAGCCAACCGTCATTACTTTGAGACTATCCATCAACGAAGATATCTCCATAGGAAATAGAAAAAACAAAGTCGTGACTCGTTGGACACACGAATGCGCTGGTACGAACCAGAACCCCAAGTCCAACCACCTATCGGCAGTCGTCCAACATCAGCCCATCATCCCCTCCTCCATCCCCAGAAAAACAGCAACAAAACAAGAAAAAGCGTAGTGGTATCATCAACATTATCATCCATCATCCATCCATCCATCATTAAACAACTCCTTCATCTCGTTTTCCTCCAATCTTCATATGTATCATCACCTCTGCATCATCATCTGCTTAGATCCGAAGCAGTCGTCATCCGTCTCGTTCGTTTAGAGAGGAATAAAGCAGCAATCGCACGGTATCGGGCACGGAATGCAGAAGCAGAAGCGACCAGGACACATGCCGCCGCGATCACCGCCGCGGAGGCCAATGGTGGTAGAGTCGTCGTGGGGGCGTATAGGGTCTATTTTATTAATTGTTAGTTAGCGAGGTGGTCCAGTGGTTCAAGTCGGGTACTTATGGGCAAGGGAAAGGAAGCGAAGGGATGTGGCAAGTGTTGCGGCGGAAGAAACAGAAACGAGGCAATGGATGTATGATCGGGCTCGCGACAGCAGTGGGAGAGAGTAAAGGGAAGGGATCAGAGGGAGAGGTAGAGAATTAACATAAACATACCCATAGGCTGCGCAACACCAGGCTGCGCCATCTCGATATCGCCTGGTTTCGTCTTGACCGAGACGTGCGCGCGCTCAGGCTCCTCGACGACGGCGGTCATGGTGTTGTTGGCGGGGGGTTGTTGTTGCGTGTAAGTCATGTTTCCTTTTTGTTTCTTGTTTTCTTTCCGGTGCGTTCGTCGGTATTGGTTTCGTATGTGTGTAGTATAGCAAGTAATGTCCGTCCCTGTGCGCGACGTAGAGGGTTATGCGATGCGATGCGATGCGATGTTGACACTTTGTAAGTTGCAAGTTCGACGTTCAAAAGGCAGCAAACTAACAAAATAAAGCAGCGAAGAAAGGACTTGGCGGAAAAGAAGCTTCGGTGGGTTTTATTTGCTGGAGGAACAATGCGAAACTCGAGGAAGGAACAGGATCGGATGCTACGAAACTCGGAGAAACAGAAGACACAAAAGCTGAGCAAATCGGAGGTGGTTGGGAAACGGGACGGGGGATGGAAGCTGGATTGTGGCTGTGTGGACGCTGTTGCTGGTTGCTTCCATACGACGCTGCCTTCCAGCTTCCATGCGGCTTGTTACGTCATCCCCTGGAAACAGGGGAAAGGCTTACGACATGGTCTGTGCGGAGTGAAGCTCTTATCGGTTGGGTACCTTGATGGCAGGGGACCTGATATAGGACAGCGATAAGGATAAGATAAGCGGAGACCTAGGAGGTGGTGATGGTGGAGCAGAGCTCGAATTCTCAGCTCTCAATCCAAGACTACCACTCGAATAGGCTATCATCTTCGGTGAGTCAATCGCCGCTCTAAGGCTCTTTCTCATACAGATGCTACGGTAATATCATCAAGCGATTCCCCTTCAGTTGGCGCCAATTGCCCATGTCCATCCACCGATGATGAATGACGAGAACACCGATATTAGAGCGACCATTGTCCCCTGCTTTCACGAGGGTTTGCACACAAGCGCGCGTCCGCAAAAACACTCAAAAGCAACGCTTTTCTGTCTCGATATTTCGTTGTTATGTCTTGGAGTACTTCATGCTCTTATGATACCCCATCATCCAATCTTTTCTCTCACATGACCATTCCTATCGTTTCCATCGAGCACTGATCTACGAGACCGTGATTCCTATTCCCCCTCCCATTCCTGCTCTCATTCCTGCTACCATTCCTCCTCTTCGTAAAAATATCTCCCTGGGAGCGCAAACCCCCTTTCAAGCAGCGTGGCATCTTCAAGGACGCGGTCAAAATAGCGAGTATCACCTCCTTTTGCAACCGTATCCAGAAGATCCAACCAGAAACTCTCTTCAAGCCAGATGAACCCTTTCGTTCGTACACGCGGCTTTGTAGATTTGGCTTCCGCGATGGGAACATGAAGCTGAACCCCGAGACTTTCGAGTTGAACCTTGTGTTCCTCTGACTGGTCCATCTGGCGCATACCTTCGAAGACCTCGTTCAAACGGATGACCCAGCCGCCCTCGAGGAAACGCCAAAACTCATCTGTGGATTTGAAGCGCACATCTTCCCATTGCTCCATCAGAGTTTCGAGGATACCCACAAGCTCGCTGTCCTCCTCGCGGATTTCCTTAGCATCATCGTCGCTATGGCGGCAGGCCATCTTGCAACACGTGTGTCGGATACCGAGAGCCGTGCATGTGAAAAGGCGTAAAGCCTCCTGAAACTGCTCATCGTACTGACATACGAAGCCGTCATTTTCGTATAATATTGTTCGAACATTCCAAAACTCCAAAGCATAGTCCTCGGCCCGAGAAGATGTGAACCTCAAGATGTAAGGGGATCCACGAATCAAGGTCGTCAACAAGATGAGGAATGGCGTGCAGCCATTTGGAGAGCATGCACATAGACAACTGTCCGTAGCTGGTTTACTACATAACCGACGAGCCACCTCTTGCGCGGCTGGTCCAAGAACCTTGAGCTCCCAGTCATCTATATCGTCCGACCAGGCCCCAATTGGCGAGTGAATGCACCCGATAGCTTTGTGAGCTGTCAGTATCGAGGCTTTTTGATCTTGAGTGTCGTAGAGCGGTTGGAACGGGTCCGCGTCATGATCCAACAGCCAAAGGACGTAGTCTGCGGTGTGACCGCCGTCTGCAAGGGGTGGGAATTCTGTAGCTGGGTGGTAGTCCACTTCATGAAACCCCGACTGCCAGGCAGCATCTGCCGTCTCTGCATTTCTTATATATCGGAAGATGTCGAAGGAATCAACCCCGGCTTGGAGTCTTGCGCGCCTTGTGCCTGGGGGAAGTGTCGCCGCTATTTCCTGCAGATGGTCAATGATGCCATGGACTGTCTCACTTTGAAGGGAATGGGGGACAAGTTCCAGCCGAGCTTGCTTTAGATGTAACAAGAACTTCTTCTGGGTAGCCAGTGAAGATTTTTTCATTATCACGCCAATGGTACCATCACCTCGGCCTTGGCTTGAACAGGGAGCGAAGTACCACGAATGGTCAAGGAATAACATGACCGATCGCAAATATTCATCATTCCTTCCGCCAACACATAAGGCGTATTGAAAGATGTCCCATGCCAAGTCCTCCTCGAAGATCTCGACTGGAACTTGCTCCAGAAGTAGTGACAAGCCATCCTTCCAAAGCACAGCGTGGTGAATTGGGGTCATGCCGTTCAGGTCCCGTTCAAATGCCAAAGAGGGACTGCGGGATAGGAGAGACTTGACAGCTGAAATGTTATGTTGTAGGATTGCAGTACCTAACTCATTGGAACCGAATGCTAAGCGTAAACGGTTAGCTTAGTACAGACGGAAAGATACAAATGACGCTACCTTTGCTAAAGATGTAAGGATCGGGGAGGGTTATCAAAAAATCGAGTGGAGGACCGAAAAGATTTGGCCAATCTTTAGCCTTTGAGGGGTCGATATCCATGTCTTCTGGGGTGAGAAGCCTAAGGATGCTGGTCATGGAAGCTAGCAAGTTCTCATCTGTGGTTCGTATACAGTTGGCTATCGTCAAGTGTGCAAGGCTATTTTATCATGATTAGCATATAGCATTCAGCGAAATTCCAAGTGAGCTCGAGTTATACCTCCCGAGATCATCGTGAACTGTCAATGGGACATTGCACATGATCAATGTTGAAAGAACCTCATGTACTGATGCTACCATTGATGGGGTCCACGAGCCTTGGGTCCACGACCCTTGAAGAGTCATGATTACACGGCCGCATGCGTAATTCTGGCACAGTTAGAGCTGATGTTGTACGAAAAAGTAAAAAGATTAGCCGCTGGTGACTTTACCTCGATAATACGGGAAATGCAGTGTAGTAATGTCTGACCACGGGTGTTGACCGCTCGGGGAACAATGGTTCTGTCGCAACAAGCGCGCGATATATGCACGCTGAAGGCTTTCAACACACTGTGCTTCACGGACAAAAGTATAATCTTGCCTTGAGAGGTACGCCTTTGTCTTGACGAGAATGGCTCGAATAGAGGCTCTGTCAAAGTCTTCATGGCTCGAACAACATAGTGAACAAGCCTAAATGGTGGGTAAACACGTTCATCCACGACAGGATAATGGACAACTCCTGGGCCAAAGCTGAATCCTCCAGCGCCAAGATTCAAACGGAAGTTGAGAACCACAGCATGTCGGAGTAGGCGAGTAAACCCACGATAGGCAAGACTTATGGCTTTGGACCGTTTAGACGCATCGAATTGGGCCCATTGGCAGCTTTCATGGTGAGCGAGTTCTGCCTTGGATTCCGCGGATAGTCGAAAGGGACCCCAATCAACAGATCGCCGAGTGGCAATTCGGCGACTTTGACAAGCACAGACAGACCAGGCGTTTGCGTCTGATGGACACTCCGACTGGGGCTGTTGATTAGAATACTCATCGCAAAGTACTTTGAGTGCGCTTGGCTTCGACACAAGACAAGCCAGGTTCCGGTTCACTTCAATGTCCTGCATAAGAACCCTGTAAGTAACGGCTTACTGGTGGGGAAGAAGTGTGTTGTAGCTACCTTTGAACCTGTGGAAGCATTGGCATCCATCCTCAGCGAAAGGTCTTGAATCAGCTGCTTGATTTGGCTGAACTCATTGGATTGTGCTTGCCCAAACTGTTCAAGATCGGATTGATGGGAGGATATGGCAAGGTTGAGGATTGCTTCGATGTTCTGGATGCTCTGCGTGGCCGTTTGACTCGTTGCCATCAGTTTTTCTGACAGCTTCGATACACAAGCTTCAACGTCTGGAAGTGTTTTCTGGACGTGGCTGAGGCCATGAACCATCGCTTCGGTATTCGACTTGATGGAACTTAGTTCGGATCTGAAGAGTGATAGAATGGCAATGATCAGCAAGTGTACTAGGCTCTCGTATCTGGTAAGATTTTGTCTGTTGACACAGAGCACACTTGATGACAACTCACGGGGTTCAGAGTATGAGACAACTTACAGTCCAAAGGCATCGAGGGCGAGTTGAAGAGTTGTGTTTGCTTGGTCCAAACCCTCCTCCAGTTTCTCGATCTTGGCGCGCTGTCTTGGATACTTGAGCTTTTGTGTTGTGGCCTTGGCGAAGTCTACCACAACTGAGGCCTTCGGGTTCTGGCCCTTTGATGTCTTTGTGAGGGACGCGACTTCCTGCTGTAGAAGCAACAATTCCTGGCGCGATGCGTCGAGAAGTGGTATGATAGCAGCACTATCGACGACTCCAGTTTTTGCCTGGCTGCTGTTCTGTAGAGACCGGTCAATGGCGTCCAAGGCCTGAGCCATGGTCGCAGCTTGTCGTGTAAGTTTAGCGATATCTTCATCTCGATTCTTGACGATGTCGAGGAAGATCTTGAGGTCGTTGTGAAGCTGGATGCCGAGGGAGACCACGCCTGTGACCAGGCCTGCGATAGATAGAGGGTCTGCCATGGTGTGTACAAACGCTCAGGGACATTGCAAGATAGATTGGTTTGGGTTTGAAGTGAAGATATAAGATTTGGGGTTTGGTAAGAATTGAGTTGGCGACAAGGAGGGGCTTGGGGCTGTGTTGACGCGAGCCATTGGCGATGGACCTCTTCATAGACAGGCGTCCAATGTGAGGGTCCGACGCGATCGTGGCTTGGTCGAGTGTGAAGATAAAATGCAACATCGCCTGAGGGGCAGACAGAATCACCCTTCGTCCAATTCGCCGATGAAAAGGGAGAGGATTGGGTGTTGTTTCGACATCGGTCGAAGACCCTTTATTGGATTTGGGCATTGAATTTGGATGCAAGGTTGACTCGAGGCGAACCACGAAAGTTCCAAAGATCATGATGCAGGTCGCGGTCTTTAGTTCATCAGCCCTCCAATGCCCCTCAGTGCCTACAATACAGTCTAGCACTGGTTTGTTTGTTAGCTCGAGACCTCGTGTTGACTTTTCTATGCGTTTCCATAGCTAACTAATGTATAATTTTACTTTGTGTACACCATCTCGAACATTCAAAATGCCCAATTAAATCCAACTAATACCTTTTCATTTATATATATAACCTTTGTGACTATTCGAAATAGATTTTGTCTAGTACACTCATGTTTATTGTACAGCAGGAGTGCCTGGTGTACAAAGCTAACAATCAAACCAGCATTGGACTGTAGTGATCAAGTGTCAGTTTCAGACCTGAATTGCCTCAGCTGTCAGTCTGCCTTGTGTCAGCCCGAGCCGGTCTGTCTTGGCCAATCGCACTGCGGAATCACAAGTGGGAGCTTCCAACTGCATATAATTGAGAAGGAACGACTGTCTGGGAAATCTACATGATATGGAAGGAGCATTGCGACATGACATCGTGCACTGAAATCTCTGAGACTAAGACAGGAGCTCCTTCCACCACGAAATTGCAAGAGGTGGGATGGCATTTATCCGGTCCTCACCCGTCTACAGGGGCAGTTGTCCTGAGTCCAGTTTGATCCCATAAGGTAATGGCAAGCGGGGAAACCAGAACAAAACCAATGCATCTTCAACCGCCGGTGAGAATGGAATCAACATGATTGTTAGCCATCGCGCCGCGGGTATTGCCTTCTTTGGTATTATTACAGTCATTCTCATCATTCAATCCTTCCGGCTGCATGGTGCCCCAGCAATTCGACATGTTGGCAGTCAACTTTCCAGCAAAGCCTCATCAGATGTCCTGAACACCACTCTGGGAGTATGTGCACATCTCTTATCTCCAGTCACGATCCTCACCCAGACATAACACTGACACTGAATGACTATCAGTTCCAAAAGATCTTCGTCATCAACCTCCCTGAGCGGACCGACCGTCGCGATGCCATGACCCTCACCGCGGCCCTTACCAACCTCCAAATCACATGGGCCAAAGGCGTCCCCGGGACTGACGTTCCAGACAAAGTCATTCCAGGTGAAGACTGGGAAAAGTCCATCTTGCGCGGCAACAAGGGCTCATGGCGCGCGCACATGAATGTTCTCAACACCATCATTGACCACAACCTCACCAGTGCCCTGATCCTCGAAGACGATGCAGACTGGGATATTCGTCTCAAGTCCCAACTGCAACTCTTTGCTCGAGCAGCTCAGCCCTTTACCGCGAACACACACCAAGCGGCCACAGTGACAGACCCAGACAAGATCATCAATGTCCCCATCACCTCCATCCCTTCCCTTTCCAACGAATCTCTCTCGTCGCCCTACGGCAACAACTGGGACGTGCTCTGGCTAGGTCACTGCGGCACCAACTTCCCTACCTCCATCACTCTCGCCACCCCTCCAACCAACACCTCCCTGCTTCGTGTAACTATTCTCAACGACCCGACAGTCCCCAATCCCGAACATCTCAGAGCGCACCCATTCGCTCTACAAGACCAACTAGCCGAGCTCTACCCGCCTCACACGCGCGTCGTGCACCATTCCAGCGGGGCCATCTGCACGCAAGCATACGCCGTCAGCCAGCAAGGAGCGAGGAAATTGTTGTGGCGGTTTGGAGTCAAGGAGGCGTTGACGAAGGGTTGGGACTTGGTCTTGGGGGAGTGGTGTGATGGTTTGTTTGCCGAGCAGGGGAGAGACACAGCGCCAGTTTGTGTGACGGTGCAGCCCCCGTTGTTCAGTCACCACTTTGGGAAGGGGGCAGCGTCGGATATCACGGCGCCTGGGGGAGGGTTTGTGGATAAGGAGAAGGAAATGACACCGTATGTGAGGTGGAGTGTGAGGTTGAATATGGGGCTGTTGGTGGAGGGTGCGGAAGTGAGTGATCAATGGCCTGATGAGTGATGACGGATGATGGTGATGTGGTCATGTGGTCATGTGGGTGGCAAGAGGTAAGGCAGGTATGTAAAATTCAGTTCAGAGCTAAAACTTGGTGGACTTGCCAGAAAATAACCATCTACTTCAACATGCGGACTGACAAAAGCTGGCAGCAGATACTTCACATCCCAAATGCACATCTAAGAGTCATTCATCAAGTTCATTTGAAACTATTACTCATTGCATAAAAAACGACACTAGGTATCCCGAGAAATCCCCCACCATTTAACTCCATTCTTAGATGCTGATTTGCGAAGAAAGCGTCAAAGTGACAGGCGAACCGGACAGTGTAGTCCAGTAAATCTTGGGCTCATTGCCTAGAGCATCAACAGTAGCCGATCCAGACGCGGAAGCGGGCACGGTGACGGGGATAGGGACAGAGCACTGGTTGTTGGTGGCAGTAACAGTCACGCTGACGATCTTGGTGCCATCAGCGGAGTAGTTATACTGCATGTTGGGGTTGCATTTGCTGTTTGCAAGTTAGTATACGTTCCGCACCAAATGGGGAGGGAAACCAAAAAAAAAAAAAAAAAAAAAAAAAAAAAAAAAAAAAAAAAAAAAAAAAAAATGGAAACTTACTCAAGAGTCATGCGATCAACAAACAGACGACCGATATCATCATGCTTCAGCGAAGTAATAGGCCAGTTGGTAAGACGGACCATCTCCTGCGTGATGGTCTCCACCCAGATCTGAAGCAGCGAGAGCTTGCCGCTCACAGACCCAACAGTGATCTGATCAACATCACCACTGCGCAAGTTGGCCTGGTGGAACATGTACGGATCAGGATGGAGACCCAACAAGTACCGAACATTCACGCGGCGGGCATCGTCCAGCAGGTTGCTAAAGGGCGCCGCGCCAGCCGAGGTATCGATCCACTCCTGCAACGTGCATTCCTGCGTATCGCAGTTATAGTAAATGGTCGTAGCCCAGCGCGGGATGATGACGAGGCCATCATACCCGTTAGTCGCGACGTTAGTAATGGCCGGCCAGAACGAGTTCTCGGGGTTCCGCAGGATGGGGCGCGTGTTGTCGCCGACGACGTAGCGGATGCCGTTATCCAAAAAGGCCTTGATGGCGTCGCCGTTGAGCAAGCCCGTGATGGCGGGCGGGATTAGACCGAGGGGAGAAAACATGGAGGAGGCGCCGAAGCCGATCTGGTTGAGCCAGGCTTGGTTGAAGTAGATCTCCTTGTTGGCGTCGCTGTAGGTGGCGTTGTTGAGCTCCTCGTGCGTGAAGGTGTGAGACACGGACGCAAAGGTGTTGATGTGGTTGAAGAACCACGTCGTGATGTCGTCTAGCAGAGCGCACTGCAGCGACCAGGTGTAGTTCACGAAAGTGGATTTCCAGAGGGTGAGACCGGTGCCGAGCGGCTTCTTAAAGTCCAGAGGCGTGTCGGGGGGAGACTCGTAGTCGACGGCCTCGGAGGGGTTGCACATGTTCTCGCTGGTGGCTTTGGGTAGGCCCTCGATAAAGTCGCCGTTGCCGTTGTGGCCCATCTCGACGAAGTAGTGGGAGCCGGCGGGCAGACGGGTGTTGATGTTGCTTTGCCAGGTGGCGTGGGTCTCGAGATCCGAGATGCGGATGCGGAAGTTCTTGCCGGCCGGGTGGTAGATCTCGGTCTCGAGGCCCATGTCGTCGACCTGGGTGGACAGGTGGATCTTGCGCTTGCCGACGAAGAGACCGCGGGTCATCCAGTGGATGAAGCCGTGCTGGAGGTAGTTGGAGGCCAAGGCCCAGTCGGTGGCCCACGAGGTGAACCAGACCATCTGCTGGCGAGTGCCAAACGTGTTGATGATGGCCGCGACGCTGGTGGTGGAAAAGGTGCCATCGGAAGAAGGAGCAAACGTGGCAATGGGCTTGGCGATGGTCGAGTTGACGATCTTGGCCGGGTAGTGCCACAGACCCTGGGTGCTCACGCCGGCGCCGGTCTTGACGTTGGCGGTAGGGAAGTCGGAGACGTCCGAGAAGGAGATGAGCTGCTCGACGCCCGTGTTGCAGCAGCCGGCACCGGCAACGGCCAGGTCGACGCCCAAGTCCGTGCTGGGGAAGACGTCAAGGCGGACCAGGCGGACACCGAAGTTGGTCTGGTAGGTGTAGATGGTCTCCCATTGCGCGGCCGTGATGGCGGAGCGCCAGCCGTCGCTGTACTGGTACGAGAGCTCGCTGACGACGATGATGCCGCCGTAGTTTCCCTGGTCGGTGCCGGTGGCCAGGGCAGGGAGGGTGATGCCGGCCTGGGGCACCAGCACGATCTGGTAAGGGATGCCATAGCCCTGCAGGCCTTCGGCAGCGGAAGTACCCGAGTAGGTGTCGCGGGCGAGGATGAGGATGGTGTTGGTGAGCGACTTGGCGGCCAAGGCGAGGGTGAAGTGTAAGGCCACCAAGAGGCAGCTCCAAGCTGCGCTCCTAGAGAAGGAGAACATTGCGGACAGAGGTTGTTGCTTGTTGCAGCACGTGCAATGCAAAAACAAACAAGTTGTTCACAAAGTTTAAGCAGTGTAGCCGTAACCCACGACTCAGTCCTACAAGACAGTCGGACTGGGGGGGATGTGCGTGGGATAAACAACTGTGTGCTCTAGGGAGGGAAAGCACAACAGGTAAGAGAGAAAACGAGTGGAAGGACGGCGGTGATGCTTGCGAGAGTCTCACTTCATGGAAGAAGGAAGCGGGAATGAGAGACACAATATACTAGTCGGACAGACAGAACCACCACAACAGCAACAACAAAGTTCGTAACTTTGTATATCCTTGTGTGTGTGGATGAGTATGTGTGTCTGACTTGAACCTTTGATGGTGTGTGTATTCGTATAGGGATGGAGAAGACGTCCAGAATGAGCCCACTCACATACACACGAGCCTTGCTTACTCACACTCTTCTCTTCTTGCTCACGAATATTGGCATTATCACACCCGTTCGGGCATGGCAAAGAATGGGCTGGGCATGGCAGCATGGTGCTAGCTAGCATGGCGGCAAGCAAGCAAGCAGGCTACCATGTCGTTGGGTCGGGTTCACTAGTAGCTAACGGAGACAGATCCATGTTCCTGAATGAGAATAGGAATATCCGAATGGTCTGATGATACCATGCAAGCCTCTGGGCCGGCCCCGATGCTAGAGTGCCAATGCTAAAGTGAGAGCCGAGACGCCGAGTTGTTTGGAAGAAGAGAGATGAAGGAGACAGCGCTTTGAAGCAGTCAGCCTTCAATTTTCAGCTCGATTCGGTAAGCATTATTGAACGGAGTGCTTGCTTTCCTACTAGTCTAGTTGCCGCGTGGATCACAACAGTTTCGGCCTTGTCTCGATCTGGAAGATACAAACGAGCTGAAATCTCCGCGTGGGAAGCTAGTTGGAGAGTTTGAGGAGTCCGAGGAAAAAAAATTCAAAGATCCAAGTCGTGTGTGTGTCTCATGCAAGCAATCTTTCGGGGGGGGGGGCTGAGAGACGTGCCCAGGAACTAACTCGGAACGCCAATGTTGAATTCCCCAAACATGCCATGCGAAGGTTGGGTCTGGGGGGAGGGCCTAGCGCTATCCTACTACTGTTTGGATGAAAGAGAGAGAGAGAGAGAAATAGCGAAATCGAGATGGGGCTCCGGAGAGGGGGGCGGCGGCGTCGAGTGGGCGTCAACGTGGACATGCAGCTGGATGCCCGGCGTTGAGGGGAACAACCATCAAGCCAGGGGAAGCATCCATTCAGTTAGTTGATCCAGGGGGGAGGGAATACGGGCTGCGATGGTAGCAATGGGCGTGCGTGGCTTGCCCTTGGTGCCCTGGCATGTTACACAGAGAGGAGAGGCGTTGAGGGGTTCAGTTGAGAGAGGGCTTCACCTCCATCGATGTCAAGGCCAACGGCTCTCGTTGCTTTTCGTGATTCGCCTCGCCTCGCCATCTTTTTTGTGAATTGGTCAATAATTGTATGTAACATATTGCTTACCTACAGCGGGGACAGGCAAAATACGATGTGTAGAGGCACGGGGGGCAGGCAAAGGATGTTGGGGTAATTGGGCGCAAGTCAGACGATCGGAGACAGGCATAGCGTGATCTGGACGTCCATCTGGAAGCGGCCAGATCCGCGGAGAAGGATCATGGGTGTGAAATATGATGGATGGTAGTGTAGAACGCACGAAGGAATGTGAATTCCTCAGTGAGTCTTGTCGTTGAAGCCAAAACATGAACATGGAGGAGAGTGCTGTGGTGGTGATGTTCGAGGTTCCATGACGGGCGGACGTTGGTTAGTCTGATAGTTGCAAACACCGGATGTTTCTTGAGCGGTTCAGCGTTTTAGGGTTCAGCGGACTTCCCTGCTGCGACTGGCGGGCAATTCAGTTGTAGAGAAGCTTTCCTGACGCTGTTTCACACAGTGTTTGTTTTGATGATAAACAACACGGTGTCGAGGTTACACTGCACTCTCCTCTTATAGCAGCGAATCCATGACAGGCTGGCTGGCAGCGCCTAACCAGGCAAGCTCACAAAGCCAGAAACGGAGAAGTGGAATGCCAAGACGCCAGTTGTTGTTGTTGTTGCACCAAAAAAATGCAAGAGGACTGCACTTGCACTGCATGGAACGAAGTGTCCAGCAAGCGGGACTGCATGAGCAGAGACTGCACAGGCAACGACCGGGACTGGCCTGGCCTGGACTTTAGCGGGGTGTTTGGTCCCCTGTCACCAATCAGTCGGCCGGTCGGTGTCTGTGCACTCCTCGCTTCCATCGCTTCCATCCTGCTCGGTTCGAGGTCGCTCAGTCATTCTTGTACTATTCACAATTACACTACCAACAACCTCCTCTCCTCCACCTCGTCGACCGCAGCCAACGAAAGCCAATCCCAACTGGCAGTTGAATGGGGACAACTACCTAGGTGATTTCCAAGACCCAGACTCCAAGAAAGAATGTCAAGACAGACGGCCAACATTACCTCCTCTACTATCATATCAAGATGGAGAAAGCGGCTTTGAACGGGTGATGAATTGACCGGTCTTTGTCCTCGTCGTTTCCATCACCACCCACGCTGGGCAACACTGCCGCTTTTCTCTGCATCACACAAATTGCTCAAGTCCCGTCTTCCAGTGCCTTTGACACACATTTTGCCGTTGCACTGGGCAGTGGCAGTGACCGAGGTGACAGTGACCAAGCAACCAACTAGACTAGACGAGGCAGATGAGCTCTCGGCTCTGAGACAAGCCTCGACAAGCTGCGCCGACAACCAAACAAACCCGTAGGCGCCAGACTGCCCGGAGGTCGTCGCAGAGTGGATGAGACTTGTATGTTCCGCCTCGTCGACAAACCAGTGGTTGTGCCGTCCTTTGATTACCTACCACCGGCGTCGAGTCATCACCGCTTTGGACTGTCACCGACATACATATCCACTGTTACAACCCCTTCCTGTCCTCGTTGTCGTTGTCGTCGTCGTTGTCGTCGTCGTCGTCTTCCATATCCTTGGTGTTTGTCAAGTTGTTTATGGTGTTGGCGACGGTTACACAGCAGCACGACACCACCGCCGGATCCGCATTTTTCTTGTCAATCCTTACCCTTCTTTGCCCTCTCCGCTCCCCATTTACTTCGTATCCATCTTAATACCCTGCGCGCCAGTGTCCTTTCCGCATCACTTATACCTACTCTACTACATACTGCATACCATCCGATCTGGCTACATAGCGCATACCGTACGCATTTACTTACTTACCGTCCACTCACCTTCCCTCCTCGGTTAACAATCCCGACGAACAATGGCGGACACGCCCAAGTCCGGCCAGTCGGAGGAGCACCAGGCAAAGCCCGTCGTCGTCGACGAGGCCGGCCTCAAATCGGCGGGAACTGCCCCACCCCGGCGCCGATCCCGCAAGATCCTCTACATCGCCATCGCCGCCGCCGTCGTCGTCGTCCTCGGTCTCGCACTCGGACTCGGCCTAGGTCTCGGTCTCAAGGACCACGGCGGCCGCGGCGACGAAAACGAGCCCTCTGGCCCGACTCCCTCCGAACCACCCGTCACCCCCAACGGCACAGTCTGGCAACCCCCCGTCGGCGCCAAATGGCAAATCATTCTCAACTCGGTCCTCGACGTGCCGTCCGCCAACGCCAAAACCACACAGGCTTTAACTCCCGACGTGCCCGTCTGGGACTTTGACATGTTCCTCCACCGCAACACCAACGTCATTTCCAACCTGCACTCCCTCGGCAAGCGCGCCATCTGCTACTTCTCCGCCGGCTCCTACGAGCCCTACACGCCCGACAACACGTCCTTCGTCGCCGCCGACCTGGGAAAGACCATGGACGGCTGGCCCGACGAGAAGTGGCTCGACATCCGCCGGCCCTCGGTCCGCAACATTATGCTCAAGCGCCTGGACATTGCCGCCTCTATGAAGTGCGACGCCGTCGACCCGGACAACGTAGACGGCTACCAAAACGCCAACGGCCTGGGCCTGACCAAGCAAGACACGATTGACTTTGTGCGCTTCTTGGGTAAAGAAGCCTCCAAGCGCGGACTGGCCATGGGACTGAAAAATGCGGGCGAGGTCATTGAGGACGTCCTGGACGTGGTGCAGTTTTCGGTCAACGAGCAGTGCGCGCAGTACAACGAGTGCGATACGTTTGAAAAGTTCACGGCGGCGGGGAAGCCCGTGTTCCATATTGAGTACCCGAGTGGTGCGCCCAAGGCCGTCAAGACGCAGGATAGCAGGAAGCTGTGCGGCGCGACGGGGGCGGATAGGTTCAGTACCGTGTTGAAGGGCATGGATCTGGATGCGTGGGTGGAGTACTGCGATGGAAACGTGGCGGAGACCAAGGTTGCGAATACCTCTGATGATGGGTCGGATGATGAGTGATGGATGGATTAATGATGTCTTCTTGGTGAGATGAATTGTTGGATGAACTGCTTGCCTTACCTTATTACATTTACTATTTACTTCAGTTGTATCGAAGTGGGAGCCATAGGGTGGTGGGCCTTTGCATCGGAAAAATAAGAGTTGTACTAGAACTCGTGTTTTCGGCTGTGGTTGTTGATTTTTGGTTGTCGGTGGTATTCATGCATGCTGTACCTCATGTTTGCTTAGTATAGTTCGTTATCACGATAATTCCATGTGGTGTCGTCGTGGTGTTGTTGATCAACTGAATGATCACCGCATCACACACACCTTGCCCACGAGGACGGCGGCGCGGCCCAGCACCCGACCGACCATCACAGCGCACATCGATCACCCCCAGCACCACAGCCAGCGCAGCCCACTGATGAGCCCGGCGTGGCCCAACAAGGCCAGCGAAAGCTGAAAACCCCGTATTTCCACTTGTATGTAGGTAGGTACGTAGCATGCCCGGTAGCAAAAAGGCGCAGATCATCACCACGCATTCCTCCGTGGCCGTGGTACGACTGCTGCTATTCCGAAATCCTATCTAATCACAACGTCCGGTTGTCGGAAATCCTTTTTCTGCTTAAAGTTCCAGAGGAATTTGGCAACACCAACGAGACTTTTTTTTTTTTTTTTTTTTTTTTTTTTTTTTTTTTTTTTTTTTTTTTTAAACCATTCTTCGGCGCATTCGCTCTTCTGCATCTTTGACAGCATAGCATCTTATCAATTTTGTTCCTTGCCGACACTTACCGTCGTTGTCGCCGATACCATTAACCGTACCTCCGTACCTACCTTTACTATCCTGCCTTCGGGCACGTACCGACCGGACCTACCTCCGCAACTAACTCCGTTCATCCGCTCCGTCCCGTATTGCATCCACCGGGTGCATCGCCGGTACCTCTCACTACCAACAACCTCACCATCTTCACACCAATCACGACCACCACTCACCTTTCTGGCCCACCACACCACCCATACCTCCTCACCAATACGAACTACTACATAGGACACCTAAGACAAAATGTCTACAATCCTCATACCCCTCTACATCTACCCCTCCTTCTCGTCCTCGCACGAGTCCTCCGGCTGGGCCCCGCTCTTCCGCGCCCTCACCACGGCCCTCACCAAGAACCCGTCATTGGAGTTTCTGGTGGTTATCAACCCCGGCAACGGACCGGGACCCGACTACCCCATCCCCAACGCCGATTACCGCGCGGCTCTATCCAAGCTTTCCGACACCACACAATATCCCAATGTAAAGGTCATTGGGTACGTGCATTGCAGTTATGGGCAGCGGGAGGTGGAGGAGGTGGAGAGGGATGTGAAGGCGTATTTGGGGTGGTTGGAGTTTGCGGAGCGGGGAGAGTGGGTGAGTTACCTTTTTTTTTTTTCCCTATTTCTATTTTTGTGTTTTTGCAGTGGTTTGTCTCTTGTTTCGTTGTCTTTGTTTTTGCCTTCGATTGGTGGTGTTGTCGATTCAATCTGGGGCCCGAGAGATGTTGGGCGATTGGGTTCCCAGTTTGAGCTGGACTAAAACTTAAGCTGGTCGGGACCATCGAGATCGAGATGCGATAACTGGCATTGTCAACCCCATCACATGAATTCACCAGCATCGTCATCAGGAGGATCACCGACCCTGCATCGCATCGCATCGCATCGCATTGCCCATCACTAGCAATCACCCGCCGGTGAACACGGGTTTATGGCAACATTGCACCATTACCTCCGAGTCTCCGATCCAGCAGCCCGGCAAGGACATCTCTTACGACGCCCGCCGAGCCGCCGATCACGGTTACCAGTGGCTCTTAAAAAATCGCCGGCGCTTGGACACCTGGACACCACCTTATCCGCACCTTCAGGTTGTCCGCACCGTGTCCCCGGCCGGCCGGAGTCCGGGACACGCACTTGAGCCTGGAACTGTCATCATTAGCGGCACCGGGGACGACCTTGGTTCTTGTGCGCTCGGCCGTTTGGACCCTTCTTGGCTTGATTTCAGTGTTTGACTCAGTGGAGCATCTCCGCCGACAACAACCCGCTGCCGATCCGCTCGCCGAGAACAAACAATTCTCCGGTCCTAGGTTACTACGCCGAGGGTCGGATGAACGCCCGAACCGTGCGGTGCGGTGCCAGCGATCATGCTTGTCCAAATGTTTCAGAAGAAACAAGTCTGGACTCTTGCTCCCCTACGGCGAAAAAAACAAACCAGGAAGAGGCGTCCCAACGGGAAATTAGACTCCGTCACTTCTGACGGGTCGGACAGTTTGGCTCGCCCCGAAACACGCACACAGGCAAATTCCCAGCTCCATCAGCCTAGTTTGAAACAGGAATGGCAGTGCAAGCAGGGTTCCTACGACAAACTTTGGATGACAGTTCGAGCGTCCGAGTTTCTCCCACTGTTGTGTCTACATCCCTCCTGTTCATCCCTTCCTCCCTGTTTCGTTGCTTTCTGGGGGAAAAGCTTCTTTGCTTTCTTGGGAAAAGCTTGGCCTCCACTCAGTTTCCGAATGGGGCCTCCTCCACTGGGATGTCGAAAGATCCGGAGCTATCGACCGAAGCTCAGCTGGAACTGCTTCTGGAGCTTGCTGAGAGACCCCACTTCATTTTCGCCTCGGGAAGAAGAAAATTCGAGACTTCAGCTGGCATTGCTTGTTCCGAGGCAAAAGAGCCCTTGAACCTGGTTCTACACTTTTTGGAGACTGGAGCACACTGGTGTTTCTCCCGGGGTTCGGGCCTTGTGTGGAGGAGTCCTCATGCTCACGGGCCTCAAGGTTGGCGGTCAATGTCTGAGCGAAAAAGCAACCGAGATTTCGGATTTCCCAAACTTGCTTTTTCGTCTGTTTTTTTTGGCGAGTCCGCTCCGCTCCAACCCGGCTCCGCTCCAACCCGGCTCGGTTCCAACACGGCTCGGTCCCAGCCCGGGCTCGGCCCCACGGGGATCTTGGCGGGGAGGATCTCAATTTACCCTTGTTTTTTTCCAATGGGGTCCCTGTCCTTGTTTGCTGGCAAGCAGACTGGGATAAGGAGCCTCAAGGGCCCTGTCTTGGCGATCGATACGAGACGTCGTGCAGTGCACGGCCCACTCTTGTGTTTCGTCCCACTTCCCGCTTTGTGTATCAGTCATACCAAAGTTACCATACGTACCACTTGTAACGACTTGTAACTGACTTTCACCTCGTGAAACAAACAGGCGATCCGCTTGGACGGCATCTTTGTCGACGAAGTCCCAATAGACGCCCAGTATCTCGACTACCTCCAGCGCATCACGGACAGTGTACGGTCCGGCTTTGCTGAGGCTGCATATCGCCGGAGCCATTGTGATAGTATTAATAGCAGCGAAAACACTTCCTTGTCAGCACCATCGTCATCGGCAACATCCTCGACGACGGGACTGGGCATCGTGATCCACAATCCAGGCATCTTCCCCTCGGCCGACTCCTCTGACGCCTTCTTCTCCCCTCGCCTGGTGAATTACGTGGTGGTGTTCGAGAACTGCCTCGCCGCCTGGTGGGACTCGGGTGACTATGTCAACGCTAACCTCGCTCTGTTGACGCCCGAGAAGCGGGCCAAAGCGATAGCTGTTGCCCACACCTGCGGCTGTGGTCCAAAAAGCCAAGCGGGTGGTAGCAGTGGCGGCCGCCCCCAGCAGCCAGATCTAGAAGGCCACCATGCCGCCGAAGCAGAGAAGACCGAAGGCAGTGAAAAAGAGGCCATCAAAAAGAACGTGCAGAACTTCTTGGACGAGGTGGTCACACAGCATAAACTTGCCGGACACTTTGCCACGTCTGCTACTGACTATGCGACGTGGTGCTCGGGTTGGGAAGGTTATGTGGAGGTGGCGTGTGACTTGGGCGGCAGCAACATGTTGACGGGCGAGGCCAGTGAGGAAGGGCTTCATGGCTGAATCAGGGTTACTTTTTGAATGTGCCTCCCGCAAGTAGATAGACGAGATAGACCAGTGGAGGTATAACCGGAATAGACAGGTATAGACTCTCCTAAAGAGGCACCATCTGGATGCCCTTGGAGCGAATTTCGGCACGCCGTTCGACCTCACCGTGTTCACCAACACAATGAAGTGATGGTAGTGGGACTGAGGTAGAATGTTCTTCCGGGCTTTTTGACGGTGAATATTCCTTCAGGGCGGTTTTCCTTCACTCGTCTTATTTTCCTCGTCGGCATGTGTCAATCTGTCAGATTCAAGACAGCACGCCCCGCCGGTATGTCTGTACGATGTACGCATACTTGACAGCTCGTAAACCGGGTAATCTGAGCCGGCTGAACCGTCTTTCTGGTGCTTGGTATTGGCGGCCGGTTTGTGCAGTTGAACCACTGGCCGTACAACAAACAACTACCGGCGTGCAGGAAGCATACCTGCTGGCGACACTATATTGAGAAACATAGGTGGTGAGATCTTGGCGTGAGCAGAATGTTCTGACACACCGCAAGATGGCAAATTGGCATAATGGCATACGATACGTTGCAAAATATGATGCAGCATATATTCATGCCTACCTCCCCGCAACCTGCATTGATACAGCCCCGCGATATAGGCCACCAACAGGCCGTTGGTGAGATGGGTTTGGTGCAATTTGGTGCATTTGGCACACCGATCGCATGTGTGGCTTTGGGGGCGCGTTACACGGCATCTACCCCGTATGGGGTACGTCGCAACATGCCTGTTTTCGGTCAAGGACCAAAAAAAGAAATGTTCACGAACATTTCCGTTTTCCGATGCAAGTACCTGGATATGGCGTTGTCGGGTTGCCAAAATGGCGAAGTCAGGGGCAAGGTGAAATCGTGATGTCCCTGTGGTGAGTCGTGGTGGTTCTGTGGCTGGCTGAACGGCGCGTTCACCCGATGCATACACCTACGAACGCCCAACCTCAGGCTGTAACGCAGGTAGTCAGACTGAATTGACAGGGGCCATTGAGGCACCCGACGTGAAGGGAGGGCACACTGGGCAATGAGAGACCTCCATCTCATCAGCCACCTCCGTGATGGCCGACCACACGGGCAGCACCCAACCCAGCTTCCACCAGTGTCAGTGTCTCGGGAAGTCGGTGTGGCTGTGGCCAACGTGGAATGAGTGCCTGGTGCCCTTCTCTGCCCTTGCGTGCCCTGGGTTGTGGTGCCTGGTGTGGTGTGGGCGTTGCCGGCCCGCTCCCGTGTTGCCTTTACCACGACTTGAGGCCAGCTGAACTCCAAGAGCCTCTGTTCGACACCTCGACGACATCGTTTTCACATCAGTCAGCAACCAGCTGTGTGTGGACGTCGGCTGTCGTGATCATGGCCGTCGTACAGAAAAGTCTTTACGAGCCTCGTTTCTGCTGTGACACGTTGGACAAAACCCGAGAGCCCAGAAAACCCGATGGCGACAACAGAGGCGGAACTGGAGCAATTGCCTTCCTGTGACTCCGTGACGAGCTGTGTCTGCACAAACCGAACGAGTCTGGCAATCTAGAAGTGACCAGACCGCAGAAAAACCTCGAGGACGCGCGGGATTTGTGCGATTTAGTGCAGACGAGCGCTGTACATGGTGAATGGAATGCCCTGTAAGCTGGCCCTGTTCTGTACCAAAAGGTGCTGTACATATGTAATATGGACGCTCACCCGACTGCAGCATGCGGTGCCCGTCCCAATTGTAGCGCCCCAATCCCGATGCACATATCAACCCACGCCGCCGACGCTGCCAGGTGGTTGGCCTTCAGCCCTGCCCAAAAAGTTCAACTCATGACGGCCACCCATCACGTAATTGTATTGATATCTTGTGGTAGTGGGCTGGTACTGGTCGGCGAGGCTCCGCGTAGTCCTTTATTCCCGAATGTGGGCGTTGCTCCGTGGCCCTTGGCGTGAGCACTATCACCACCGGACCGCACCACCGCATCGACAACTAGCGAGACGGCATTGACAGACCCAATCTCACCAATACACCCAGTTTGAACTTTGGTATACCCACCCGCCTCTTCTACACTATACATGTAGTGTATGTGTCTGTGCCTTTTTCATGCCGTCGGATTCACGCTGTCACGCTAGTTGGGGCTGAGAATACGGCTCGCTGAAGAATGTCTGGACCTTGGAGCCAGTGACTGCCCGGGGATGCTTGTTCGGAGGTGGCGAGTATCTAGACGGATTCTGGCTCGAGTCCGGCTGCTAGACTGGCTCGACTGGATTGATAGTCTCCTTCGATAGTCGGTGTCACCTACTGTACAGCTGAAGAGCTGAATGCGTCGCGATGGTGGTATGCACCGAAAGACATGGGCAGACAGTAGGTCGGCCAAAAGGTCAACAGACAGACCGGAGTGCTTGCTAGGGCTTACTCGTTGAACTTTCCCTGCCGCACCCCTGTTTGTACGCGAATAAGTGTGTACTCCAGTACATGGAGTATTCTTCGGAGGAGTCGGTCTGGCTGAAGGCAGTGCAGGACGGGAGAAGGTTGGTTGGTGCCATGGTGGGATGACATCCATTAGAACATAGATGGCGGCATCCCGCCTCGAGACGGAGTTTGGGGGTTTGAAAGTTCCTTCCTGTTGAAGAGTTCACCTAGTTGCAGCAAACAGCAGAAACTCTGTCAGACAGACACACTTGCCCAACATGAAGTTCTCCTTGTCCATTGTTCTTGCTGCCTTTGCCCTGCAGTCCACCGCCCTCTTGGTGCCCATGGACGCTCTTTCCTCCAACTTGGGCTCTGGTCTTGCACCCGGAGCGGCCGAGATCCTTCCTCTCGAGGTTCGGGCAGGCAAGAGCACCTCCAGGGCCAACGGCAAGGGCAAGCAAAAGCACAAGCACGCCCACGGAGTGCGGCCCGACTTCCGCAAGCAGTGCAAGAGCTTGCCATCGAACTGCCCGCCTTTCCTGAACAAGAAGGCTGTGAGTGCTTCCCCAACTCTGATTACCTGACGATACTACCTCTAGTACTTGCCCAGAGCGGAGTGTTGATGTTTACTAACTCATTCCTACACCAGATGTGCGAATGCAGGGCCGCCGCAACAGTTGCTTCCTACTTGGAGTCCGAGAGAGGATGTCCGAAGCCGTCTCAAAAGGTACTTGAGCCTCATTGACAATCATCCTGGGGTCTGGCCCGATATGCGATCTCGAATGAAACTAAACTAACCATGATGGGTTAGGCGTGCTGATTTTGCGTGCGATGTAACTCGGTTTTGACCAAGTGACGGAATGTCGATATGAGATAATGCAGCGTCTGGGTTGATGGGATTACTTGGTTTGGTACCACAGGGGGGGGCTTCTTGATTAATTATTAGGACACGGCATCATGTCATTTGTTCTCCAAAATCACACCGGGATGCCGTAAATTGGAAAGAAAGTTGGAGTTTGGTCTGGACACAGATTGAGAGATGCTTGATACCGCAGCAAAATAAAGAAATGCAAAAAGCCATCCTCACCATGAAACAGATGGCTTGCGAGCTCTTGCCATCGGATAGCTGCAGTGAGCCCCGGATCAGCAAGTGTATAGAAGCTTAAGGGCGACATGCTTCTGTTGTACAGGATCTGTTTTTTTATGGCCATCATCCGTCAGCAGCGTGAACGGATGGCTTGAAGGATTCAGGTCCCTGTTGCAAGTCAGCAAGCGTCTAAGACTAGGTAGGTACCTAGCTCCAACTGACATTTATGTGGCCATCAAGGTACACATGGCTGACTTACAACTCACAATGTCTGCGCGGGGTAACCCAAATGGTTGTTTCAGTACTAGTATCCCTAACACTACTTCTCATGACTGTCACCCATAAACGTTAAGAGTCAAGGTCTCGGGAACGAGGGGCAATACCCCACTAACAGCTGTACGCGCTCTTCACCACCACCAAATGTTAATGATCGTCAGACTTTGGGATAATTGATTTTCGATCGACGAGAACTTCTTCTGACGTCAATCCGTCGTCAACTATCATCATCTCTCAGAATATCTACAGTCTACACGTACAGCTTGGAAGGCAAAAAAAATTTAAAAAAAAACTTTAACAAACGAACCCCACGAACCAAATATGAAAAGTTTTGCGTGAGACCAGCGACCCTTTTGTTCAATGTACCCAAATTGGTACCCCGGAACTAAGCGAAGAACACCAACCAACAAAAAAATCCAAAAGAAAATCCAAAAGAAAATCCAAAAGAAAATCCCCCCAAAAAAATTAAAAAATTCAAAATAATCAGCACAGCAGACGTGCCAACCGGATCTTTTCCCATCCAAAAAGCCAGAACCCAAAACAGCCGAGAGAAACAAAAGAGTAAGAAACACGCCAACGATTCACTTCGCTGCTGCGCTCGGGATATCATCAATCAAACACACAAGAGAAAGGAGGAGAGAGCGGGACGAGGGGTCAACGTCATGGCGACCGTCACGACCTCAACGCTACCTTGGACACGTAGTTCCATAGGTCAGCAGCGCACTTGGTGATGCTCTCGCGAGTCGACCACCCGAGCTCCTTAGCCGCGCGCTCCGTCGACGCGACACACATGCCGACATCGCCAGGCCTCCTGTCAACGAGCGCGAGGGGAATTTCACGGCCAGCCGCCTGCTCCAAGCTGCGAACCGCCTCGAGAACCGTCGTGCCCGTACCGCTGCCGAGATTGAAGGTGGAGAATCCGTTGCCCTTCTTCGAGTTCCAATTGAGCGCCGCAATGTGCCCACGGGCAACGTCGAGAACGTGGATAAAGTCACGGATCGCGGTACCGTCACGAGTCGGCCAGTCAGATCCGAATACATTGAGGTTCGAGCGGTCGCCCTTGAGGACTTGCGTCAGCACGGGGAAGAGGTTGGTCGGCTCCCCGCGCGGGCTCTCGCCCAACACACCAGAAGGGTCGCATCCAACGGGGTTGAAGTAACGGAGCGCAACAATTCGCCAATCAGGGTCCGCCTCGGCCACATCCGCCAAGATGGCTTCTCCAAAGTACTTGGTGCGCGCATACGGGCACGACAGACCCTCGATGGTTGGCTCAACAATGGTCGTCTCTCCGGCCTCGTTCTGGGTCTTGACCTGGTGGTGGATGAGGTCCTCTTCCTTCAGTGGCAGGCCGGCGTTGGCCTTGGAGCCGTACACGGTGGCCGAGCTGCTAAAAATAAAGTTGCGGATGTTGAAACGCTCCAGCTCCTGTAGCAGGTTGACTAGTCCACACACGTTGTTGCGATAGTAGCGCAGGGGCTGCTGGATGCTTTCGACCACCGACTTGTATGCCGCGAAGTGGATCACCCCCGCAATCCGGGACTGGTACGACACCACCTGCTTGCCTGACGTAGCGTCCACCGTCATCACCAAGTTGCTGTATCTCTCCAGGAGCACATGCATGGCCTTGCTGCGGTAGTCGATACGGAAGAAGCGAAGACGGGGCATGGGAGTGTTGTTGACCTTGCAGTGATGGGCCGCCAGCATCCGGACGTTCTTCAGAACCGTCTTGTAGCTGTTGCTCAGGTTGTCCACCACGATAACTGCGTACTCAGGATTAGTATACTTGGCTCCCACAAAGGGTCATCATCAGCACTCACCATTGTGTCCCTCACGAAGCAACTCAAGTGTTGTGTGGGAGCCGATATACCCAAGACCACCAATCACCATAATGTACTTCTCCGAACCGTCAGCCGGCGCCTGTGTTGGTGCGAAGAGAGCATCTTCAGACGGCACATCAAAGTCGAATTCCTCATCAGACAGCGCAGGAGTGGTAAGTGGGGAGCTGCCGGCGGAATAGTCGCGGGATGACGAAGACAGATACTCTTCAGAGAGGTCCTGATCCTGGACATGATCTCTGAGATCAACGCGTGAACTCGAAGTGCTCGACATGATGAATATGAACAAGAGCTTGTGAGAAGATTCGCAGTGTAGGACTGGTGAGCGAGTGTGAGGCAAGGATGGGGTTGATCACTGGCCTTTTCTGGAGGAGCTGCGTCGAGGGCTTTTATCAGAAAGAGCCTGGTTTGGTGACAGCACAAAAAAAAAAAAAAGAAACCAAGATGGCAACACTCTTCCCCGGCAGCAAACCTTCTCCATCTACAGAATACCAAACACACAAGCAGTGCTAGAAGGCCCGACCAACCAACCGATACGGTTACATCCCGGAAGCCGGCGGGAGGGCGGCGAGTATCAAGCTGAGATTATGCCAGCGCGCCTTTGCTGGCACATCGTGGCTCCATGTTCCTCCATGCCTGTCATGCTCTCGTCATGAATCCGATCCAATTTCCGTTCCGCGAGACCGAATCAATCCTAGCTTGACCGGGACCAGATGCTCGACATGCCATGCATCAGAGATCGTTTGGCCCAGCTGAAGCAAGTCTCTGACCCCTAGAGTCCCCTGGACTCCGCCGGATCCCAGCTGAAGGCATATCTCTAGACAAGCAGTTCCGCAAGCCTTTTCCCCACAGGAGTCTCGGCTTGCCTTTGCTCCATCCAGCTACCATGAAGTTGCCATGCTCTGATTCAAGCTTCAGGGCGTCCAATCCGCACTGACTGACATCACCCAGACCATTGCTGGTGGCGCTATGCAAGTGAGGAAATCTTAGGAGTGGATGGCATCAAATTCGTTGTAACGCGACTATTGTCACCAGCCGTATCCGGTCCCACGTCCGTCTCTGACGCCTACGTTGTGCATATCCAAGGTGCTACCATACCCTACAGGCTGCCACTACGAGCAATTCAGCCGATAAATGAGTTGGACAGATGAGCCCGGACGCTAATAGAATTTGATGGAGCATGGGGGCGGGCACTCGGGAGGCTCATGTCATACGGGGTAAACCTCAGACAGGCACAGGCACAGTATAAGCTTATGTTGTCGAACATTTTTTTGAGGTTCCTTAATCTGCAGCAAGCAACGGGAACCCCGACCTCCCTAGTCTGATGCCAGGCACTAGCATAATCAGTCTCGAATCGAGAGACTAACAAGGAGCATCCACCTTTCGACCCTACCAGAAAACAAAATGAGGCTCTCCCTTGGTCTTGTGGCTTTCCATGCTTCTTGCTTAGCTCACTGGCCTCACCGCGGCAGCCGCAGGACGAGAATGTTGCCAAATCATAGCTTGGTGTTGTAGCCACTATCACAGATTTCAAGACATTGGGTCTCAAAGAGCACCTTATTTTTATGTTCGACACACACTTCCCGAAGCCCGCCTGACCAGGATTCAAACACGAAATCCGAAACAGCAGGAAAATAGGAAGAACACATAATGCCCTATTCACGTGAAATCGGGTTCTTTCTGTAGTGAGTGATGTCGCAAGCCCATTTCCGTGGTGATCGACATCGACTGCGGTGCCGGCGTGTTGCTACCGTGTAACAGGATTGGATCAAACTAGGATTTTAAATATGGAAATGGGGTTACTGTATGTAGTATACAGTGGCAGAGCATGCATCAACAAGGGAGACACTACGTACAGTAGTCTAGGTGACAAAAAAGCAACAAGCAAGCCAGCCAGCATCGGAAGTTGCATCTCTCATCTCACCACCACCCACATGCCGTAAGGTACTGTCACTACCTTGAGTGAAGTCCGCGTCGCGAGCGAGCAGTCGTTGTTGGGCCAACCAATGACAGGCGTCGGCACTCGGTCCCCCACTGTGTACTGCGCATGTAATTGTCCTGCCTGTCGAATGGTCGTCCTTGGCGTCCTTTCCCTCTGGCGGCGGAGGCGGCGGGGGATCGTTTACTGGGATCACGGCTCGGACGATGTTGTCTTAGGTCCCCTTGTTGGCCCTAGGGCACAGCTTGGCGACTTTTTGACGGCACTGTATGAATGCGATGACGGGAGAGAGGCACGAATTGGCCGAACATCAGTGAGTTCCTTTTTTTCTTGTGGTTTTTTTTCTCTATGTCAAGATTTCCTTGTGATTTCTGTTGGAGTTTCTCGTATCGTGAAACTTTTTTTTCCCCCGTGTGGGATGGCTTTCATGTTTCAACTACATACCTACCACACTACAAAGATACCTCTTCAGGGCTACCCCAGGTGTCAATCCTCCTTCATTCGGACCCTGGCCAGCCACCCACGTTGATGTTCAAGCAAATATGAAGGGTTGCCGCATGGCCCCTTGTACCTAGGTACCCAGCTACGGATGTACATATCGTGACGATGCTAAGAACTTTTGTGTGTAGCATTCTGGGCCTGTCTGGTCGTGGCTTTTTTTCGACTCACGCTGCGATCAGATCATCCTGGTCACTAGTGTGTGGCCTTGTTGAAATTTGGTGTCCATACAATCGCTAACGCTTGGATATTGGTAGTCAAGTCTGGTGAACTATTGAATCTGCGTAGTGCACTCTTCATCAGAATACTCGATTTTCCAACACTGTTTGGACCCAAGAATCAAAAACCAAAGCGCTGACACAAGCGGCTAGCCGACTGGAGGCATATGGACTATGGAGATGCGTTCTGGAAAAGCCCCTTGCAAAGTTTCGGAACTGGTGGAGAAACACCCGTCCGTATTTTACCTTGTTCGGTACGACGATACACTACACTACACGGCCCCCCCGGCCGGACAACCTTGTACACGTGTACCGCTACGACATGCGGCTCGTTCGCTCGTTTTTGGCTCCTGGCCAACCAAGCGCATCACAAAAATTACACTACGGCAAGATTCGCCTATTCTTGGATTCGTGGAATCGTGGAGTCGAGAACATGCCCCCCCCCCCCCCCCCCCTGCCATTACAAGGGCCTCGGGAGGCGGCACTTAGCGTAGTTGTATCATCGTCCACTACACACACTAGAGGCAGAGAGACAGCCAGCAGTGGGAAAGGCTTGGAGGCACCTCCGATCTAGGAACCATTGTTCTCTCGCTGCGACCCTTGATGTTGCCAAAATTCTCCCCTTTGGGACAAACGTCAAATTACACCCGCGCCTCCAGTACCACGCCAGACAGGACGCACTGACAGAATCACAGATTTCGAGACACGCACGAGCCGCTGGATGGATGGGGAACGACCTGAAATAGGTAAAAGGAACCGGGCCAAGAAAGAGACAGACAGACACCAGGGCGACCAGGGCGACCAGGGCCCCAGAGTAACAGACCTCTCTACCCCCAGGCGTGCTGAAGCCAAGCATTCGCTAAGAGGCGCTCAGATGCATATGGTGCGATCCGCAAAGTGGACGACGTTTTTTTATTTTTTCTGGCAGACAACGAATGAGATACGAATTGGGTACTAGTTGTCCCTCTCCGCGAGCAAAAAAAAAGGAGAAAAAAAAAAAAAAAAAAAAAAAAGGAACGCCAATGGCCAGCGCTTACGCCGTACACATTACCAATTGGGAATATTACAACAATTTCTAGATCAGAATGGGTTGGAAAAAGCTTGTGATACGCCCGGGGTGTCCAAGATCGGCTCCAATGGCCATCCCTTGCAACCGCAGGTGTGCATGATGGCTCGCCTTTTCTCTGAAATTCTTTCAAGCACTCGATTATTCTTTGCTGGCACTGGGGTCCAGCTAAGCACCGGCTGGATCAGCGGGATGGCTCACCCCCCAAGGGTGGGTAGGTATGATCGCGTACGAGCTTTGTTTCGTACCAGTCGGTGATACGGTACCATGCTTCGTCGTCGACTTCGTTTCGCACCCTTACATTTCTAGCAGACCCTTTGGGAGTGACTTCCCTCCCCCCTCTGTTAGGTGTGGGTCGGGCATGGCGACATGGTGGCCGCCGCCCGCCCGGTGCCGCTTGAACTCGAGACCGACCGGGACGCCCCGGTTTTTCGACTTCACGCTGTGAGTGAGGCTGTGAAGACAATTTTTGTCCAGTGTCACATACAACCGTCTCGAACATAGTGTGCTTCCTATTCTCTCTTCCAGTCAGTGCTTCCGGTGCTTTCACACCAAAGCATCACTTGCAGACGGGACCTTCTTCCTGTCTTCCCCTCTGGATACCTTATTCTTGGCCCGTCTCCTCTCTTTTCAGCACGTCTCTCGTTTCAATAGTATGTTCATGTGGCGATGATCACTCTTTAGCTTTTTTTACTGTACACATCATCACCGTCCACCGCAACAGAAGCGCCATCCTATAATCGTTAATCCTAATCGATCGATTCTATCAGCGGGCGGGGACGGCGCTGTTTCGACATCTCATCCACACATGTTCTTTGCCTAGGATTCTAACGACCTGGGTCAGTCCTTTGCACCCTACCTACCTACGTCTTTGATCAGTTTCACATAGCCCGTTCCTTGCTGCTGTCACTGGGCGGCATCGCCATTGACTGGCAATGGCTTCCATTTTCTCACCCCCGGGGGGCGCCGGGGACCCAGTCCTGCAGATATGCCATGGCAATAACGACACCGACCGTCTGGTCTACTGCAACAAGATCCTATCTTCACAGGAGAGGCTACAGACCTCATGGCAGTGGGGCACGTTGATAGTGGGAATCGCAGGGTTGGCTCTTCCCGTCCTACTATCAGTGATCCTAACCATATACCATCGTCTGTGTCAGTCAATATCAGACAGTTACACCAAGTGAGTTCACCCAATACTTGTCTCCCGTCTTCTGATTATCACCCATTGTTGTCCTCGCTATTCATCAAATTACCCATGATATTAACATCCACCATAGGCGGAAACGCAAATCACCTCCCGGGCGGAAGCAAGCTGGCTCACCACCGTCGCGGCCCGAGTTCAAGATCCCGTCCTCAACCAAGGCTTTCCAGTTCTTGGATGGCGGTGTATCATCAGGCGCGGCCGTCCCCCAGCCATTGGTAGGGGGCACTGTTTACATCAGTCCCTTGCCGTCGTGCACGGACCCCACCCCTTTCCAACCGCTTCAAGCTACCCCAACCCAAGACATCACTTGTCTCGGCCTGGTTGACGCCAAGGACGTCTCCCCTGCCGATGTTGCGGCGTGGGAGACGCATATCTCCGACTTCATCTTGAGCGATGACGTGTCCGGGGTGGTCTTGAAGGTAACGGACCTCGCCAAGGAGGATGAGGAGACGGCGGCGCGTCTCTTTGCGCGACTACGCCAGCGGGCGGTGCCGATTGTCCTTAACCTTGGCCTTGATGAGGAAAAGGAGGAGGAGGAGTCTGAGTTTGTAAACAGTGTCGACTTCTCGAGCCTGGTGGGCATCATCGTTGAGAATGCCTGTATACTGCCCAATGGCGAGAGGCGGGATTACTTTCGCTCGGAGAAGTTGAGGGAGCTCATGAACAAGTGTGCCAAGGAGCGACTGGAGCGCCCGCACTTTTTCGTGGCCTTTCACGATCTCTGGGACCAGCAGCCTTCTGTGGCGGTTGTGTGCAGAGGTGAGAAGGTCGCAAGCCATTTCGAGGCTATTTATCAGCATGGTCCTCGACATGTGGCGAGTGGTTTGAAGATGACCCAGCCTCCTGTGAGCGGCTTTGAGTATCTGCGAAAGCCAGAGACTTCTGAAGTAAGTCTTCCCAATGAACCCAATTGATCTGTTACGAGATGGAAGCTCACGAGACTGACTGTTACAACAGCTCCAAACTGCATGGTTGCAGCAAAAGAAAAAGGTCTATGTGGGCGATGACAATGAGCTGCTTGACCAGACTTCACGACTTGACGTTGATAGAATCGCGTCCATCGTCCCTGGCGTCAAGAAGCTGTTGCAGCCCGTTGCGCAAACCACCGAGAAGCAGGAGTGGTGGTCGGACGAACCAGAGCTCTCCTTCCCGCCCCCCTATCGCGAGGTGGCGCCTGCAAGGGACGAGTTCTGGGAGTGCGACCATAGGGGTGAGGCGCTTTCAGCCTTGGGATGCATCCCTCTCACTGCGTCGGCAACCGACATGCAGTACGAAGCCATCTTGGCGACGCAGACCCATCTGCGCGATTTGAACATGCTGCAAAGACTGCGGCCTGCCGAGGTCGATAAGCTTGTCATGGCCTATCGCAATTTCCAGCTCGAAACCGCTCATCCTCACTTGTTCGCTCCCCTTGTTGAGGGCCTGGTCGAGGGTAAAGTCTGCGTCTACAAGGGTCTTGATACCGGCTTCAAGGTTCCTGATGGCGAGGCTCACTTCTGGGGTATCTCTGTTCCTCGTTCGGAGGATGGCGATGTTGACATCTTCATTTCGCGGAGCAATCCCAGTGATGTCGCGACCATTCTCCATGTTTGGCTGGCTCACAGTGGTGTTTCCCGCGTGGAAAGGTACGAGGAGGAACTTCGCTTGGAGAACAACATGGGCTCCGATTTGCCTCTCCCTACTAGCATCCAGACTGCCATCAACATGTGCTCGCCGTCTGAGGTTCTCTTCTTCTTGCAGCAGCTGCAAGTCAGTCGCCTGACACATCCCTTCCGTATTGTCATGGAGGCCTACTGCAGGGCTGTCCTCCTGGACGAGTCCTCTACCATTGCTTGGAACGACGCTCACTGCCGTCTTTACCTCGAGGGCAAGGTCTCCATGAGGAATCTCCTCGAGCGGAGACTTGCCGAGTTCGCCCGCCAGGGTGCCACGGCCCTTCCTTCCGCTGATGGTCTCGTGGCTGTTGCAGAGAAAATCGAGCAGCGTGTCCGTGAATCTCTCTACTCTGGCAATGTCGATGCGCTCAATGCCATCAGGAACCCCTTAACATATGCTCTGGATCCTATGAACCAGTACCACGACAACAAGTTTGTCGATGTCAACACTGATCTGATTGCTCTCATGTTCTTCACCACTGTTCGCAAGCTTGCTCTGGAGGATGTCTACCTTGAGGCCACGGATCACTGCCCCCTTTTCTCGCAGGCCGATCAAGCAGCTGTTTTTGCTGAACTGTGGGTGCTTGGTTCTCAGTGCGAAGCTTTCTTTGGCATGCACCCGCGTGCCCTTGGCAAGATCATCTACGACCAGTATACTGCCTACCTTCGCAAGAACCCGCCCCCTACTCCTTCGGATGACGGCGACCGCAATGGCCACATGACTGTGTATTCCAAGCCCAAGCCTTCTCAGAGAGAGCCCGGCGATGAGTACGAGGATCCTGCTCGCCGTGGCTTCAGAGACCGCATGAAGCTCAGCTACTTCCGTGAGAAACTCGCTGACTTTGGCGCTCTCTCCATCTTCTGCATGCCCGCTATCATGGATATCCTGCTTCTCACCTTTGTCGGTCGTGGTCTGTTCATGACGGCCTACATGGGCGAGGACAACCTCCTTGCCGCTTGCTACGGTCTTTTGATCGCGCTGCTGATCTCGGCTGGTGTCACCGGCTGGGTCGGCAGTATCGGCAACTACTACCTTTGTAACTTTGCGTACACTAACATGGTCTTCTTCCACGCTCAGCGCCTCTCGGGTGGCTTCGTCTTGACCTTGTTGGTTGGTCTGGTTGGCTTCATTGCCTTCACTGTCAAGACTTCGGTCTACGCTGGTCTTGTCTTCTTCGCATACCTCGTGCTTCTTGCAACTTACCTCAACATCCTCGGTATCATGGCGACCATGCACCAGGAGGGAAGCCCCTTGACATCGGGCCGCAGTGTCCTGTGGAGAACCATCCCGTTGCTTCTCATCTCGCCTGCGCTTTCATCCTTCGTCAATGGCAAGGACCTCGCCATCTACCTGTCTGTCGGATACGGCTTCCTCGCGCTGCTCATTTTCCAATACCGCAAGTTATGCCACGAGTGGATGGGCTGGCTCAGCAACATCCCCAAGTTCACTGAGGCTGATGTCCACGCGTGGTACGAGCACCGCATGAGCCAGAGCTCGATCGCGAGCCCCAGCAGCGAGAAGACCAACGCGGATGAGACCAAGAAGCTCGCGCTCCAGGCCTTCCGCGACGCCGTCAAGAAGCAGCAGGGTCGCATCTTTGGCGCTGCTCCTGATGCCCTGGTGCACAGGGTGGTCGAGGGGTTGCCCTACATCAACTGGATCCTTCGCATGGACGGTCCTCCCGAGGAGGTAGTCGATGTCTTCTCGCCTCCTTGGTTTGCGCAGCTCAGCGAAGCACAGAAGAAACGACTCCAGATGTCCCAGGGTCTCAAGGAGCACAGCGTCTTCTTCCTCTTCCGTCAGGCTCGCTACGACATTGGCCAGAACGTCGGCCTTTTCCTCGTCTGCCTGCTGGATCGGTGGGTCAGCATCGTCATGTCGGGCAGCGGCAATGCGAACGTGTTTTCCAACTTCACTTCGCGCTACGCCATCTGCTTCGCTATCCTGTACTTTTGTTTGTCCATCATGGTGCTCGACGTCACCATCAAGAAGTACTGGCAGTTCAGCTACGATCTTCCCAAGGGCATCCTCTCCAGCGATGCGGAGCTGTTCGCGCTCAGGCAAAAGTGGCAGCAGACTCGCCGGATCAAGTACTTCGGCGCGCTCCTCACCCTCGCCAGCAGGCTCCTGGCGACCTTTGGCTTGACTACCATTCTCGTCTGGCTGTTCGTCAAGGAGACCCAGATCCTGGCGCTGTACTACCTGTACTGCCTCGGTTACACTGGCGTTATGATCTTCCAGTTCAACCGCTGCTTTACGACCAGCGTCCGCGCCCACGTTCTGTCTATCCTCACCTCCGCCGTCATCGGTTTTATCGTCGGCTGCCTGCTCTACCTGATGCCCGAGGGCAAGATCGTCTCGGTGGACGTGATCGGTCTCTGCGTCGCTTCCGTCTTCGCTGCCGTGTCTACCTCGTACTGGGCCATCAGGAAGCCAAAGCAGATGGACCTCAAGGAGGATGGCGCCAACGGCGATAAGCCCAACACGTGGAAGCAGCACAAGATCGGCCACTCTGATAACTCCTTCACTGGCAAGAAGCCCGCTCAGGTCAAGGACCTCCCTGGAGACCTTCTCCTTGCTAAGCAGGAGACTCCCTTGGCTCGCTCGGTCTCGGAGACACTTCGCGATGGTCAGAGTAACTTCCCCGGTGGGAACTCGGGGACGGTTTCCTGGCGTGAGGACGTCCTCAACGCTGCATTGGCCATGTGGCTAGACGAAAAAATTCGCGTCACCGTCTGCCCCCGCGGTGTGTTCCTAGACGCCGGACTCAGCGAATGTGTTTCCTTCAGCGAGCTTAAAGACGACGAGCTGCACATCACCACCGGTTTCCTTCCCGAAGAGGAAGTCCACCTGGCCACATGGCAGCCTCTCCTCGCTTGCATGATCGGCGAAGCCATCCTCTACCACACTGCCCGCGGCATCATCGGCCTGGACACCGCCAAGGCCGTCCAAGCAGAGCACATCCTCTCGGGCGCGGACCGTTCCTTCACCGTCTCCAAGCGCATCGCCTTCCAGCTCGCCACCGAGGACCGCCAGGGTCTTTACCGGATCCGCGAGCAGACCAACCAGGAACTGATGAAGCATTTGTGTCTTGAAACCAACATCGACTCGGAGTGGGTGTCCCTCCCTCGTCCCGTGCAGGAAACCATCCTGTCGCGTATCCAGGGCATGTCGGCCTCGCAGTCGCGCGACTTCCCTGCCTGGATGGAGGAGAAGGGCGTCGATCTCCGCTGTAGCAATTTCCACGTCAAACTCTGCCTTGAGCTCTACCTGATGGCTGGCGAGCGCGTCATGATGTACAATTCTGCTTTCAATAACACCTCCACGTCCACGCTGTGTTACTTGCCTGAGCCCGACAGCGAGAGCAGCACCCAAGAGACCTCGCCGCTCCTGGAAAATGGGAAGAAGAGCAAGCACATGCACTGGACGCACAAGATCCTCTTTTACGTGCCCATCAACTTCGTCAAGTGGGTGGCCATCATCTCGGGCGCCGGGTCCAACATTGAGCGCGAGCTATGGTACTCCCTCCGCAAGATGCCGCGCGCTCGCAAGGTGCTCATGTGGCTCATCCTGGCCATTTGGCAGATGTGTTTCCGGATCCGGGATACTTGGATTTTCATGATTCTCATCTTTCACCACAAGTCCCTGGTGCAGATCTGGCGGTTGGCGCGCAAGGGAACGCCCAGGACTTTGTACAAGAACCGTATCGTCGTGGTTATGCGCAGACAGGCTCTGACGGGCTTTGCGAAGCTGAATGAGTACGGCAAGTTGATGCTGAATATCTATGAGGGTCATCTCAAGGAAGTTCCGGAGGAGGAAAAGACGCAGCCTGTTGCTACGGCTGTTTATGATCACACTTACCGGCTTATCACCAAGTCTGTTAAGAAGGGCAAGGAGGAGGTACTTTCGTCGTTCACTTATGGTGAGGGTAACAAATCTAGACGCCCGACGGAGAAGTACGTCGTCGAAGGCACTACTGTCAAGCGCTGCCACTACGATGAGAGACGTCGCATTTCTCACGGTATCATCAAGTTTGGCGATGTCGAGTACTCCTTCCGGTACTTTTACAAGTCCAGTCCCAAGGGTTCTCAGGATGTGCTCAAGGCCGAATACGAGCTGAAGGCCGACCACCCCTTCGTCTTGACAGTCTACTGGGGTACTCCTCCCAAGGAAAAGGTCGAGGAGTGTAACTGGACTCCCTCTGACCGCGTCGGCCAAGTCGACCGCAGCACCTACGGCAGAACCTTCACCACTGTCATCACTTACCCCCATCGTCGCGACCCGGTTGAGACCACTTACATGGAGGAGAACGGCAGACAAATCACTGTCGACCGCCCGCCCCGCATCTTTGAGCACGAGGACGTCCTTCTACAGAGGCCTACGGATGTCTCCTTTGAGAATGACGATCTCTTCATCTACCACCGCCGCTCTTATGTCGAGCGCATGGCCAAGAACCTCAAGCAGACGCACTCGTTCGCCTCCCGCCTCAATCCCATGTCCTGGTTCTCTATGCGCAAGAAGTCCATCTACCGCCCTGTCCCTACCTGGTGGTTGCGTACCGAACTCTGGGATATCTGGCGCAAGTCCGGCACTCTCGATGCTGTCACTGCGTGCTGGATGGACGAGCTCATTTTGCGCGAGGAACCTCTTCTCCATCGGTACTGGTCTGCTAGAAACAGCGGTCAGCTCTCACAGGCGCGCATGATTCTCGACGCCGACATTGACCAGATTTCCGCCGCTATCGAGATTGAGAAGCACGTTGGCGAGTTGTGCATGTTACCGATCAAGACTGCCGACTTGTATGCCATGGGCCTCGGCAAGGATGCCAACCAGATCACCACCCGGCCGCAGGACTGCTTCAATGATTCGGAGAACCGTATCTCGGTCATCTTCAACGATATTGGGTGCTGGCCTGAGTCTCCCGGCGGTGTTTCCAACTGCCGTCGCGATCTTGTCAACGGTCATACTACCATCCGTAACCACGTCTTGGCCGAGTCTGCCAACGAGTATGGTATCCCGCGCTTCCAGGTCGAACGCAACGTTCAGTCGCTCAAGGTCGTGCCCCTTTGGGGTCTTGACGGTCGTGTTCCCAATCACGGCCTCATTGAGAACCTCCTTGAGATGCAGGTCGAGGACAAGATTGTGCGCACTGACATTGATCGTGACGTCGTTGACACCTTTATTCCTCTTCTCCGTCTCTTCGTCAAGGGTGCTCGTTCACGTCATATCTCCAAGGCTGATATGTACCGGTACAGCAACGCCATTCTGGATATGTTCCAGTACTTTGAGCACAAGGATTACAACAAGACGTGGAACTCCAAGGAGGTTGCTGCCGCGTGGGCCGAGGCCTGGCTCATCAAGTACGATGATCCGGATATCACTGACCCCGAGGATAACCTGGCGGTTCAGCAGCCTACCATGTCGGATTTCCGCGACTCGCTTGCCATCTTTTCATCGTACTTCTTCATCTACGCCGTGCAGACCCCCGAGGACTGCCCCAGGGTCTTCCAGAGCACGCACCATGGTATCAGCTCCATGTTCGGTGTCTTCCTCAAGTACCAGCGCGGTGCCACCTTTGGTATCTGGGATCATGCCATTCTCTGGCGTGAGTGCTGCCTCAACCTCAGTCCTGCGCAGTCGACCTTGCCCATCCCTGTCCAGTCCATGGTCCTCGCTGGTATCGGTCTGGCCATGAAGCTCGCCTACTTCCACGCCGATGTCATCTTGCCTTGCACGTCCTTCTTCAACCCCATCTGGGAGACCTCGCTCGGCACCGACACGAACCGCATCGGGCATGAGAAGAAGTTCGCTCGCAAGATCGATCCCATTGTCAACGGCGTCAGCAACATGGATGCCTTCAAGCCCGTCGACGAAGTCCGCACCACCACGCCTACAGTCGTCATGCTGTCCAATGTGCAGTTCATCAAGGACATCCGCACCGCCATCCGCGCTGCCGACGTCATCGTCAACCAGTACGGCTTCAAGGAGTACCGCCTCTTCATCTACGGCGCCAAGGACCGCGAGCCCGAGTACGCCATCAACATGACCAAGCTGATTGAGGGGTGCAAGCTCACCGAGCATGTCATCCTCAAGGGCTTCGGCAAGCCCCAGGAGATTCTCAAGGACGCCTGGCTCTTTATGAACTCGTCCCTCTCCGAAGGTCTCCCGCTCGCCGTCGGTGAAGCTGCTCTAGCCGGTGTCCCTGTCGTTGCGACTGCCGTCGGCGCCACGGCGCTCGTCCTCACCGATCCCGACAACCCGTCCGTCGCCTACGGTGAAGTCGTCCCGCCCAACGACCCCGTCGGCCTTGCCCGCGCCCAGATCTCCATGCTCGCCATGGCTGGTCCCTGGGCCAAGTTTGCCGGCGACGTCGACAAGCGCGGCTCCGTTCTGCCCTCGCTCATGCTCCCTGATACCCTGACCCCCACCGACGTCGCCTTCCTCACTAAGCGCATGCACGAGAAGACGGACGCCCGTCGCAAGCTCGGCATGTTGACGAGAGAGGTCGTCCTCAAGGGCTTTCACGGTGAGCGGTACCTGCGCGAGCACGAGCAGATGTACTGGGTGCAGTGGCACATGGCCAAGATGCGTCGGGACCCGGGTGTGATGCGTCGTCGGGCGCTCGTCAGGAGGAGCGGTTTGATGAGGTTCAGCGGCCAGGGAACGACGACGCAGACGGGCGATTATGATGGCGACGCGAGCACGGTCATCTATGGCGGTAGTGAGGCGGCGTTGGATGATGAGTACAGGGAGGATCGGAACTCGAGGAGGAGTCGGAGCAGTTATCAGGGGCAGAGGCAGGGCAGGAGGCTGAGCAAGCCGCAGCCGCAGCAGAATGTGAGGAACTTGTCGAGGTTGACGGTTGCGACGGTGGGAGGAGGGTCCGAGGCGGGACCGAGCGGGTTGAGCTCGGGGAGGGCGAGTATGGTTAGTCAGAGAGAAGTTGTTTGATGATGGTTTAGTTTTGTGTTGAAATTTGAAGATGGTAGAGGATGTGCTGCTGGATGTTGAGAGTTCACTTGGACATACAAAAATCTTGAAGTGGGGGAGAGAGAGGAAAAAGGTACGAAAGAATTAGAAAGGAAGGAAGGAACCCAACTTGGAAATCCTATACTGGATCTAGTTGGCAGGGGAGGCCTTTTGCATACATCACCAAAAGTACATACCACTACCACATTTCCCTTTTCCGTGTCACATATCTGTGTTTTGTCATGGGAGCCGGCGGGTTTGCGAAGCGTTTGTGGAAAAGTTTGCATGATTATGAGACTGAAGGAGATGGATGAGATATCCTAAAAGCATTGTTTTGGATTAGCGAAGGGAGAGAGAGAGATGATCGTCAATAACACTATCACGACTGCTTCATTGTTGACTTGATGCGTTCCTGCTTGTGATCGTGGTTACTTGTATAGTGTTTGTTTTGTTAGGTGCGGGAGAAGGAGGAGCAGAAGGGATGAGGTAGAATGGAAGGCGTGGTGGAACGAAGCTAGAGGGGACTCGTCGGGGTGATTGTTGTCGTTGGCTTTGGATGGTTTTGGAGGCAGGTCCTTTGGAGGAGTATGGAGGGTGTTTCTTTCATGCTTGATTGCCCGGGTTGATATAATGACGACGGAGATGTTGAGTGTTGGCGGGCAAGGAAAGCGAGGATGAAGGAAGGATGGCGACCTCGCCAGCAGGAACGGTCCCCTTGACAGTCTGGCTTGGCTACGGTGTAAGGTAGCTACAGAGCTGTGAAGAGTCGTTAGGCACTGGTACTTGTATTCCATTATTACAGGTTCTACTCATTTTGCAGCTCATCAGATAAGGCTATACCCAACCAAGGTTTATTGTAGCCCTCAAGTGGCGTACAGTGCATGCATCCTTCCTTCCCTTTCTTGGTTTCTTTTCCAAACAACCAAACGAATGACAAATGACCATCACCAAGTTCATTTCCATTCGGCGTCTTCACACATCTTTGTCGTCCGACGCTTATGTTCTCCATTCTTTACTTATGTCAAACATGCTTCCTTCGAACGGACGATGTCTTCACACATCTTCGTCGTCCGACGCTTATGTTCTCCATTCTTTACTTATGTCAAACATGCTTCCTTCGAACGGACGATGTAGGTGTATCTTATGGCTCAATAGCAAACGACACACGAGCGGCACCAGCAAAATGTTTATACACTATCTACATCCCCCAAGACGGTCCTGCTGACCCTGCTAGGGCTACTACATCATCTGCTCGACCCTCGAGATGTCTCCAGGAATATAATCGGCCATCACTCACGACGAGGCTCCGCGAGCCTGGTCTTCGAAAATGACGTGTCACACATGACACCTTAACTTGGGCGCCACTGGAGCTCGTTTCATTCCCACACTCAATCGCCTGTGCAGTCTTGGCAAGAGGTGTGTGTGCGTGCACACACACACACACCGCACTTCTGTATTGTACAACTTCGTCAAAATTCATTATTTTACAACAATTTCTATATCAATTTAAAGCTATTTCAATATACAAAATAATTATAATACTAGTAATTAATTAAATTTATTGTAATAATACCTCCTAAGACAATCTTTAATTTAAAACCCGCCGGCGTAAAGTAATCCCGTATTCGAAGCGGCGTATTAGTAGTCTACTTTAATAAAGATTAAGATTAGGAAGATCCTAGCTTAATAATTCTATAACGTACCTTATTCCGCTTTAGAAAGAAGAGTTGTAAAACCGAATAGTTTATTGAAATTATCCTTAAGATTATTCTATTTAAGAAGAAGGTTGTTCCTATTAAGACTATTATTAAAAAGATTACTATTAAGAAGGGGAAGGCTACTACGCTAGAATTAAAGTTAGTCCTAATTTTAGTCTTAAAGCCGCCGTTATCCCCTCTTAAACTTATAATATTTATTAAAATTTTTAGTAGCGAAGAGGATTTTAGTAACGATAATAAGGTTAAGTAATAGTTCCCCATCCGCCTTATTCCTAAAAAGTAGATTTTTAATATTTTATTTTATTTATTAAATAATAACGATAGTGAGGTAACTTTTCCAACTAAATTAACTACTTCAATATTATTAACTTAACTTTACGCTACTTATAAGCCGGTTACTATAGTATTACCGCCGCTATATTCTAAATATTTTAATTTAATATAGATTTAATTTAATATAATTAATTTATATATTACTGCTAATTATATTAAATTACCTACTATTGAAGAATATAATTTATTTAGAGAGGTTAAAATTGAGTAAGATAATAGCGAGCTCTATAAATAGCGGTTTAGGACGATACTACTTAGTAAAATCCTATATATATAGCGAAGTTATATAAAAAATATTATTAGTAATAATATAATTGTAAAAATAAAGTAATTAGTCTCTTTATATAATATTATATATATTACTACTACTTATAATAATTATCACGCCCGGGTTATTATATATAATAAGACTATTCCTAGGAAGGATTTTTATAATAAGTATAATAATATTAAATATAAAACCGTTATAAAGTTATACTTCTACTATATTAGTTAGTACTACTATTCTACTATATTATTTAAATTTTAATTAACCGACCCGTCCGCTAATAAAATCCCCGCTACCCTATCCTCCTAAAGTAATATACCCTCTACTCCTACCCCCTCTCGTAATTTAATTAATCCTTTTATTACTCCAACCCTATAAATAATCGATATACTATCGTTACGAAAGGTTATAAATTCTAATTGGTATTAAGAAATTTAAATATATTATAATAAATACTATATTAGTAAAAGTTAAGAAGAATTTAAAGGAGGATTAGTAGTAAGAGGAATGTATAGGGGTAAAGCTACGTAGTATTGTATATTAAGAATTAATATAAATATAAACGTATAGTTTTAATTATAAGTATAAGAATTATAATAAGGCTATTAAGTATTAAATATGCTACGTTATAAATAGGAGTATAACTTATTATAACTTTAATATTAAAGATATAGGTAAGTAGGTATGTACTATATTACTAAGGAAGGCTATAGTAATTAACCTGCTATTTAAATTAGTACGAAATATATTAGGCAATAAGGTAGTAACCGCCTTTAGTATTAGTAATAATAATAATAAATGTAAGGGAGGAGGTAATAATTTACCGGTTAATATTAATATTATTAATAATATTAATAATAGTAATAGTAATACTAATATAGAGACTATAAATAGTCTACTATAAATTATATTAAGGAGGGATAATTTTAGAAGTTTATATTAACTATACCCTCCTCCTTTATACCTATTATATTTGCTACTATATTAATACTTCCTTCCCTACTTTTAATATCCTTAAGTCTAATTACCTTATACTGCTGGTAATTCTATTATTAATTCGGTAATTGTTAGCGGCTATAATTATAATATAGCGGGCACTTTCCCCTTACTAGGCAAAGTAGTAATTATTAATTCGTATACGCTATTAAAGTATTTTATTACTATATTTTATAAGTACCCGACCGACTATAAGACTTTTACTACTAAGTGTGCTAATACTAACCCTCCTTCTATTTTTATAGTAACTATAGTATTTACTTAGCTACTAGTACTATTATTAATTGTACTACTATTAATAGCGGACGAAGAGGATGAAGGCGAGGAGATTAGAAATTCCCTAATAGAGGTTGGAGAGTTATTTATACTATGTCCGCCTATACCTTCAACCTTCGGTCTTCGTTTGTTACTGTTACTCTCCGCCCCGCTTAATCGGCTAGCTAAAGAGATTATTACCGAATTTTTTAAAGCATTTTATAAGCGTTATTATATCGAATTATTAATTAAAATAGTATTAGTATATAGAATTCTAATTGTTTTAAAGAATAAGTTCCGGAATAAGGAGGTACTATTTAATATATTCGTACTTAAAGAGTAGTTAGTAAAATAATTTACGAGGCTGGGGTTTAATTACGATTTCTATATAGTATTTAGGGGGGATAGCTCAGTTGGGAAGATCTAAGCTTAGCCCCCTTTCGGTTTCATCCGAAAGGTCATAAGTTCGAATCCCGCTTGTCAGAAGGCTAAAAGCTCGTACACAGAAGCACCTCAGCGGCTACTACTCCCCTTCATTAACCGACGCGTAGGATTACTAACGATAACGCCCATATCGGGTCGGGTTCGCGGGAAGGATAATCTAGTACCGCGCCGAAGCGCCAAACTAATACAAGGCTCCATAACGCTCGTTAGCGGATGAATAGAGTTTGCATAGGTATAAAAGAGGTTTAATAGAGTGTAATTTATTATAGTCGGTAACTATTAATATATTTTTAAATTAACCCCTAACTTACCGTCCCCTACGTATAACTACAACTATAGTCACCTCAGCCTACCTTTTACTTATATTCCTAATAAATTAATAACTCTTCCTCTAGGAATTAAACCAATACTATCAAAATACACACACGTAGCGGCCGGTCTATCTCTCGTACCGCCGAAGCTATTCCTTATCCTTCTTACACTACTACCCTTGTAATTACTATAATTAAAACGACCTAACCTCCTCCGCCTTTATTGCAATAATACCAACCCACCGTAGAGTCCGTCGAAGAAGATAATAACAAAAACTACCCCCCTACACCGCCCTAAACTCCCTATTCGTACCCCCAAACCTTGGAAACTAATAAACTCGTACGCAAGTAATAACTATTCGAATCTCAATTCACCGTAATCAAACTCCTCCTCAATCACCTCCCCTTATATATATCCTAATAAGAATAGTTCGCTTTTATTAACCTCGTTAAATAAAATTCAATAAGAAACTACCCTCCTATTCCCACCGGGTTCTATTACTAAAACTACCTCTTTTATAATTAAACTTATATTTCTACTATAACTTCCCTTACTACCCCTTTATTAGTAATTATTACCGTAATTACTCCTTTACTAACTATAGTTATACTAGCCCGTACTAAATACTGTCCTAAATATAATATTACCAAATTCACTAGCGAAAATTTCTTATAATTGTAAAACTACCTCTACAACGTCGATATATATTTTTAGAAATACCCCCGTACTTCCCTCTTATTTACTATTAATTATATTAAGGGTAATCCCAAAAATATATAAATTAAATATATATTAGCTCTCTGTAGTAAACCTAAGTATAATATTATTTGTAATGTACTTACGTAGAGCAACCTCCGTACTTTTTTAAAAATTAAATATAATAATAATATTTAAATTATTAAATAATCTGTTTTTAATAAATTCGAATATATATAGTAAGGCGTTTTAAAAATTATTTGTAATTTTTATAATTGCTATTATACTAAAGAACTTAATTTATCGTACAATTAATTAGAATATACTTAAATTATTATTTAAATTAATTAATTATACCCCCTTTTTAAATAAAATATCCTTTCGACGGCTAATATTAATACAATAAACGAAGTAATAACGTATATAAAACGGCTAGAAGGCCTAGAAAATATCGAACCATCCGTATCGCATTGCCAAAACCAAATATCTTTAAAGTATACTCTATTATTTTCTTTATTTTCGTACCCTCCTACTTCCTTTTCGAACACTCCTTCTTAATCGTTCTATAGTAATAACCCTTCTAATTTTCCCCGTCGCCCCCCTACTGCTTTTTAAATAAACCCCAATTTTATTTATTCCCTTTATTGCTAAAAAAGCTATATATATAACCGGTATACCTAACTAAAACTATTGAATACCTACTATAAATATAATATAACGGGCTATTTTACAATAGCGTACCTAAACCGAACCTATTATAATTATAATTAAATCGGTTATCTAGTATAGAATTACTCTATCCCCGTAAATACCCCCTTATATAGAATAAATACTAAATTAATTGTAGTTAAAGCGGCGGCCGTAACTGCTTAGAATAATATAAATAAATTATAAATATATTTAGAAATAAAATTATTAGTAAGGATTTATAGAAATTAGTAGAATATATGAGGGTTAATAAATTCGAGCGCAGAATTAAACTTAATTAATAGGCATTTATTCCTATTGGACGTAAAAATTAATCTAGTACCCTATTATCTTATTAATTTCTCCCTTCAATCTATTCCTATATATAATACAACTACCTATTTTATTAAAATATATAACTCTTATAATATTAAATAAATAAAGTAAATTACTTTTACTATAATTAAATCCCCAACTATAGAAATTATCTTTAATTACCCCTAACTTTATAAATAAAACCCCAATATTAATTAATAATAATAATCGTTTTAATTTCGTATCGAAGCTAGCAATTTCATATTAAATATAGTACTAGCGAAGGAAGTATATAACGTTGTAACTGTCCTAACGGAGCCTCGGTAGGATTTAATTCTACTATTAGACCTTCGGGAAATAGTAAGGGTAAAGGAAGGTTTTTGCCCTCCTGCGTATATAAATATCCTATTCGAAATCCCCTTTTCTTTAATATTAAAATTTATAATCCTACCTATTATAATAGAGTTTACTAAATTACTTCTAATCCCTACCCCCCTAGTAAAGGTTTTTCGAATAGTATTCAATAGTATTTACTCCGCCCTAGTACCCCCTACGGAACCAACGCTACTATAACCCCTAAAATTATTAAAGGAAATAAAAAACGAATCTACCGTCCTTAAACTAATTATTCTACTAAAGTATAAAGAATTCCGGTTAATATTCGAAACTTCGGCTATACCCTTACCCTAATACAACTAATTAAAGTATTATATTAATTTAATTGAAGGAGAATTGGCACTTTAAGGATTAATTTATATATTAAATATTAAAGAATTAGAAATATTATATAAGTAATTAGCGGAAATACTCTAAAAAAGATAAATTCATCCCTCTATTAACCTAATAGGCGCCCCTATTATTTTTATTCTAAAGAAGGGTAGAAAATTAAAACTCTATATTAATTTTAGGGCGTTAAATAAAATTACAAAGAAAAATCGGATAGCGTTACCCTTTATTTAAAAAATTCTTAATCGGTTATTATTAATTAAAATCTTTATAAAATTGGATTTAAAGGACGCATACTATTGGATTCAAATTTGAGAAGGAAACGAAGAGAAGACGGCGTTTCGTACGAAGTACAGGCACTATAAATTCTTAATTATACCGATAGGATTAATAAACGTACTAACGATATTTTAAATGTATATTAATAATACGTTAGTAAGGTTAATAAATATAATATATATTACTTACCTTAATAATATTCTAATTTATAATAAGAATGAAGAAAATTACGTTAATTATATTAAAAAAATCCTTTAACAACTATAAAATTGTAACCTCTATATAAATTTAGGTAAATATAAATTTTATATAAAGTGGGTATTATTCCTAAGATATATTATTTCCCCGGAAGGTGTATTGATAGATTTAGAAAAAGTAATAATAATTACGGAATAGGAAGTTCTAACGAATATTTACAATATCCAAATCTTCCTAAGGTTTATAAGGTTCTATTAACGCTTTATAATATTATACTCTAAAGTAACTATACCCTTAATAAAATTATTAAAAGGGGATAAATGGAGGCTATTCGAATTCATAGCGGAAGTAGAAAAAATATTCGAAGAATTTAAAAAATTATTCTAAGAAATTCCTATATTGTACTACTTCGACCTAATATTATAAATTCGAATAGAGATAGACGTATTAAATTTTGTAATTAGGGCGGTTCTTATATAATTGTATAATAATAAGTAATACCCAATAGTTTTCTTCTCGAAAAAGAAATCGCTGGAGGAAATTAAATATAGGGTTAGGGATAAAGAATTATTAATAATCGTAGGAGCGTTAAAAGTATAGAAATAATATCTATTATATATAAATAAACTATTCTTAATAATTATAAATTATTTAAATTTATAATATTTTTGAAATAAGGAACGGGCGAACGTAAAGTAGAATCGGTAAGTATTAAAATTAATAGTATATAATTTTAGGATCGAATATTGTCCGAGAAAATTAAATTTAATAGATAGGCTATTGAAGAAATTGTAATTATAAAGAGAAGAACCGGAGGTAGGGGGCAACTACTTATTAATAAAGGTTATTAAAAGGAGCGAAGAGAAAGGTTAGGCGATAAAAGAAAATTGGGTATTGAGAATGCTAATAAAATGGGTAATTTTAATTAAAAAGGAAGCTTAAAGGACGGTGGCGGAAGAGAGGGAATAGTAATAGGATATAGGCGAAATAGAAGAGGATTAAATATTGAAGGACGAAAGGATTGAATTATAGAAAGAAAGGTAGAGTTTGTAAGAGGAAAATGAATTAAATAAAAAGGAGAGGAAGTAAAAGGAAATTGAAGGTAATAATGGAAAGGATGGAATAGCGAGGAAGAGGATAAAATTCGTAGGCGAAGCTATTATTAAATTAGGGAAGGAAAATAAAAGTATTATTATAAGAAATATTAGCGGGTATATAATAGTAGCGAAGGTATAGAAGGATGAAGAGTAATTACTACTATTAGGGTAATAATTATTAGAAATGTAGAAGGAGGACCTATTTATTATTAAGGAAATATAGAAGAATAGCGAAGGGGGGAGACGAATAAAGAATTAGAAAATAGGGGAAGACGGAACGCTACGGTATTAATACTAAATTTATATCCTAGAACGGATATAAGCCGAACTATTCTATATTTACTATAATATAATAATAATTAAATACCTAGGCTAAAGGAAAATATTAAAGCGTATTAATTAATTCTACTACTAACCTACTATTACAATTAATATTAAATCCTACATCCGTAAATATCTAATATACTAAAAAACTAAACTTCGTAATTACTAACTATATAGGCTATTAAGGTCGTTACTTATCCCTACTATCCTCTAGTAAAATATTTCGTATAATTTTATTACTGAAATATTAAAATTATTCGACCCTATATCTAATTGGACCTACAATACAATTTTTATTATTATCGACCGTTTTATTAAATACACTTTATATATCCCTATATAAAAAACAATTAATACCCAACAATTTATATTCCTCTTCTAATAAAATATTTTCTAATAATTTAACTTCCTAGACTCTATTATATTAAATAAAAATAGTCTATTTATAAACTAATTTTAAAAGACTTACTACAAACTCTTAAATATTTATAAATGCCTTAATATAGTTTAGTACCCCCAAACGGACGGATAAACGGAGAGGCAAAACTAGAATTTAAAATTATACCTTCGGATTTTCTACAATATAGAATAGGTCGATTAGGCCGAAAAAATTATATTAGTATAATAAATATATAATAATCATTTTTATACTGCTATTAAAAAGTCCTCTTCAAAACTACTCTTCGAGTATTATCTTTAAGGATTAACGGACCTAAAGCGAAGGCAAAGGACGGTCCTTCTAATAACAATTACTAATTAAATTAATAAATTATTTTGTAAGTAATTAAAAATTGTAATAACTTTAGAAATTATTAATTAAAGGTACGTAAAATAGTACAATAAAGCCTAGAAGTTAAAGGAATTTGATGTTAGAAATTAGGTTTTACTTAATACGAAATATATTAAATAACGCCGCCTAAATACTAAATTAATAAATAAATTTTTAAAACCTTTCTAAATTATTAAAATCGTTAGGGAAAAAAAAATAGTATACCAATTCGTACTCCCCGCGTATTACTAAATCTACCTAATATTCCCTATTACTCTACTAGAGTTATATTATAAGGATCCTGCTATAGTAACGCTGCAAAGGGAAGTTGTAAATATTAAGGAGAATAATATTTAGTATAAAATCGAAATAATTATAAAATATTATAAATCCGGCTATTAATATTAATTCTAAGTTAAATAGAAGGGGTATCCGGACGACGAAAATTTGTAGGTTTTATGTAAGGATATAAATTGCCCGGACCTACTTAAGGAATACGAAGCTAAGGAAATGTAATAGCAGCGTACTAGCAGCAAGCCAACTACTAAATTAATAAGAATTAACTAAATAACAGAAGGAAAATAATAATTATTAGAAATACAAAACAGAAACGCAAAACGCAGACGTAAAACGTAAAACGTAAATATAAAACGCAAATGTAAAACGCAAAATATAAATGTAAAATGTAGATGTAAGATACAAATGTAAGGCGTAGAGTAGAAATATAAAACGCAAACGTAAAACGCAGACGTAAGATACAAAACGTAAATGTAAGATATAAAAGTAAAATATAAAGTAAATATATAAAAGTAGAAATATAAGAATAGAAATACAAAGTAGAAATGTAAATAGAGATGTAAAAATAAAAATGTAAAGTAGAAATATAAAGTAGAAACGTAAAGTAGAGACGTAAAATAGAAACGATAAATAAGATAAGAAATAGGAAGGGAAAGTAGCTTAATTTAACGTAGGATATTAATAAAGCGTTAAATAAAATATAGCCCGCATTTTCTATTATCGCCCCAAATAAAAAAATCTTCGGCGGCGTCCGCTATCGTCGATATAGGATTAAAACCTACAACCTTAAGAGGAATACTCCTATATACTACCGCACCTATTAATAATATTTGTAAATACTATTTTATATTATTTATTTATAATCCTCCTATATAAATTCTAATAATTTATCTAACTTTCTATTTAGTAATGCTAGTTTCCTATTAACCAACTAACGCTAGGGATTATAGCTACAATTGGGGGAGGGGGGGATACGAGTAGGAATATTCGGTGTAGAGATGTTTATAGGAGAGTTAAAGGGGGCCGCCGGATCGATATTAGTATTAGTATTATTAATACTACGGTAACCTAACTTTGAATAGTTTTTATAATTGAAGTTAGGAGTACGAAGTATCCTAAGCAATATTGTAGGGAGACTGTTATTAGTTAAGCGCACCTATATTATAACTTAAAATACCGCTGCGGAATAATATAACTACTATAAGAAGGGGGTAGGTAGGGGGCTATTAGTATTAGTAAAGTGTATAATCTTAACTACTACATTCTATATAATATTCCGCAAATCGTAAATATTATAAAGAACTTTAAATATATAGTAATGTATCGTTAACGAATATTGCGATTTCTTATTGAACTTTAGAAGGAAAAGACGTTAGCGAAGTGAAAAAAAAAAAAAAAAAAAAAAAAAAAAAAAAAAAAAAAAAAAAAAAAAAAAAAAAAAAAAAAAAAAAAAAAAAAAAAAAACGTACCTTTAATCTAACAAATATTCTAACCAATCAACTCAAGAGCTTTGTGTAAATTTAGGGCTAAAATACTTGCGAACGCCTAAGCTAAAGTGATATTATATTCTAAGTAAGTAAAAGGATAGATATTATTAAAAAATAAGAAAGAGAATAGTTAGATAAGGGTTAGTAATAGGTATAAGGCGAAAGGAAGGGGAGGACGGGGTAGAAAGAGGAAAATAGAAAAGGGAAATAGACGTACTAATTAAGTGCGGTAAGGAGGTAGAAATTAATATGCAAATATATAGTAATGAAGCGTATATCCGGGGGGGAGAGTGGCGCGGGTAAGGGGGGGGCGGATATAGTAATAAAGGTGAGGATAGGAGGAAAAAAAAAAAGAGAGGCGAAGAGGGTAAGTGGAAGGGGCGTTATATAAATAAGGGAGGAGGTCTTTGTACGAATATAAATTGAAGTAAATAAATATAATTTTAAGTGGGTAAATATAAAATAATGTAAAGTAAAAAAAGTATTAAATAATTATATAAATAGTAGGAAAGGGTAAATAGAAGGATAAAACGAAAGTAATAACTAAAAGGGGAAGGAAGGGATAAATAAATAATAACGGCGGCTATAAAAAAGTAGGAGAAAAAAGTAGAAAATAAGAAGGTATATAATTCGGATTATAGTAAGGAGAGTAGAGGTAGTAGTTAAGAATTGTACTATTAGAATAAAGAAAATAATACGAAAAATAAGGCGAGGGTAATAGAAAAGTAATTAGGAAGGAATAATATAAATAAAGGAGGTTTATAGAGGAAGTAGTATATAGAATTATAGAAGGCGAAAGAAGGAAACGAAGGTCCTAAGGATAAAACCTATAGGGAGGGGGATTATATTTAAGTATTGTAGTAGGTTGTAGTAAGTGTAAATAATTAAATAGAAAATAACCTATAAGAGGAGCTTCGGGATTCAATTATATAAGTATTACGTAATAGGTGTAAATAACGGAGGGTACTTTGTAAGAGTATTAAACTATACTGCGAATACGGATAATAAAGAACGTCCGATAAGAGGAACTACGGGGTATAATTATATTAATATCCCAAAATATTTATTAATACTCTTAAATTCAATATAATACTCTTCGTAAATAAAATAATACTTACTACCTCGTACGCTTATAGGACAATAGTTTTAATAACGGTTAGGAACCCGACTAATTTCTTAAATCTAATATTAATTTTGTATCCGTATTAGAATTTATAAGAATAGATATTATAATACTAATATTCTAGCGGGCAGTATATTAAATAATTAAATTTAATGCTAGTTTCGTATTTGTACTAGAATTTAAGAGAATAGACATTACAATACTGATATTCTAACGGACGGCTCGTTGCATTTAAAGTTCGTAAGAATAGATATTACGATGCTGATATTCTAGCGGGTAGTTTTGTATCTGTATTCGGAATTTATAAGAATAAATATTATAATACCAATATTCTAATAGACGGAACGCTAATGCTTTAAACCTAATACTAATTTTATATCCGTACTAGAATTTATAAGAATAAATATTATAATACTAATATTCTAGCGGATAGTTTACTATATTTAAAGTTCGTAAGAATAGATATTATAATACCAATATTTAGGCGGGCGGCTTCGTATCCGTATTTGGAACTTAGGAGAAGGGATATTATAATATTAATATTCTAGTGGGCAGTTCGCCGGCGGCGAAGTAGCTATAATATCCGGGATATAACGTTGGCGGTTATTATAAGTAATAACTTACTGGAATTAAGGGGCGAAGATATTATACCTTCGCCGGTAATGTAATTCAATAACGTTATAACAATACAATACCAATGCCCTCTACTACTTAACCGGGATCTACTATAAATTATAAAAATTCTAAAGATAGAACCTATAAGGGGGGGGGTTGTATTAGGAAATTAAGAACTCGTATATAGAAGCACCTCAATGGCTACTACTCCCCTTTATTAACCGATGCGTAGGATTACTAATAATAACGCCTATATTGGGTCGGGCTCGCGGGAAGGATAATCCAGCACCGTGCCGAAGCGCCAAACTAGTACGAGGCTCCATAACGCTCGTTAGTAGATAAATAGAGTTTGCACAGGTATAAAAGAGGTTCAACGGAGCGTAATTTATTATAATCGGTAGCTATTAATATATTTTTAAATTAACCCCTAACTTACCGTCCCCTATATATAGCTACGACCGTAGTCACCTCAGCCTGCCTTTCGCCTACGTTCCTGACACCGCTCCCCCCCCCTCTTTCATCCGGTTTTTCGGCTGGATCGGATAAAAGATCTTCCCCGCTGTCGCTCCACTAAGCGCTCTTAGAAGAAGAGCATTTATAGCGTAATTAAATGTAGGGGCCCACCCTAGTCCAGAACCCTAGGTACACGTGACTGGGCACGTGTTAAAAATCTCATCCTATTCGAAGAAGCACCGGCCGCCTCCGCCCCGCTCTACTAATAGGGTTTAGGAATTAGAACCCTACTTCCGAAATCCATTCTAGAGCCACGGTTCCGCTCGGATGGAACCCGTCCGGTAATACGACAATTAACTAATTATACTATCTTACTAATCCCGATAAAGAAAAATCGAAGACTCCGATTAAAAAAGTAAGACCCCACTTTTCTACCCCTACCTTAAAGATAGAATAAAAGAAGAATACCCGCTTCCGGAACAAAGAACGCTACTGAAGCGTTGGGTAGGGAAGTGGGGTTTAAAGGACTAATTAGAAGTAACGAAAGTCCCTGGGACTAAAAGAGATATACCGAAAGAAGATAAATTGAAGTAGCTAAGGCTCCCCGGGCCCCCTACAGTAAGGTAGGACGAAGGGTTCGGGTTAAGGTTAGGGTTAGATATGGAGAAGCTGAGGGTTTTCATCCGGATTTCAACAATACGGTTTTTCCCTTAGACTACGAACGAAGCAGTACCGCATACCCCTTAGGTAGACTAGTATAACTAGTTAGCGTAATAAGATAATATATATATATAGTATTTAGGGACGGTATTAAAAATTTCCTTAAAATTAAATATATAATATTAGTGAGGTAATTAAACTATAGTAAATATACACTTTAACTCCTATTACTATAATTTAATTAATTAATATATATTTTAGACCTGTAATTTAATACTATATTCGAATATAGTATTACTAAAACTCTTACTTCTATAGTGGGCAATACTACTACTAATAGTCTTAGCGAATAATAACGATATTACAAATCGATTTATAGCGAAAGAGGGGGGTTTCTAGCATTTTAGTATTATTATATAAATAAATATAATTTCTAATACTTCTAATATTTCTAATATTTTTAGTATTTTTAATATATAATTTAATTTAATATATATAAATCTATCTCTTCCTTCTATACTCTCTACTACCACTTAAATACAATACCCGTTTTTCTATATTCGACCAGCTTGTTAATATACAATTCGCTATTGTCACGGCACGTAGACTGGTCAAGTGGCTGGCACTGCTAATTTGACGAATGTAATAAATAATTAACTATGGGGAGTAAAAGAGAAGAAGAGAAGTGCTGCTCTGGCTGGTATAACTAAATATAGGAATGAAGTGGGTCCCTGGAAGGGATGCAGCCAATCAGACAACACGGGTGGATGCGATAAGGATGCACCCAACCAGAAGGCGCGGATAGGAACACGGACCACGGGAGTGGTCTTGGCAACCAGTCTGGCTCAGCCATGACAGCTATACTCTTTATTAATATTATTAAATTAATCTATTACTAGTTTTATATTCTTAAAATAACTATGGATTTATTATACTCCATACCCTACATCCTACGCTAATTACTTAAGAAATACAATAAAATCGTTGTCTAATATTTTATTACTACCTTCGTTATAATATACCCTTTTAAACTATTATTTAAAGTCGCTAAAATATACTTCGATAGGGTTGAATTCGGAAGAGTATAGCAGTAAATACTATAATAAAACCTCTTTTTAATTGTACGTATACTAGAAATCGGTATAAGGGTGTTAATTAGCGTTATTTATTATTAAAATACTATTACGACCGGGAAATAGATTTATTTTAGGGAGTAGGTATTTTACTATTTAGTCCCAGACCCCGGTTGAGTCCGTTGCACTTCTAAATACTAGTATATTAAGTAGCCTATTTATTATAATAGCCGGGAGGAGGTAATACTACGTACTATATACGAACTTACTTAATACTATTGTAATAGCGTTGCGGGGTATTTAATTAATATAATAAGCGCTATTCCTTCGGTTTATACTAAATTTATTATAGAATACAAATATTTTTATAATAAATAAAGAGATTTTTAATATTTATTTAGCTACTAATATAGGGGATTATTATAATATTTTTATATAGAATCGCTTTTTCTTCTACTTCTCTTATTGAAGGTACTATTATATAGTTTCGGTCGAAATATATACGTTATACTCGTTAGCCAGAAAGGTATAGATTTTATCGAAGTATAAATTGGGTTTTAATATAAAGAGGTTTATAACTTCCTTCATAATATTAATTATAATTAATAAAATATAAGGAGTAATATAGTATACGCTATACTTTAAGTGCCTATATAGGAAGTTTTCTAATATTCTAGGAAATTTACAATAATAAAAATACTTTACTAATATCCAATAGAGTATATTTATATTTCTATATATTCCTTATATTTATATTAATAATTTTAATAACGTTATTAAAATATTCGTTATTTACTAATATTATTATTATTAATACCTTTTAATAGGTATTAGGGTAGTGTACTATATTAATAATAGTTTAAAAGATAATATAAATATTAAAATAGATAATCATACGACGTAGAATATTAAAATATTGACTTTTTGCACTAGTTTTGGCCAGATTTCGATGTTAAACAATTAAGTTGAATTGTGTAAAGCGATGTTAAATGGCCAGATTTGTCAAATGCGGTGTGTGTGTGTGCACGCACACACACCTCTTGCCAAGACTGCACAGGCGATTGAGTGTAGGAACAGCGTTCGATAGTCCGACGGAGAGGTTACTTCGCTCACTGCAATGCAGCCACAACACCAATATGCCTTGCTCAGCCCCGAAGAGAGGTCAGGATGCGTCCGGATTGGCCCGTATGTACACCCTCAACTCTCTGTGTTATCCAACGGGTCCTTTTTGCCATCTTGGCATGTCTGCCTTGCATAGCCCGGTAGGCAATCATGTTGGTGGGTCCCGGGCAGCCATGTCTGTGCCTTGCCCCTTCAGACTTCTCGCCAGCATCTCCTCCTTTCTTCACAGTACACTCACTCTACCGCATACACGACTTGCTCTTGTTATCATCGCCGCTGAAGTCGGATGGTGCGACGTTAAAGTGTCAAGCTTGCCCAACTGTCAACCTACCAACTTCAAGACCTCGTTGTTTTCTGGCCATCAACACTCAAGGATCCGTTTCAGTCCTCGACTCAACTAACCGAACTCGCTGTCTCGGGATGGCAGACCTCTTTGGCCACAACTTTACTGGGTCCAATGATCCGAACTGGGTTCCAGAGCCCGACCGCCGTGGCACTTTCAACATTCTTTCAACATGCCTTGTTACGCTGGGTCTGTGCGTGTGGACAGCAATTCACCTCAATGTCCCTGAACACAAGGAAGGATGGGTAAAACAGCTGGTCCGAAAGGTCGGGTGGATGTTGATGGGTCTCTTGAGTCCGGAAGCGGTGAGTTGATCAACTCGAGCTCTTATCCTGTCTTTCGAACACTGTCGTGAGTACTCAACTGACTAGGTAGCGGTGCGCAGATTGCATATACAGCTTATCAACAATACAACCAGGCCCAAGAAATTTCTCAGGCCATGAATGGCGGGAACAGTCCTTCCGTGTACGCCCGTCTCCGTCGTCGCATTCGGGATAGAGGTCTCTGGGGCTTCGTCACGTCCCTATTTACATCCTCAAACAGTATTGAAGATCAGGTAACTACGACCGAGAACACTAGAAGTCATAAGTCGCATCTGACACTCCGCACAGGCAGTCGGTGTTCCCAAATGGACTATTGCTCATGGATTTCTTGCTGTCATGGGGGGCTTTGCGATTGAGATTAACGAGATCGGAAATGCCAACCAACGACGAGTCAAGAACTTCCTGCCCAAGAAGGCGACAGGGGCCCCGCGAACTCGCCTTACTTTAACTCCAGAAGCTCTGCGAGTCTTGAAGGAAGAAGGACTGGAAGATTTAATACCGGTTCTGCCAAGAGAGAGCATTGTCGACAAGAGCAAAGGGAGCACATTTGCAAAAGCACTGGTTTGTTTTCAAGGTAAGTTACAATCGAGACCAGCACTTTAAAGTTAGGTAGTAGGTCACGTAACTGACTCTTTTGCCTATAAAAGCGTCATGGTTCTGCATAGGGTGTGTCAACAGATTTGCTCAGGGCCTCTCAATAAGCTTATTGGAACTCAATACTCTTGGGCACGCTCTATGCACCCTGGTCATCTATGTTATGTGGTGGCACAAACCACTCGATGTCGGTGAACCGGAAAAGATATCCCTCGATGCAAGCTTGACCGGCGAGGACCTTATAAACGGTTCTAAACTCATTGTGGCAATGTGTGTCAGGAGCAAACTTGATGACACATTGAGCGAAGCCGTGAATCTTTACGAAGAACCGGAGGCCTTCGTGTTCGACGTGGAATACAAGTATCTTGAGCAAACAGCTTCTTTCGGCTGCACAATCAATAAGAACATCGCGGTATTCCCAGAAGACCTCGATGCTGCTTACCCAAATGACTTCGATCAGCTTGACGGAATGTCCGAACAAAAGCCCTATCTTATACACAGTCTCGTGCATCCACCACTGATGCAAAAATTCGCGTTAAAGAAGAGCAAGTACGTACACAACATCTTGCCACTACCCACCACTCGACAAGTTAGCAACTGTCTTTCTGAATCTCTACAGCATCAACGGTTGCTCCAGAGTCCAACCACACATTCGCCATCAATTGTATTAAAAGAATTCTCTTCTGACTTATCTCTTTTATAGACTTGCTCCTCCAACAAAATGCTTGGTGCTAATACGGAAATCGGATACTATACTGGAAGTAGTACAAGCAACATCCGGCGATGCTACCGAGCGAATCATTTCAAACGAGCAACGTTCCGATGTTTGGGCCAACGTGCTTCTACACGACCTGGATTCTAAGTGGCGGGAACCAGAAGGGACGGGAAAGAAGAAGATGGGCACAGTCCCGGAATTCCTTTCGTACAAGTTGCCTGATGTCCCGCTCCCCGACCATGGCACAGTCGAGTGTCAGCCCAATCCGCCTCAAGTTCCATTGGTGTCTCGGCCCTTCATTGATATCAGCCACTCTGACATGAGAAGATGGCAGTTGGCAATGGCATATGAGAACATTCTCGACATACCTTCAAATTTGCTCGTTGACAGGGCACGGAATCTTCCGCGATTTGAAGACTACGAGCAGTATACATCACTTTACTTTGGCTTTGGGCTTGTCAGCCTCATTTATGGCGCGCTTCATTGTCTCGCGTGGAACGCCCCGTTCACGTCAATCGCCGAAACAAACCTATGGAGGCTTTCCAGTGTGATTATAGCCGCTAGCGGGGTTTTTGTGGTGGCTTTATCGGCGTGGCAGAAGTATCCCCCTTTTCACTACTTATCCCTTCTTGAAGCTCTCTCCGAACAACTCTGGTTCGAGCCATGGGAGAAACTAAACATGCCCCTGACGTACTTGGACCTCAAAGAACATATCGCCAACCATCAATGGATGGAAAGCATTTTGCTTTGGTCGCTGGCTGACCGATTGAAGGCAAAATACCTTGCTATGTATGACCAGTCCGACTGGCTACGGACGTGGCGAGGAACTTTCTATTTCTACACAATTCGTGCACTGCGTATTCCTTCTGTTATTGTCATGATCCCGGTGATTGTACTGTTGGATCTCCTGGCTCTTGTTTATTTTTATTTATTTTTTATGACAGCGCCAATTCTTATTGCTTCGCTACGGTTCGTCTTTGACATCGCCACATGCTGTTTTATACCGCTATATTTCCTGGCGCGGGGTTATTTCGTGGTTGTTTCCTTTATCAATCTTGCTCACTTGACCGACTCGGCGTATTCACTGCCGTCATGGTCCAAGTATGTTCCGCATATTGGGTGAATCTCGCCGGTTGGTTGCAGAGCAAGCCAAACAAGAGGGCATCTCAGGCGGAGGGGTGAAGATTTTCTGTCTTCGGACATCCTGTATACAGTCCGATGTTGGTTTGTTTGTTAGCTTAGTATATTAGACACTTCTGGTAGAACAATATATATAGTGCACTAGACGAAATCAATTTCGAATAGTCCCAAACTCTATACTAATGAATTGAAAGGCATTAGCTGGATTTAATCCAGCATTTTTGAATATTAGAGATGGCGTATCCAAGGTAAGATCACGCATTAATTAGCCATAAGAACGTATAGGAATATTGACAAGAGGTTTCGTGAACTAATAAACAAACCAACCAGTACTGCACTGTATACCTACGGAGATGGATTAAACTTTAAAAAAAGATACACATCGTTTACCTGCTGTTGTTATACCCAGTTATCTCTGAATCTCCCTAAAAATCCATTCAATCAATAACCTGTAAAGTACCTTATCCCGTCGTAGACAAAATAATGGAGACCTTTGACATCATAATTTGGGTATGCCCCCACTACGCATCCAAGCGTCTTTGTAACACCTTTGGTCTTAAGTTCTAGGCATTTTCTGAATGAAAGCATACAGATAGGACTCCAGCCGCTATCTTTTTCGAAGTATTAAATCCCTTTTACAATCATGCAGAAACATTTTCTTTAATCTTAACGAGCGGTAGTGGACCGGCTTACCTAGCCTGCTGGTCTCACTTATGTTGTCACGGACGAGCTCATGTTAATTGAAGCCATCACCAGTTCTTGGCATTACTTGGCACTACTGGTAGTGGATGCGATCCATATATGGCTAGGCACCCTATAGATAAGTCGGATTTCATCCTCCTTCTCTCTCTCCTTCTTTTCCTTCTCCTTAATTAATTGATTGAGACCTTCACTATAATAAATGTTGTTCACCGTGATCACTCCCTTCCTTCCGTATGGTTCAAGACTCACTCTCGGACCGCGTCGCCCGGAAACAAACCACGAGGCTACTACCTATTGTCGCAGGATCTGTCTGGCTAAACAAGTCGCAGTACATCAGTTACAATGGCATCGTATATTCTAGCAATCGCCTGATGAGGAGATTACGGTGCCAAGTGACCCCCTCAAGTCTTGAAGAGATTGATCATGACCGGTTCCGGGATTTGCCGTCGGCACTCGGCAGGTAAAATATGCTCAAGCGGGAAGGAAATGAACCAGTGTGAGCTTTCTTTTTTTTTTTCTTTCAGGATGGAATGTAAGTTGCGTCCATGTACCTACCTACCTAAGTCTAGACATCATACTTATCCCTGATCAGCCATTCCTGTTTTTGATGTCCATGTAGTGGGTGTCCTTGGGGAAGAATGAACCGAAGAAGCTTGCTAATGTGGACAACGATGGGGAAGTGACGAGAGATGATATCCATCCATCTAACATTTTTTTTTTTTTTCGCGATAAATATGTCAAGTACTGCTACCAACTTCTAAGGATCTCTTCTGAAGGCAGAACCCCCCCCCCCCCCACAAAAAAAAAAAGGCAACTATTTCAAGTCCGAGGACTAATCAGGTAAGTACTGTAGCTTCGATTTCGTTCAGTCACATACAGTGAGTGGACGTAAAGGTGTGTGCTGGAATGAAAAATATGAGATCATGATGTGCGTGCGTTCCAGGACTGTTTGGGTATTAGACTCGTCCCTCGCTAACCCAAGAAAAGGTTTCGTTAGTCTCACCCGGCTGCAGTCTACGTTACTACCGTACCTACTATCTGCGTGTATGTAATGTATCCTGGACGGGGCGGGCCATCTAGGAGAAGTGGCCTGCTTCAGTTACTTAGACTCGGGCAACAACGAAAGGTCAGACATGTATGTTGAATAGTAGGTGCTACAAAGAACGAAGCGTTCTCGGGCTGTTGACGATGACTTCATGATGGCTTCGTTTCATGTCTAATGAAAGTGGCAATTGAACTGCCCGGAAAGCAGCGGCTTCCCAGCATTTAATCATTCCGGGAATTTGATTTCGAGGTGGAACTTGAAGAGACCGGCGACGACTTCAGGGACTACAAGGGAAGGAGGATAACTGGGGTGGGGGCACGCATCAACTGACCATCACGTTGCGACGGCTTGTGTGATATCCAAAACAATGCTACGTATTCACGTTTTGACTTGACCCTTTCTCCTCTTTGCCGCTTTCGGTCTTGTAAGTGAAGGGTCTGGAGTAGCCGTAGGTTGCTCCGACTGCGGCAAATTTCCCACGTTCTGAGATGGAGTGGCCATGGACTGCTCCGACTGCACCGGATTCCCCACGTCTTGCGATGGAGTGGCTGTAGGTTGCTCCAACTGCAGCATATTTCCCACGTCCTGCGAAAGTCCAGTTGCCTCAGAAGGTAATGAAACACCGGAATCGGGCACCAACAACTGGTCAATGGCAGAGCAAATCCTCTTGAATTGATCGGGCACCCATATATCGTAGACGTTCTTGATGAATCGGTACGCTGTCCACTTCTCCTTGCCGTCCAAGTCAGTAAAGTCAAACTTGCGGATCGGGTGCCGATAATATTTGGTATCTTTGTCTGTTATGACCGGGTAATGGCCGTAGATCCGTACAGATTGGTGGTCGTGCGAGACGGAGAAGGCAAGAATTTGCCGGTTAACTTCATCTTCACGCTTTACAATACGGAAGAGCTCGACGATGGCCCGGACCGCAAGTGTCATACTGTGGGCGTTTTGGCGGTCTGCGATATCGAGTGCTGCAGCGCCGCATTTCATCTCACAGGTTAGGAAGGGGAAGTACATGTGGTACGTGGCCTTGAAAAGGGACCGGTATCCCATGTCACCAGTAAAGGGCATGAGTTTATCGATCTGGTCTTGCGTGAAGGCGTCTCGTTGGAAACCAACAGAGTAATCGGGCTGAGGACGAATGCCGGTCAAGGGGAAACATCTGTTCCAGCCCTCATTTACACTTTCGGTAAGGTAATTGAGGTGTTCGAGGTGTTTGGCACGAAGGGCGTAATGCACCGCCGAAGGAACGATCAGCCGAAGAATATCGAGAAAAACCGTAGCCTCATTCTTGTTCGCAAGACTCTCGCAGACACTCTCAAAAATGTCGTCGTCGAAAAGTGTATTTTTGGGAGCCGGTTGTTCAGTGTCGAGGAGGGTCCTGCAAAGGTTCCTACTCTCATCCGTGATACCTAACGGTGACGTCTTCATGTAAGAACCTTTGGTCTCGAGTACGGACTGGTATTGGACACTCCGGTACGGGGCGCTCTTCTCTTCTCTTGGTCTCCATTCGCTGGACGCCATCGTTGTAGAAGGTGACGGCGTGGAGGGTGGCGGCATCGAAGTTGGCGTAGAACTGTTGGATCCAGATCGTTTGCGGCTGAGAGATGGCGGGGCATCCTTCTCCGCGAAACGAAGCCTTGCGACTGGATCGTAACATGAGAACAGAAGGGTTTGAACCCTTGTAGTTGAATCCATTAGCTTATCGAAGTCTTTCCTGGTGTAGTCGTCCTGTTCGAAATATTTCCTGGGCCAAGAGCCTTCTCTCCTCCAATAATCGATGATGTATTGCCTCTCGTCGGTATCACCACTTGTGGCTTCTTCCGGAACCGGTGCGGGAGCCGGCGATACTGGCAAATTCGGCACAGCTGGGGGCTCGAGAGGCCTGGCGATGGGTGGAGAGTTGCGCGCGGAACGGAGAGAAGGGTGAGAAGGGTCTTGTTGGTCAAGAGATGTTCGTCTGCGTTTCCGAGTATGTTCGTCTGAAGTGTGCTTGGGTGGATCTGCAACGGCAGGTAACGGCTTCTGGTGTTTGGAATCAACGGATATTTGTCGATCCTGTAGTCTAATTAGCTAACAGATGACAGGAAGGACAGGCTTGTCATACCTTTCGTTTTCGAGGCCCATCCGTTGGAGATGACGGAACTTTGGATTGATCTGATCCAGCTTGATCTTGTGGCGTGTCTGTTGGGTCTGGATCTCGGAGGCGACGGCGCTTTTGAGGTGCGCTTTTGCGGATGCCCTGGGATCGGTTGCCTGTCAAGGGCTGACCTCTCTGAGCTCGAGTGCGGACCATGATGACGACCCCGGACGGCAGGGTGCGGACGTGGTTAGGTGGGTGTTCGACGATAGAGGATGGAGCGGCAAATGGCTTGCCACGTTGTAAAAGAAATGGGGAGATGAGTTGGTTTGAATACTACTATGCAGTAGCGGCATGTTGTTCGAAGAATGCAAGATGAAGTTTAACGACGGAATAGAATCATGGGCGCGAATGAGTGGCCAGCCCAAGGCGCGTTCAAACCCGGGACCCACTATTCCCGGTCGCGGCAACCGAGCCAGTACATCATGTCAGGCTGTGATGTGGTCTCACGTGTGACAAGCTCGCCCTGACAAAAAAGGTGGCACCACTAGTTGCTGCGTTGACTGCCCCTGTAGCACCCGAAAAAGTGTCACCGTTCCAATCACCTTACACCTTTTTTGGGGGGGTAAATTAAAAAAACAAAGAGATCTTCTCCTATACGTTAACCGATGCAATACCCGCCGCTGAATAGGAGGGTTATATGTCTCCAGTATCTCGGCCTCGTTAACTATCTTACAAAGGCGCCTTAGTCCCGGTGCGGCGGGAAGACGGGCGCTTACAGTGTATACCCCGGAAAGCGGAGTGTTAGCAGGGAGAGGCCGTTGGCCGGTTCGCTTTAGCCAGTCGGGGAAATAGGAGCCGGGGAAAAGAATTCGGCGGCCGCCGAGAAGGGAAGGGTATATCGATGCTCATGGGACAGTTATCGCCGACAGGGTGGGACGTAGGACAGAGCAGTGGACTTGGCAGACAAGGACACCGAGTTTCACCCAGACCACACCTATCATGGGAAGGCTTCAGCCTGCAGCTCAAACATTGATTCACCTGGTATCCTGTTTTGACTGAGCCTTCACAACACACACAAATACACCATACTCGCAATTACGCCCCAGCGCTCATCGTCTGCAGCTTGTACTGCTCGTCGCCCTTCTTCCTCTCCTCCTCAATGATTTCCTGCACCGACTTGGATCCCGTACTTTCGCCGTAGTACTTCTCAGCCAGTTCGATGCAGCGCAAGTTGGCGGCCAACTTGTTCATGGTCTCCATCCACTCCTCCGTCTTCTCACTGTCAAATACAATACCACCGCCCGCCTGTAGGTAGGCAACCTTATTCTTGACCAACATGGTGCGGATAGCAATGCAGGTATCCATCTGTCCTTCGCTCAAGAAAGTGGTAACAGGGGCATCACCCTCACCACCTTCGACGCGAATGACATCATAGGCGAACCAACCGGCAGCGCCAGCGTAGATGCCGCGCTTCTCCTTCTCCAAGTCGTAAATCAGCTCCATGGCACGAATCTTGGGCGCGCCCGACACGGTACCGGCGGGGAAGATGGAGCGCAAAGCGTCCCAGCGGGTGCACTCGGGGCGCAGCAGACCGGAGACCTCCGAGGTGATATGTTGGACGTGTGAGAAACGGTCGATGCGCATGAGGCGGTCGACCTTGACGGTAGACGGGTGGCAGACACGGTTGACATCGTTGCGGGCCAAATCGACCAACATGACGTGCTCGGCGCGGTCCTTGGTTGAGGCCAGCAGCACGGCCGCAAGCTCATCGTCCTCCTCCGAGTTGAGGCCACGCTTGATGGTACCGGCAATGGCGTGGTTGACGATCCTGGGACGAGAGCGGGCCTCGGCAGCACTATAGCCAAAACGGGTATCCGTGGGAAGGTCGGCATAGCCGTCGGTCTTCATCAGGCATTCGGGCGAGGCGCCAACAATGTGGAAGTCAGAGCACGAGAGGAAGAAGAGGTACGGCGAGGGGTTGAGCGTGCGCAGGGTCCGGTAAATGTTGAAGGGGTGCAGGCTGGTGCTGCGAGAGAAGCGCTGGGATGGGACGGCCTGGATGATGTCACCCTTGACAATGTTCTTCTTGAGCTCCGTCACAAAGGTCTCGTAACCGTGGCGCCCAACGTTCGAAGCGAATGTCTGATCGGCGACGGGAGCGCTAGAGTCCTTGGGCGGGAGCGGCGTCTCTGGCTGGTTGATCACTTCGAGTGTCGAGCGAATGCTGTCGCAAGCCGCGTTGTAGGCCGCCTCGAAGTCGCCGGAGGGGTCCTCGGGAAGTCGGACATGGGTGACGACGGTGAAGGCGGAGGAGAAGTGGTCGAACGCAACCATGGTATCGTAGAGCATGAAAAGGGCCTCGGGGATGTGTAGGTTGTCCTTGAGTTCGCGACCCTTGACCGTCCTGGGCTCGAAGTACTTGATGCAGTCGTACGAGATGTAGCCGACAGCGCCGCCCGTCAGCTTGGGGAGTCGGAGGGAGGGGATGCTGAGGACCTTGTCCTGGCTGAGCTCCTGCTCAAGGGCCTTCATGGGATCGCCGACATCTTGGTAGCCGGGGCCGGTCTCGAGGACCTTTCGGGGGTTGGCGCCAATGAAGCTGTAGCGGCCGACAGTCTCGGTGCTGCCAGTGGCGCTCTCGAGGAGGAACGAGTACTCAGCTGTCGCTCTAGCCGAGTGAGTCAATTGAGCTATTCGGAACGGGACACACGGCGAGGGGGAGAGAGGTTTGGGAGGAAGACGCACCCTGCGGAGAGCTTGAGGTAGATGGCCGAGGGCGTCAAGAGGTCGGCAGGCAAGGAGATGCAGAGGGGGAGAAGGGTGGGCCTTGGGGATGCTGTCGAGGTCGCTGATGCTTGGCATGTCTGGTCGAAGAGCTTGCGCGCGTCCTCCAGGGACGGCCTGATGTCGAGGGCAGCCATCCTGAACAACTGAACTGTAACGTCTAAGCAAAGGAAGGCAGAAACGGAAACAGGAACAGGAGGGGATTCCCTGGGTGGAATTGGCACAGAGACAAGTGGAAAGAGTCAGTGGATGGATGTCAAAGTGACAACTGAATGAACCGGTCGCGGAGGAGACGGGACGCCATCGATCGCAGCCGTGAAAGTGGCATGCTTCCACTTGCCCTCCAACGCTATACATAATTTTACACCGCCTGCCGCGTTTGGTGACTCACGGAGTGGGGCTTCCTGCCAAAAGGTGCCGGAAGGGCGGGGTTTGTTCCTGGCTGAACGCAACCTTGACGGCCGATAAGCCGATAAGCCGGCATCAAAGGTGTACATCATGCACCAAGTGACGCTGTTAGTGTTTTCACATATTGCACTGCCTCCTGCTAACGATTAGTGTCTAAGTGAAAAGTCGCTGTATTGATGTTATTGAAGGACTGTTCCGGCTTCTATCCAAGACACCAGTGTCTGTTCATTATTCATTACATGTTATTCTGTCCGGACACTATACAGTTTAGGGAAAGAATATGTTCGTATCAATCAGTCATCAATTCGTTGCCTCGTCAATCCGTTACGCATGGCGCAATGCTCTATCATCCTAATTGAGCTTCTCCTTCCCATACTCCCAATCAGCTTCCATTCTTCCCCTTAATACCTCGAAACACTAACACTGCGACTCCGACTCCTCCTACTGCTCCTCCCCCTCCGATCATCATACACATGAGTCGGGTAGGCCACCACAACCGGCACCTCGCGCATCGAAGACGACCTCCTCGAATGGCTCCGGTGCCTAGAATGACCCCGATGATGGCTATGCGAATGCCTCGACCTCGATCGTGAGTGTCTCACCCCGCCCACGTGTCTGGGCGGGTATTCATCCCTCACGTCACCGTACCAAGCCTTGCTGTTGCGCTTGCCGTGTGTCGGTGGAGCGCCCAGGTTGAAGCAGCTGCGGATAATCCAGATGAGAAGAAGCAAGCCGACGATGGAGCCGATGACGATGCCGGCAATGGCGCCGCCGCTGAGGGTTTGCGCGTCATCAGGGTCGTTGTCGTTGTCGTTGTCGACTTGGACGAAGGTTACCGTGGCGGTGGGCGGGGCATCTTGCCGCCGGGTGATGGGGCTGAAGGTTCTTGTAGGGTGGATGGCTTCGACTCCTTGGAGAGCTGGGTGTACGATCCGTTTGAAGACAAAGTCTTGGAGTTTCTCGGCCGTTGAGGCGGGTATGCGTGGGAGTGGTAGGGGAGCCATGGTTGATGGTTTGTTTTGACTCGCGGACTTGGTGCTCTCGCTTCTTCAATGTGATGGAATGTGAAGACTGTTGTGAAGACTCCCGAGTATAACAGGCGGGTGAAGGCTAGTTATAAGGGTCCTTCATCTTGAAGAAATGTGTCCCTGGCATCTTAGGAACCAATGTTGTTCATCATGTCCATACATGTTTGCCGGCTTTTCAATCTCGTCTTGGTAGAGATTGGGACCGGTGATGTAATTGTACATGATGGAGGGCATCTTGCATCTGCCGATGATATTTTTGACTCGTTTCTTGCTTGAGGTCGAAGCCTGGATTCTGAATGGTTAGTCACGGAAACATGGCTGGATACGCGAATGGCTGGGCTGGGGAGGCACCAGCAGCCCAGTTGCCGATCACCTATGGCGTAGCTTCCTCGGCTCCAGGTATGTAAAAACGCGTCTCAAGAGGGCGACACATGATGGGATTCTTCCATTATCCCTTGAATCCGACAGAAGATGGTCCCTTCTTGGTGTGTTGTTGACTGCGCATAGCCTTCTTTAATCTTTCATATCGTGCCTTCGCGTTGGAGTGCTGAAGGCATATTCGCCGTGGTCACCACTCGTAATCAAGATGGGACAAAATTACCTCGAAGAGGATTTTCCCTGGGTGAGTGTGACATTGAGCAGGAATGGGCAGGTTCAATAATGGAAGACGTTTGGCGCGCCTCCTTCAATTGGAAGTCGTGACAGAGAACGGACAATTTGATTCGGTAGATGGATGATGTCATTTTATAGGCAGCATAAACTCCATCTCCCACCCGGGCGTTGTCTCGAACCCCTCCCTCCCTGCACCCTTCCACTTCTGCCGTCCACTTGTTGACGTGCATATTTCATTTCTCTCTCCATCTCAACTGCTCAGCCTTTTGCTGCTACCGGTCTTCGTATTGAGACTAGACTGCAATAGCAAAACACCATACCATGTGTTCCTGATGATCGCCAAGGACCAATCGGCCTCGTATCACACACAGTCACTTGAGCACTAACAGATATGGGTGCAAGTGTCACGCATCAATGTTAACCACGACACCACTAGACTACACCACTGTCGTGCGACACGATGCAATCTCCATTATTTTCGCACCTCATCACACCCGGCTCCGCTACCGCTGATTCCCAACGTCTTCCGGTATCAAGATCCCGGATCCGGGTCCGAAAAAGGCTGACAAAGCGCGGGGCTTTACCAGTTCCCAAACAAGCGCACCAGCCACACCTGTTGTGATTGTCCTTTTCATCTCATGTCGCTTTGTTTCGGACTGTCGATATGATTGGCCTTTTCTGTGGCTTGACCAGGGCAACAACGCCTACCCAACTACTTACAAGCTACAACAACAATCGTAACAAGGTTTGCTAGTTGTTATTGTGCACTGAAAACCTCAAACATAATCTAATATGTCCTGCTATGATGGCGACGACCGATACACCTGGGCCGAGGGGTGGCTCACCAGCACTTACTTCTTCTCGACTCTCTCAATCGAGATCATAGCCTACGAAGAATCCTGACGGCATCATGACCGTGGAGAACAGTATCGTACAGCATGCTCTTACCGTCTATCATGACTTGAGCACGGCGACCAAGGCGACACTCGCCATTTCCATCGCCTTCATCCTGTACAGACTCCTCTTCCGACATGAGTCCACCAGGCGCAAGGAGTTGCCAGCTTGGGGACCCATTGAAATGGGGCTTGTCATGTACTTGCTGGATGGAGCACGCAACGGCATCGTTTATCGAGTCTAGTATGCCAACTTTGTTCTCGAGATCGATCACATTAGCTAACATGCATTCCCTATCAGCTCTGCAATCCGACGATATGGTGGCTCGTTCTATGGCATCTCATCGGCGAATCAGACCCTCATTGGATATGAAGACGTCGATCGCCTGTTCTCGTCTCAAATGAACCACGCCCTCAGCATCGAGTGGCATGGATATGGCCTCTTCCTCCGTTTCTTTGGGTTTCCCGACACACCAACTTTGAAAAAGAAGGTCGAAAGCACGTTCAAGCCCTGGCACTCCCCAATTGAAAGGGTCTTCAACAACGATGCCGGTGCCACTGCAGCCTTTGAGAGGGGTAATCTTCCCAAGATCGTGTCCGAATTCGTCAGTTTTAGCCAGGAAAAGGAGAAGATGAAGCGATGGGAACTCCGTGCCGATATCAAGGTTATCAAACAAGGTGAAGCGGTCGAGGCCAATCTCTCAGCTCTCATCATGGACTTTGGTGCTTGCTTCACCATCCCTCCCATTTTCGGACACGACTTGCTAGATCGCAACCCCCATCTCATTGAAGACATCTGGAAGTTCGACCACGTTGTTCCGTTACTGTTCATCAACATGCCAACATGGGCTCCGTTCAAGGTCATGAAGGAAGGCATAGAAGCTCGAAAGCGGCTGCTTGCCGGCGTTGAAGCTTTTTCTCGCCGCGTCACCCAGTTCCAGCGAGGAGAAAAGGTTGACGACGGCGCTGACATATCAGATGTCAGTGACGTTGTCCTAGAGCGCAACACCGCCCTCGAACGAAACGAGTGGTCGTATCAAGAACGTGCCGCCTCCGAGTTGCTCGTCCTCTTCGCAAGCAACACCAACACCCAACCCGTTCTCTTCTGGCTCATCTTGTACATCTACTCCACACCAGGACTGGTAAACACCCTCCGCCAGGAAGTTGCCCCGTTCATCACGCTCTCCGACTCCCATCACGACAAAAAAGGCATCACGGCAATTAACACTTCCGGCCTGTCCCGCGAGTGCCAGCTGCTAAAGTCCATCATCCTAGAGACCCTCCGCCTGGCATTCGGCGCAGTGTCAACTCGCTTCGTCAAACGCCCCATTACCGTCCAAGACGGCAACCATAATCACAAACTCTATCCAGGAACCTTCCTCTCCGTCCCCCACTCCTTCTTCCAGCGGGACCCGTCCTTGTACCCTGACCCACACAAGTTCGTCCCCGATCGTTTCCTCGAGACGGATCCTTCGTCCGGTAAATTGGTCGCCAAGTACGGAAAGCTGAGGCCGTGGGGCGCCGGGGCGAGTATGTGCAGAGGAAGGGTGTTTGCTGAGAAGGAGCTCATGGCTATTGGCGCGGCGCTGGTGACGCTGTGGGATATCAGTCCTGTCGGGGGTGGTGAATGGACGGTACCGGAGATGGTGGGTGGTCCGGGGCCGGTGAAGCCGAAGGAGGAAGTGAGGGTCGTGATTAAGCGGAGGGTGTTTGGTGGTGTTTCTTCTTCGGAGTAGACGTAGCGCCAGTGCCATTCCAATATTCTGCGAGGTAGAAACTGTGCCCTTGGTGGGAGGCGAGGTACATTAATACAGTATTTTTCATTCCTGCTCTCTTTCTACCGGTCGAGAAAAGCAAGTGAATATAACAAAGCGGGAGATATAGGCTGGCACAAGAACTGTCTTTTACTACCTACGTGCCGGGTATCTGTGGCTCATCGCGATGCCGCCGCCAGGGCACACTCGATCACCATATGATAGAGGTCAGCAGTGCTGATACCCGCGGCGCGCGCCTGCTGCGGTACTATGCTCTCCGGCGTCTGACCAGGTATCGTGTTGACTTCAAGAAAGTACAACGCATACAGCTCGGGGTTATACCTGTAATCGAAGCGTACTACGCCACGACAGTCCAGGAGATCGTACAGCATCGTCGATGTATCCTTGATGCGGTCGCTGACCTGCGTCTCCACCTCGGCAGGCGTCACCTTGCTCGACGACCCATTGTACTTGGCATTGTAGTCAAAGTACTCGCTGTCGCCGTGGGGGATGACTTCGGTAATGGGGAACACGTGCAGCCAGCCTTCCGCATCGCGAATCACGCCACAGTTGAACTCGCGGCCCTCGATGAACTCCTCCACCAGCACCTGGCCGTTGCCGTCCTCGCGCATGGCGTCTTCGACCGCCTGGACCACCTGCTCGATGCTCTTGACTTTGGTGGTAGCCACGCTGCTGCCTCCTGACGCGGGCTTGACGAAGACGGGCAGGTCGAACTCGAACAGCAGAGCTTCAGGGTCGAGGGCGCTGATTTGGTTGCGATGAAGCAGGCGGGACTTGGCCACCTCCACGACGCCGAAGCTGCGGACCACGGGGTTGCAGTGGCCCTTGTTGGCGGTTAGAGCCGAGGTGTAGAAGCCGCAGCTTGTGTAGGGGAGGCCGAGCATGTCGAAGTAGCCCTGCAGCACGCCGTTCTCGCCTGGGTTGCCGTGGATGCTGATGTAGGCTAGGTCGAACTGGATCTTTTCGCCGGTTGAGAGGGTGACGCTGAAGTCGTTGCGGTCCACGGGGATTTGTTTGTCATTGTCGGTCAGGTGGTACCAGCCGGCCTTGGGGTTGCGGGGGATGACGATCTTGTAGAGGTTGTATCTGGCACGGTCGACGTTGGCGTAGATGGCGTTGCCGGTGCTGATGGATACGTCATACTCGCCCGAGTAGCCACCTACCACTATCGCGATGTTCTTCTTTATGGTGTCGGCCATCTTGTACCATAGGTATTGTGGCGTGTTGGGGGGAGGCTAGCGACGTGCCGCGGCTGGCCTTTTATCATGGCTTCTTGGCACCCCGGCGTTGCGGAAGCATGCCATGGCTAGTGACTTGTTGAGCTGGCGCGTCGGCGCGACTCGTGAGCGCATCCACTGTGTCGTCGATCATTCCCGAGTACTGCGTAGTGTAGACTACGGGATTTGAACACAATGATGAGTGGGCAGTAACCAGTTTACCGTGGCTTTGGCTGATGATTGTTGGGGCTGCATAGAGATCGAGGGGAGGTCAACGTTATTGTAGAGAGCATGGGCCATACATGGTAGCAGTTATGTTACTATCATGGTTTCATACAGATACGCAGTTCCATTGTTAGAGTGGCAACATCGCCACTCTCCCTTTCACCCCACAATCTGTCGACATTTCCCCGCGTCGATTCCAGGCAGGTGCACCAACGCACCGTTTCTTTTCGTCAACTCCAACGGATGAAATCTGTGTTAAAATTCGTACAAATCGTGATTGGACACCTCTGTTAATTCACGGCCTCTTACTAATGTTAACTTCCTCAAACTGTTCTCCATCCAGTCAGGCAAATGCTTGGGTCGGCGACATTCCCAACCTCCCCTTGTCAACAAGCAACGGTATGTCTTCAATCACAGCTAAGCGCCATGATCGGCTCAAGAACAGAACATCGAACCTCCTTGGGCTATGACAATGGCCTTGCCAGTACGGCGGTGACTTGCGAAAACCCACAAGTAGGATATATCTTCCCTTAGCCCGCCCACGGGGCTTGATGACCTTCCCTAGACTTCTTCCTTCAAACGCGAGCTTTTGGGTTTCTTTCCAGCATCATCATCATCATTCTTTGTCAGTCTTGCACTCCTTGGCCCCTTCCTTTCAAGTGAACACGCGACTTGCTCCTAGTCTAGTTGGTCAGCTATCCCACTATCAGATTTATAATGTAATTGCGCTGGATGCTGTTAGTGTTGCATCTCATTCATTCGCTTACACTTCAAGTAAAGAACGGTGAGAAAATGGGCAGTACACACTCGAGTTTATCATCTTCTATCAACCATTGAAGCGAATCAGAAACGGCGTAGAGGGAAGTACTGCTGTGTGACTTCATTCATTCATTGTTGGGTCAATCATCAGGACCTTCGCTGCCAGGATGCATGCTCATCGTCCTTTCACGTACTTTTCGCGTTTTCGAACGGTTTCATAAATCCATTGTTTGTCTTTTCTTGACGCTTCCGTCATCTTCAATCGTTATGTTCCTGATTCCCTCCCATTCCTCCTAGTCATTCCATTCATTCCATGCATTTCATGATCCAATCTTTTGTCCTTTCCGTAACATAAAATTCCCTCTCCGGTCATTTTCGCCCAGTCGATAGTCTCTACGATTACCGCTCGTGGATTGTCCCCGCTTACTCTGTCAGTGCGCTCACAGCAGGCAACGCATATGCAAGCAGTTGCCAACGAGTCCAGTTCCTCCAACTCGCCTCATCATCCACCAGATTCCTCTTGACCAGCAGCCGCCACGAAATATACAACCCATACGCCACAAGAGGCACCGCATACCATACCGGCGTCCCCCAAAACACCGTTCCCACCACCGCCCAAAACGGGATGGTCACAGCCAGGTAATAGCGTGTCGCCGCGTCGCCAATAATAAGCGGCATCGTCTTGCGGTTTGCCCGCTGCCGGTCGCCCTCCTGGTCCTTGATGTCCTGAATGGGCACGGTCGTGACGACGAGCAAGCCGCTCATGGCCGCCCAGGCGTATCCCCTCGGGCTAACGAGATCCCCCGCCATGTCGGCACGGTACTCTCCCGACCCGAGCGCAATTTGCAGCGGCCCCATCTGGTAGATAATGTACGAGATACCCAGCACGATGTCCCGCACCACAAGCTCGTCGGAGCCGCCGAGGTCGTTGTAGATAAAGACGGCAATGACGATGAGCAATGCAATGTTCCAAACGCCCAGGGCATAGCCGAGAGCCATGTAAATCGGAACCAGGCAAAGGAGCAGGCGGCGGGTTTGGTCGGGCGTGATCATGCCCGAGGGAATGGGCCGCCATGGCTTGTTGATGCTGTCCTCAATTACCGAGGCGGGCTCACGCTGGTTGTCGAGGTTGACAAGGAGTTGGCTCATGAACTGGAAGAGACAGCTACCCGGGAGCCGGGAGAGGGCTTGCTTGAGCGTGGGGGGATCGGGTGCCGTTCTTGCGTCTTTGGCGAAGGAGAGGGCGACGCCAAAGAAGACGCATTGGAGGGAGAAGGTGAAGAGGTCGTTCTTGGTGAAGGTCCAGATGATGCGGATCATGGCGGATACGTTCCCCATGAGACTCCCAGTGGGGAGAAGGGGCTTTTGTTGGATGAGAGATTCGGGCGAACGAGAATCTACGTCGTCATCATCCGACTTGAGCTTGGGGGTTGAGGTGCTTGGGTGCCATGATTCAGTGCTGAACATGGACCAAAGACGTCCTAGAGCCGGAAGCGGCTTGTTGTGAAGAGTCGTAGACATGGTGGGCTGGCTCTTGCGGGTTGTCTCTTGAGTCTTGACTCTTGGAAATGTCAGGAGAAGCTTGCTGTACCACAGACAAAGTCATGACCGAGGAGAAGGGTTCGACCTCTCTCTATTTATGCAAAGCAAAGGGAAAAGGCCATGTCCCGTTGACACGGCTTGTCCTTGCCTGCTCAGCAGATACAGTCAAGTCGGCAATTCACGATCAGAGAGGTATAACGATAATCTGCACACAACGATCAAATGTCTCCGTCCCCATTCCATTCGTCAGTATCATGGGATATTGGCTATTATTAGCATCACCATCAGTATGGCGATCGTTATACCCGTTAGGTGCTAGACTTCAGAAACATCACCACTCTCACGATCTCACCCCCCCTCGCCGTACCTTGACCACCAGTTTTCAGCACCGAAGTACCTGCCCTGAGCCTGCTCTGAGCCTACCCTGGCATCCTCGACACTGCGTGAAATACCGATAATCGCGGTATAACGATCAAAGCATCCAATCAACCAAAACATGCCACAACGGTGAATTTGCCGACTTACAGAATCGACTGTACACACAGTAGGTACGTTTCATTCGCACCGTTATAAAAGTCTTTAAATCAACGTCCCCTCCAGAGTCCAACCAATCATCTTACACCCATTCTCGGGAACCCCTGTCCATCGGCCATCCTCGTATGACACTCGTCCCGCCCTGCCATGCAACATGGCAGCCGTTGGATAACGACGCTGAGAGGGGGACAGCGTTACAGCCACAAACGGTTATACTGCGGTAGCGAGCGAGATGGTGGTTTGTTTTACTGTTTGGGTACAGTGAGACTTCGTTCCACTTGATAAAGTGTGCATTTGGAAGTATGTAGGCTGACAGTGAGTGGTTTTCGAGAAGTTCATGACGGTGCGCGAATACAGGATTCATCAGGACATGTTGTCACCTGGGGGTTTGAGTCGCGTATGTACATACTTCCTTGACTGCGCGTTGGGTTCGGTAGCGTTGGGCCCCCAAGAAGCACGAGTACACTGATTGCAAGGATGGATTGTTCTCGTATAATATGATCGGTATCTTTTCTGGAAAATGGGGTTTGGAGTAGCTTGCTACCTAGTTTGGGTGTACACGACCCTTCGTTTGTAACAATGACTGGACTAGGCAGGTGTGCTTTTGGAAGCGCTGGGCTTTACTTGAAAGGATGTGGCTAACTTAGGTATCTTGAGATCCAGAGATTCCTTGACGGTGTTGATGAAACCGTGATGTTGACAAAGATAGCGATAAACTTTGGGGTCTGGTCGCCGGGATGTTATGGTTCCCAAAATGGGATCCACATTGCTGAAGTGGCCCGGGCCCGGGTTGGGCCTCGACTTGCCGTGCTGAGTCCACTTACATACGCCGGTACGAGGTTCCGAACTAGGGTACATAGGTAGGATTTTTTTTGTTACAGTTCAAGAACGCCATGTACGGGCTTCTCCGAGAGATACAACAGATAGAACGTTATATGTATTCCACTTCACAGCCAATCACGAGACAAAACAACTTAAGAGACCTATACACAACCGCTGCCGCCGTTGGTGGTTAGAGGCAGGGAGGGGGGCGGCCCGGGCCATAGCTTCCTAGTGTTGCGGACTTACAGGGTCTGGAAAAGGGACTTACAAGATGTCGGATAGGTTACATTGGTAGTATAAATAAACAGCCCCCAGCTCTTCTCGAGTCTCGACCTACATACCTATCCTTCTAGGTACTGTAACGCAGACCCGCTCGCCGAGCTTGCAGGACCGGATGAGCGGACTGTAACATGGCTTTCTTGATCCCCAACCGTCTTGTACAAACCTGTCGCGGTTATCATGCAGTTCTAATGGCCTAGACAACGACTGCACATGCCTCATCCAGATAGAAGCGCTTTGGAACGACGCTGTTGGTAGTGAACGCGCGTTTGCGGGTCATGAATTCGGGGCAACGTCGGATGCTGACATAACATTAACCACAGTGCGCATCAATGTACGAGCATATATCATGATGACGGACTGAGTTGAGGGAGAGGCGGAAGAAGTGTAGGAAAATAGCCCACTGGTGAAAATCTGGGGTCTGGTGTTTGGAGGCACTGTGACAGCCGCGAAGGCAGGGGGGCAGGCGAGACTGTAGACGTAACGGTAGGGAACCAAGCCCAATGTTAAGTACCTTCTTAACCTGACGTCTACAGTGTAAGTAGGAAGCCAGAAACGTCACCATTCCATAGGTACTCTTTGCTTAGTCGTGGTTCTTTGTTCCGGTTTCCAGCCATCAGTCTCATCCAACTTGACCTCCCTTATCTTCGCCTGCGGGCCTGCCGTGCCTCGTTCCTGCCAATGCTGACACCATGAATCTTGAGTTGCAGGTATCATGCTACGCGACTGCGCATTCCAAAGCCCAGCAGGCGTTGTGGTATACCCGCGCTTCTGCTCGCTCGTGACAGAAATCCTCAGCCCGGGGAGAGCCATACCTTGTGCGGGCGATTGAACTTGCTCTTGACTCCATACGCAACATCTGGCCAACTGGATTGGCTGATAAACCTTGTCGTATTTACAAATGCTGCTATTACGATGGAGTATATGCAGTATCGGACTGTTCAATTCATGTCCACGGGAGCTAATTGCTGCTGATCTACCCGCAGGTCGTGCCGGTGCAGGCTTCTCTGTTCCCGAAGCCTTGATAGCTGATTATGTTCTCGCGCTCCTCGTGGGCCCTGTAGCTCTTGGGGCCTTGGCTATTCTGTACATCTGATAAGAGGAAGGATGGCCAAGGCGTAGGTAGGAAGTCAACTGCATCATCTCTTAAGTTTCGAGGATGATTTGAAGTCAACAAAGAGCTACCACAGAGGTATGCTGAGCCTTGATGACTTGGCTATTGATCGAGTTTATAGAAGGATTTAACGAGCAAGATGGAACCTAGAGCCCGGTAGCAAGTCATTCCAACGACTTTTTCTTTCCCACCTTGGTCGTGGTGATATAATCAATGAGTGTCCTGCGTGGAATTAATGTCTCGCGTGTTTTCCTGGTATTTCTGTTGTTGCACACGATCTGATGTCACCAAGTACTTGTACAGAAAACGTGTACTGTGGTGCACCGTGGCGGTGAAGTGTGCAGGGGTAACCATTTTTGCAGTGTATCTTAACCCCATTTTCTGTAGCACAAATGCTCGCACTGACCGAACCCCGCGTGTCGTTTCCCCTCTTCCATTTTCCCCAATGACTTCCAAGCATCAGCAACTCGACAAATTTCAAGGCGCCTCTTGTAGCTCAAGAAACACACCGGTTTGGTCGATTCTTTCCCCTCTGCCCCGTTTTGAAGATCAAAAATTACGGCATTTGGATATCTCGTTGCTCACTAATCCCTAAATCAATTCTAGTTGCACGCCAGAGAACGCCCTCAACATGCTCCCCGCCTTGACCTCCCGATGGTTGCCCTCGACGTCTTGTACAATACCCGACCTCATGCCGAGGACGCTGCCGACTCCAAACTCGCTATCCCAACGACCGTTGGCGAGTCGTTCAATCAGGGTATTACACTCGCTGTCGCAAACTCTGGTCTCGTGTCCGACAAGAGGCCCCCGGTCCCCACGGACTTTTTCAAGAAACAGTTCCCATAGTAGGTGTTCATAGCCCACTGGAAATCCCCGCAGAAAGATATCCCGACGCACGTCTCGTTCCTCAGTAGCCAGTTCGTTTGTGCACACGAATGGAGACATTCCTCGAACGAATAAGCAACTGAAGCGGCGAGGTTCACGTTTCCCTCAAACTTCAGATTGCACTTAACGTCGAACTTCCAGCTCTTATCACCCAGCGTTATACTGCTGCCACTGGAGGCGACGGCTGCGCAGTCGAACGCGGTGCTCGAGGGCGGGGAGCTGGTTCCTCGACAGTTAGCTACAGCCGGAGAAAATACATGGCGACTCGATTATCCCGGCTTACCTCTTCGCCTTCTTGACCGCGATCGATCCACCCACACCACCTCCGACGGCCGCCACTACAATCACAGCCAGAAGCGCCACTATCAAAAAAAACGTGGACCTCCGTAGGCCGCAGATCTTCCTTTTCAGACCTGGCGAAGATGCGTTTAATTGTGGGAGGAAGTGCCCACTCTGTTCCTGATCTTGCTTCTCTGGGGAATTCGGTCGCACCAGCGGGCTGTATTGCGGATAGGTTGCTGTCCATCTTGTCGAGACCGGCTCTTTGGGTGCCTGTTGTCCAGGAAGAACAGCTTCTGGCGCATCTGTGCCGTTCACTGCGTGCAGGCCATCGTCCCAATGAGTACGGCTCATGATACCGGTTGCACTTGTACTGGCAAAAAGTTGACGGTTGGTTAGGGAGGCAATCGTGCTTCCGACGCAGTCAAGAATGTGGACAGGAAAGGAGAAGGAAAACATGAAAGCCTGATCAAAAACCAGCGTCCATGATATGGCTTATATTCTTGCCCAGGGCTTGGCGTTGGTGACACGGCAGGTCTTCTTTCCGCGGTTGCCTTCTCCCCCTCGGCTTAGGCCTGTCGAGCTGAGTTCCTGGAGTCCGATGTGTTCAATTAGCACCGCGCCACCGCCTCCAAGTCCGAACGTGGCATGTAAAAAGAGGTGGCCGCAACGGAATTGGATGCTTAGGGATCACTCCGCCTTGTCAACGATTCAGCCTATCTGGAGGAATGACCTCACGCTCGTAGTCCTTCAGAAATCGCCAAGCCATTGCTGTCGTCAAGCCCCGGCTACCAATAACAGCACCCGTCCTTCCCGCTTTGCAGAAGTGACCAGCCGGCCATCCTCCATCTTCCTCTTGAAGCACAAGCAGTTCGTCCACCTCCCACTTTAGGAAGTCTCTGTCGATGCCGAACACCTGACAAGCCCGCACCCGCATTGCCAAGGCCAACGGGTTAGCAGGCTTCCCCAACGATTGCACCAGCAAGCGATAGATATGTCGTTGGAGTGTCTGACGCGTATTGGCGTTTTTGGTCGGGTTCCTTTCGGCTCTTGTCCTAAGCTCGTCGAAGAACAAGCTGACAAAATACAGGAAGCTTTCAATGGTCGTGTAGTGGCGTGTGCCATTTATCACTGCATTGTTGACAAGGCAGTTGATGACAAAGTTCAGTGTGGCAGCAAGCTGAGGATCTGTGTCCAGATCTAGATCATCACCACCATACTTCAGGAAGAACCGAAGCATGTTCACACTGACAATGGCGCAGATGCGTGGCCTGTCATTTGTAAAGTACACCTGCATGATGCCATCGACGTTTACGTTGGAGATCATGGCATCCAGAACCAGCTTGGGATCGGCAACTCTGTGCAGGTGCTCTTGCGGAATGGTCAGATATGCGATCGAGGTGGTATTGACATCGGCTGGGAATGCCTCCGTGGTCCCGACTGGCTTCTCGATGAAGTAGTTCCACAGGCCATCCTGAAGAGGGCGTGACTTCTTGCCGTCTCTGGCCTTGTCGTTAAGGACGACTGCAGAGTCGGTTGAGCTGGCTACGGAGGCATCGTCATCTGGAGACGAGCATCGTGATGACCCCTTCCAGCGCGTTCCATCTGGCCACAAAAGGTAAATTATATCTTCCATATCAGTCAGTCCCCATATCAGCAGTTGGGAAAAGTTGTCCTTGAAAATCACCCCCTCCTCAGAGTAGACAGAATCCAGCTTTCCGCTCTGGGAGTGTAAGAAGGCTTCTGCAAGTGCAATGGGCTCCCCCAAGACCACGTTCCTGAGGAATCGATATATTCTTCCTTCCTTGGTCCTCTCCTTCTCCGTCACGATCTCGCCCCGAATGCCCAAAGATCTAACAGCAACGATGTTCTCGGTACGGTCGTCGAGGAAGATGACACGGCTAGGATCGCATCCAGTCTCGTTGATGACGTACTGGTAGAAGCAGAGATCCGGTTTGCGCATACCGGCGGCCACGGAGGTAAAGACGCGAGTGAACGCTTCCCATGGGAATGGCAGCGTCCGGATGTACTCGAAATGTTCCTTGGAGATGTTGGACATGGCATACACCTTCAATCCAGGCTTTGCCGCGAGCTTTTTCACCAGCTCTGCCCATTGCTCGTTCACTCGTAGCGAGCAGACAGCTGCATCAATGGCCTGCCGTACCAATGATGCCTCAATGTGGAGCTCCTCGCCCATAATCTATTCAACTTTGGTTAGTCTTGAGTCACGAAGAAGGCCTTGGAAGGGAGGGACCTGCTTACCCTGTAGGCTTCCTCCGCAGGTAGGATACCACGGTCGAGGTCATGCCAAGTGGTCGAGTTCATCATATCTCGCATAGCACCTTTTGGCAAAGCGGCAAGGGACGCAACGTCCTCCGGCTCATCCCAGTCGAAGAGCACGTCCCCAAGATCGAAAATGATGGTGTCATATGGAGTAGTAGCCATTGTCATTGTGTTCGAAATGTCGATATCCTTGAGCGTGAGAATCAGGGTATCCAGTGTAGTATACATGGCTCAAGTGGTCTTTTCCTCCATGATATCCCGAGCATTCTTATCCTCTGGCAATTCTTACTATGCGCTTACTGATAGCCCATAGAATGAGCATGGGCATCACCACAAACCCGCCATATTACTGCATTTGACCGTCGAGCCCGACTTGTCTACCTGTGGTAATGTTGCTCATTCGTCAACCATCCACATCACTAGGTCTTGTCCGGGGACTATGGAGGCCGCATAGACGAGCACTGTCCTTGGTGGTATTTGTGGGGGTGCTTAGTTGCATCCCTAAAGTTGAACTTCATGATTGTGACGTGGCGGGGTCGCAATAGTGCAGCGTCTTGCAGGAGCTTACCAGACTGAGGCCCCCAGAAAGACAAGATCGTCCAAAAGAGCGAACCCAGCCGTTGTGCTTCCGCCTTATCATCACGTTCACTTACTAACGGTCAATGGCGCTTACTAGCGGACAGTTCATAGAAACATATACTACAGTGCACAAAGGCCCCTGGATTGTCAAACTGCAGGTCATCACCATCGATTGTTAGCATCCGTTCTGTTGGGAGGAACGCCAGTCAGAGGCAGGCTCACACTGTAGCCCAGGCACACCATCAATTGCATGTGATAACTCGATGACAACTTCATGTAGGGCCGTGGTATCCTATAGTTTATTCTGGCGTTACATTCCCACTTGATCAACACTGACTGATACGTCGGGGTCTTTTAGTTGATATTGGTTCGCTCCGCTTTGATCTCGACTTCACCAGTTGTTGATGGCGGGTATGCGCCTGGTCTTTTGGCATGCCCAAGACTGGCCTCATTCATGTTCTTACTATCTTGCTTCTGGTGACATAAGTCCAACAGATTCTGACTCTACGGATTTCCCGAGTGCTGCCGGTCCATCATCATGAGAGCACTAACAGTGGCCTCACTGGATGAGTGAGACACTTATAGAGGCTGCGCAGTAAGGACAGAAAGAACCTTGTCGTTATCTTGAAGTTGGTTGCGCGTTTTACGGTACACAAATCTTCCGTACCTTTTAGTGTGAGATTTAGTCGCAGAGCGGGAACAAGCGCCTGGCACATCCCGGTCCAAAAGTATTGAGCTCCCCTACATGCCGAACTTACACACCACAAAGATACCGAGAATACATCTGTGAGTGAATGTAGCAAGGTAGCGAAAGACAATTGCCATACATAAACCAAGCTTGGACCACTCTGATCAATGCTTGAGGGGAGCATATAATATTAAGACAAGCGGCTTGATCAGGGATCCGGGTTAGAATGATTAGACAAGGGCACCAGGACGGTGGAGCGGTGTTCCGCCCTTCGCCTTCCGGAGAGAGTGACTGGCCAGCAACGGTAATAGTCAAACTCCAGAGGCATGATAGGAAAGTCTGATGTGCTCAGGATAGCTACCTATTTACAGCAGTACGTTAGTAAGTTAGCTACCCTACATTACGTACCTCGAGTAGGTGCCTGCTGCAACCCTCTTTTATCACTCCCATTACCTAGAGCTACCGGTCTACAACACCAGCATCAGCATCAGCGCCAAGCCAGCTATATAGTCGCTTATTCAACGCCCGGCACGAGAACTCTACCGTCGTCAGCGACTATCATTTTACCAAAACAGAGAAGCGACGTATAAAGCTTCATCTCTCCTTCCTTTTCCAAGCATGCAACGAACCCAAAATCCCTCCGGCCTTTGTTTGATCTATGTGACTTCTTAGTAGCAATTACAGGTAAAGCATAACATCATTCGGGCGTGTGGCTCAGTTGGTAGAGCGTTCGCTTAGCATGTTTCCGAGCATGCGAAAGGTCCTGGGTTCGATTCCCAGCTCGTCCAAGATTCTTTCCTTTTTTCGATAAAGCTTTTTGGGTGCCTGTTTGGATGCCTGACTCGCGTCGATATGCTTCTTTTTGGTCTCGTTCGGGGGCTGTATTTTTGTTTGAATGAGGTTTGTTCGGATTATATTTATTTCGAAGTTCGAAGACGGTTATAGCGATAGATATGAGGATCACTGGACAATTTGCATCAGATAGGTACGATACACCCGGGAATAGATATCATTAGAGTGCAAACAATCGACTACGCTGAATACCTCTACGCTGAAGAGCTCAACATCGATCACAAATACACCGGTAAGCACCCATCCTGAGATGGTTTGTCTCTAGCGCTCAATCAGCCCACTCCGAAACTTCCTTGCAGTCCTTCCTTCACTCTCGCATAAAGATCCGGCTCGTTATATCTAAGCACTTCCTTCAACGGACATTCAGCACAGGCGGCGTCATCCCTCATTGTCCTTCCAAAACCCAAAAACAACCTTTCAGAACTCGCTATTGCCTGATCCAACTTGCGTCCCTTCGAAATCATCACGCCAAAAGCTTCCAAATGCACTGACAGAGTCAGGATCCAACAACGCCATAACTTTGCATCTTTCTCAAAAGATCCACAACGTCCTCTGGGTTACACACCTCCAAGCTCTTGTGCCATTTGGGATTCGAGAAAGGAACGAACACTGCATTCCTCATCACGTCCGAGACTTGTACGAGAGCTCCGCATAACTCGTTCGTTGAAACTCCAGAGAGACGAGATAGGGGTATTCCAGCAGACGCCTGACGAAGTTGATTGCGCCAGAGGGCTGTGCCTGGGTAAGGTATTCATTGCTTTGCTGTATTGATCGTAATCATTCATGTAATCGCTCATGTTCTCCTTTGTCCATTGGATAAGGAGATGAACCGTCAGCGAAAGCCAAGTGGATGCTATTTATTGGCGAAAAATCGAAGAGAAATAGGTAGGGATGCGTATCCCACGAAACCGAAAAAAAGTGAAGAAGAATAACAGTTGGCAAGCGAGAAACAGAGCGCCCTCAAGGTCACCCAGGGAATAGAACTGGACAACACACACAGGAGATTCAACCTCCAGACAAACCAAAGACGAAATCGCTGTGTAGGTACATATACACGTAAGAGCCGAAACTGTATCTACCCTCAAAACTGGGTCCCGGTAGTCGTAATAAAAGTACCTTGGCCCACTCCACAACTAACAACTTATCGACGATACCGAAGTCATACTCGTATCCGACCGCGAGTCCCGTGACTCAGATTCAAAAAAGGACGTGTTGGAGGTATCTGACCGAATGCTTTCGTCGCTATCGAGTCCGGGTCCGGGATCAGATTCGTCTTCGTGTTCATCTTCGTCTTTGTGTTCATCTTCGTGTTTATCTCCGGCCGAGTCCGAGTCCAGATAACTAGCAGCAGTAACATAACTGTCCCGTGTCGAAGCCGTGCATGTACTCTTCCTAAAAGAGCTAAACCGACCGCTAAAGGTGTTCAAAACCTCAGGTTCGGGCCGTTCGGGCACGTTGCTATCATCTGTCTCTATCTCTGGTGATGTCTCTGTCTCTATCTCTGTCTCTGTCTCTGTCTGGGACGCCGACGCCAAAGTCGAAGTCGAACTCAAAGTCGAACACGCCGAGTTCTGAGTCTGACATGAGGGAGGTACGTCGTACACTCCTCTACTACTTGATCCGTCATCAAGCGGCGACGACGACGACTCAGCAACGAGATCTTCTTCTTCTTCGGAATCGGAATCGGAATCGGAATCGGAATCGGAAAAGTCATCAATTGGGAATCTTCTTGTAGCGCGGATGGCGGGAATGGGATATCCTTCGGGTTTGATGGGGATGATGGTGTCTAGGTCGTGCGAGTTGCTCTTGGTCTTGAGCCAAGCGAGCTTCTTGCAAAGGGATCGCTTCCATTTGTGCTGCTTCGCTTTGAGGAGTCTGATTGCATTGCGAAAGCCGTGCTGGGGCATGGTTGTGAGGCTTGCCTTGTGATGGCGATCGAGTAGGTAGGTGTTGAGGATGAGGGGATTGCTGGAAGAGCGACGAGGTGAAGAGTATGGGTTGGGGATGTGTGGTTCCAGGTGGTGGTGGTGTCGTGAGGGGATCGTGAGTCGATGACCGGGGATCAAGATCGTATTTCCCAGTGGGAAGGAAGAACCGTAGTCGTAAGCAGAGTCGAGCGGTTGGATCTTTCATGGAAGGCGAAATCAGAACCAGGAATCTCGAGGAAGGCCAAGGCCTGGACAAACTTGAACTACATAGTGGGAATTCCAGGGAAATGTTTCTGCCCAGGCATGATGATGCAAAGAGGACAGGTTGTGTGGGAATAAATGCAATGCATAGACACCGCAGGGCTACGGAACTCTGGTGCTTTCACATATGCTGGAAGCTGATTTTCCTGCCTGCGTGGCTTATGGCCAAGCAAAGTACTTGCTTGAGGGTTTCGGAGATTGAAAAAATATGCACAGCGTGTGCCATGTTGCATGCAGCACGCGTAATGTACTGCAGTGTCTCTGAACCCTTCAAGTCGCGACGCGGTCATACAAAATTGACATATCCAAGACCTAAATGGTTGTATGACCAACTCACTGGCTCATGCTTTCCTATCCTGTTACAGCCCGACAAGCCTTCGGATCTGTCACTGCCTACCCAAAAGTGGCGACGGAGTATTCGCACACCAACACTCTATTCTATCCAAGATCTGGCCACTAACCCACCTACACACCACAACACAACCTCTCATACCCCCACCACCTCCCGCGGCTCCCCCTCCCTCCTTCCCGCATCCTGCAGCCTCCCCACCTCCAACAACAACCGATACAAATAAACCCCCATATCCCTCTCCCTCAACGCCTTTCCCCACCACTCCTTCCCCCCCTCCGCCACCTCCCTCGCCTTCTGCCTCCCCTCCTCCGTGCTCGTCAAATACATCACCAACTCCGGTACCTCCTCCATCCCCAAACTCACCGGGAAATAATGCACCCACGGCACCAGCCGATCATCATGCCACTCCCTCAGCAAAGTCTGCTTGAGCACGGCACTATTGGACGCCAAAAGCTTGTAATACCGTCCTGAAATGCCATTACCGTCAAGGTCAAAGACAAGACGAGAGTGCAGAGCTTCGTCTTTGTCAGCGTAGGACTTGGTGCGGAAGAAGGAGCGTTGGGCACGACAGGTGGCAGGCGAGCAGAATTGGAAGCGGGTGAAGAAGACGGAGAAGAGGCGGCTGTTGAGAAAAGGGGAGGTGACGCGGGTGATAGCGCCGTTGAGGGAGCGGAGGTAGGTGTGCCGTTGGCGATTGAGGTTTTGGGCGAGGGAGACGAAGCGTTGGCGGTGGAAGGACTTCCATTGTGAATTAGCGGAGGAGGAGGAGGAGTCGGAAGAGTACCCGCCGGTTGTGGAGCCGGCCCAGTAGAGGTTGTTGGACTTTTGCTCCCAGGGGATGTCGCGGGTGGGATCGTAGATGAAGCCGGACTCGATGTAGGCGGCGGAGGGGTAGAGGATGTCGGACATGGTGGATGGCGCACCGGTGGAGAGAACGGGGACGAGCCCCGTGAACAAGCGCATGGAGACGGGGGAGGTGAAGAGGCCGTAGGTGTCGGCGTAGGAAGGGTTGGCGCAGATGTCAAGGGAGGAAGCCGTGGATGTGACAAAGGGGAGACCAAAGGTGTCGATGCCGTCAGTGGTATCGTTGGGTTCAGAGGAGGAAGAAGAAGAGGAACAAGGAGCATTCAGCTCCTTCCAGATTGGCCTATGAGACATATCCAGAAGAGAAAAGCGCCAGCCGTCGGGGGTTGAAACACGCGGAATCACCACCCGTGGCTCGTCAAGGTGATTGACAACGAACTTGATGTCAGGAAGAACCCCTGCCAGATCACCCAACACCGTATCAAACAAAAGGGTGAGATGTCTGTCGAAGGTGCGGTACGGATGCCGACACTCAGTCTTTGCGGTCACGCCGTGAAAGTTACACAGCCATAGCTCGCTGTACCGCGCGTAATAAGCCTCGTTCATGAGACCCATCACCTCCTGGCCGCTAAACTTCCAGAAAGGTGACACTGAGTGGTAAATGGTATCAAAGTCATCGATGATTGGAGACTGGCTCTTCACGGCAAAGTCGTACCAGCCCCGGAACCCTGGTGGTGGTTCAACCTTGTATCGACGCTTGTACTCCTCAACAGCAGCCTCGTAGGTCTTTGACTGTCTGGACAGCATGCTGTCGAAGTCTGCTTTTGCCTTCTCCATTAACTGGGCTACCGGATGTTGGCCGGGGTGTTGAGAAGTAAGCTGCTGTGCTGCAGACTCTGCGGCTCTGATGGCAACCAGATTGGCCAGGTAAGGGAAGAGAGGAACAAGCGCAAAGCTCCAGAGTAGGGCTCGCTGTTCTGTGTGCTTCGGCAGCATGCTGATGCTCTGAGCTAGTGCAACAAGCGAAGCAACAACGTTGGCAAGGGCTTGGATGTCTGAAGGCTGTATGTATGGGTTACGAGTTGCTACCAAGCCAAAGGTAGCGATCACGGTGACGATTCGCCATGACCCCGGCGTATATCTTGTCTATAAACAGGGTCAGCGTCAATCGCCACTGCAAGCAAATCATTTAGGGGTTAGCAAGGACTGGCGTACACTTTGAACAGCGAAATACCACGAAAAGGCCTTTGCTACTCCCAGGAAGACAGTGCACACACCGTCTATGCTGGGGAAACCAGACGCCCAGCTGTCGACAAACTGCAGGACGATGAGAAAACCTACGATCCGCAAGGAGAGAGGTTTGATGAAATCTTCCAATTCAAGATGGAAGCTATTCAAGCGACCTTGCTCTCCCATTTGGGACATCAATGAGAAAAAGAGGCCGACGAGAACCGCAAACGGTATCAGCGCCATGGCAGCTGCCTTGACGTCCCATGCTGCCAAGCCGTACACGGCCACTGCAGCTGCCAGAAGTGATCCCCAGAACGTATTAAGGACCGAGTGAGGCAGGGCTCCTTCCTTGGCAGTCCCATATCTTGAAGCTCCAGTCCGTGGTTGGAGATGTTCTTGAGCCTTGAGCAGCAACGGTGTTGCTAGCGGCTGTTGAAGATGTGGTGTGAGCAGAGGGCGGGAGACAAGTAGCCGTGAAAGGGACCGCATCAACCGGGAGGGCTTACAAACCAACAAACAACCGCACCGAACTCTGCTTTACAGAAACTGAGGGCAGCAATACAGACCGCTGTGCCCGAAAGCCATAGTGACCCAGTCGGCTTTCTGCCAGCGGTCACATTCCCCAACTGTGTCACATATGTCGAGGGCTTGGCTTGTAGCCTGAAGAGAAATGGGATTATCATCCAACACACAGCTTCCGAGGAGAGTTCGCACTCTGTAGCTCTAGAGGCCAGGTACTGAACGAGGGATGTGAGAGCTACAGCGGCTGCCACCGTCAGGGCAGGTGGATGGGGCTGACCACTGGCACCGGGGTCCATCGCTATGTGATGCCTTTGCTCATGTGTAATACGCGCTGGTGATAAGTATTGCGCAGGTAGAAGATGTGATGTTAATGAAGATCGAGAGGTCGGATGGACGGGTATTCGACAGATGGGAAAGTCATCTTTGTCAACTGAACGTTGACGCTGACGAGCAAGGGACAGCCGAGTGGGAGCCTAAACTTGTGATGCCGAGCCAGTAGTAGCACAGCCTCCATTCCAAAACGGGGCGGTACCCCTTTTAGTTGCGGGACGATGAGGTAGCATTGGCAACCACCATGGCCGCCATTCCAATTGGCCATCATTCCTTGCCTTCCCCAGTTTTGCAGTGCCGGCTTGGCTGTGCCGCAACTTCACTCTCGCTTTCCTCGGGTTCGCCCTCTCGCTGTGCAAAAAAAACGACAATTCGGACGGCGCATCATGAGCTTCTTGTTTGATCCTCGGACTTGTGCCTCATTTTGTCAGTTGATTGGTCTCAGAAACGGAGTGGTAAAAGGGAAGAAAGTCGCACTTTATGAGGGGCCCATCAAGGTGCCTCGGCAAAGCTTGGCGTCGAAATTCTACCCATCAAGAATCCTAAGGGCGTTCATGGCAGCTTCAAAGTGACGGTTTCAGGATCTCGGATTCATGATGCCCTAGCGGATTTTGGCGAACCGCCCAGAGCCACCAAGTAACCATCCAGCCCTGCCAGCCAACCTAAATGTCGAGGGTGTGGGGAGATCATACACTAATGTAGTGTTCTTTTGAGAAGCACAGGGGTCTGTGGCACGGTTGTGTGTGAAGTGTAAGCCATAGCGATGCATTGCAGCGCAAAGCTTTTTGCCCAGGGCCGGGCCGAATTTTGACCGCCGTTGACACATGTCGTGGCACTATGTAGTGTACGACCGTTGCTTACGCCCGTCAGCACTTATGCCGGCTTTGTTCGGCTGTTGTGGGTTTCCGTGTCATGGAAGGATCGGATCTTCCGTTATAAAGGCCTGCAAGATCCGCAAATGCTGTTTTAGTCCGCGGTCCCTACTTTTCACCATCTCGACAAGGGTGTTTAAACAGCTGACCGGTTAGTATCTCGACCACTTGCAGCCTGTTAGGATTGGCAAAGGATTGTTAGCGAACGGCACCTTATGTTATGGAAACCACTTCGCCTACCTCGATCCGAGATCCAGACAAGAAAACCTCATATAGACAGCGGCACCGACACGCCCTACAGCCATTGATTAATAAAGTTGCTTGGTTTGCCACCGTGAAATGACCTGATCGAAACCCCGCATGGAAGGTAGCGAAGGTAGCAGGTGTAAGCTCTAATGCCCTACCCATGATGAGCGGCTCTTGAATGGTTCCATTGCTGGCAAGGATCGGAATCCACGTTGCTAGCCCAGCTGGCAAAGCCCCAGATGATGATTCAGTGAAGGCAGACAAGAGGGATGCCCAGCGGCCACTGAACTGTCGCCGTATCTGGCAAGGAACGATCCGTACAAGCTGTTGATTGGGATACAAACTTGCCAGGGAGTGATTGCAGAGATATTTGAGAATCGTGTATCTGGGTTGCCTTTCGACCTAGAGCGTCAGAGGGACCTGCGAGAATGCCCGTTACGTGGGTATAGTGTGGTTTTCTCGCCCATCCTCGCTCTCCTACAGAGAGTGGGGCACGAAACTACTGTGCCGGACAGCTCAAGATCCGTAAATGTTGAAAAACTCCGTTCCCTACTTGTGTGGTTTATCATTTAATTGACATTCGCTGACCACTACGTTGCAAGTCGAGAGTGGTAATCGGCTGTCAGCTTCGGACAACAGTTCCATCTCCACAAATTGGCAGGCCATGCATGAACAGGCAGAGAGCAGAACCTCACAAGGCCGGAGATGTGATTGGTAATTTACGTACCATGAAGTTCGGACTTGATGTCATTAGGATCATGATGCTTGTAGGCCCGGAGCTGGATGAACATGTCTGTCAGCACGGTTCGTAACAATGAGGAGGAGGAGGCGGAGGAGGAGAAGAAGAAGGCAGAAGAGTAGGAAGACGAGGTGTGGGACAGCGAGAAAGTGGAATAGGAGGAGGACATTGACGGGTAGGAGGGCAAGGAGGAGAAAGAGCTTGAAGAAAGAATCAGATATAAAAGCTCTCCCTTCCTCCTTCTGTCGTCCACCCAGATCATCACCAACACAACCATCACATCTTCTCTTACCTGCAAAACAACATCACAACAAACCAACCCAAACCCCTTACCAACCACCGCCATCAAAATGCAGTTCTCCACCGTCCTTCTTTCGGCCATTGCCTTCTTTGCCGGCGCTGAGGCCTGCAAGTGCCTTGCGTTCGGCGGCGGCGTCGACTCGAATGCCTCCCACCAATGCTGTGACCAACAGCACGGCAGCTGGCGCAACGGCAACGACTGCGCCGCCAGCTCCATCTCCGAGCACTTGTCCAACTTCCGTACCTGCTGCAAGAGCAGAGGCTCTCAAACCTCGGACTGCGACTACCCCCACAAGCGCGCGGTTGCTGCCGACACCGATGTTGTCGTCGAAGACGGCATCAAGATTGCCACGGTCGATGGCGTTGCTCTCACCATTGTCGAGAGGGCTAAGATCCCTATCCCCACCCACTTCTAAGCAAGTGGCGGTAATGGGTGTGATATGAAGTGGTGCGTTTTCCCCCAAACCAGCGACGGACGGCAGATATCGATGGCTAACATGAAAGGCTTCAGCCCCTGACGGTACGTGTCGGTGACTTGGACCTCGTCATCAACACCAAAAATGGGGATGGGGCACTTTATTTGGAATGTAGGGTCAAAATGGGTTTTGGTGGATTGTGAAGCGCTTCTGCGGAAAAGGAGATGATAGTCAGTAGGCTTTCAAGAGCGGCAAAGTCTGGCTCTCATGTGTGGACGCACGCTTTGGGCCGCATGGGACTTTGGGTTCCTGGACAGTCTGCTCTAGATTAGAATTTCTCCCATGGGAAACCGAATCTAGTATCGTCGTCAGCAAAGGTCTTCCTCCCATTGGCATACTACGTGAATCTAGGCCTTGAACACGCGTACTGAAGAGATGTTGGAAGTGACTGCATACCTGGGCAAGAAAAGATGCGTAGAAGGGAAGCCAGCTTGGCAAGTGACATGGTGGTGTTGATGACCCATTCATGAAGGCGAACAGGCTGGTGTCGTCATCAAAGTGCCTCAGGTTGAGCGACAGAGCATGGATGGCAGTGAGAAGATGGATCCAAGCAGGATGGAAGCGTGAATGACTGAAGAAGGACAAGGAGAGATCAAGGAGAGCTCCCATCTATTTCCCACTCCTATGGTAGGCCCCGTTAGGTCGCGCTTGTTTTGTACTCCAATCATCATTCATCCCATCGTACGCAAGCCCCTTGCCAAAGGCCATCATGATGCCTTCATTGAACCCAATCTTGCCCGGAGTACTTGCCCTGTCGGTTCCGCTATCATGCATGGAGTCGAAAAGTCGCGGCAGGAGCGAGATACTGACCTGATTGATGCCTTGTGGATGATGACCTGGATTCCCTTGAGGTCACAGGGACGTGACGGCTGGCCGCCACTGATGAAGTCACATCATGGCAAGGTGCGAATTTCTGCTTCCTCCGACTGACACTCGGCTTGTACTTGAACAAAGATAGCTGCAAATCAGTCGATGCTTGGTTTACAAAGTATGACGGCAAATCTGCCCTCTTTATGTGATGTACGACTGGCAATGGCACGCAAGTACGGAACCTTCAACAGCATTTGCCAGTGTCGTAGATGACCATGTAAGCCCGCCTACACCCCGAGCCTACAGCTTCACTTATGCGGGCGGAGTGTGGTAGAATAATCATCATGAAAGAATATAAGGTATTGGTGAGGGATGAATGCTCATTAGAATGTCAAATTATACTGGAGGATCGTGCTGTCTACCGCTTCCTCTTAAAACGTCCTAACTCTCGCCTCGAGGCACGGTCACACAGCGTACCATCTGGCACCATTCAGGCACACTGATGGTAATAATCGTTGATAGTCTTGCAGGTCGATCCAGACGGGCAGTTGGTGCAGCCAGACCACCCCGAGCCACCACATTGAGCGTATTTATCCGCTGTACATCCGGAACCGCCGCCTGAAGAGGGAGGGGTTGTCGGAGTAGAGGGGTTACTGCCTCCACCAGAGGGCGGAGTGAAGACAGGGAATTGGGAGTCGTCGTTTCGCTTGCAGCCGGTGCGGGATGTGAGCTCGGATGGGCATTGGACCTGCTTGAAGGTGAAGTTCGGGTTATCGGCGTTCTGGAACCAGTCGAAGCGCCACTGGCAACCGGGCTTGAGAGCGGCAGGGAACGAGTCGCACTGGCTGCGGGAGCTGATGCCGCCATATTGAGCGCCGGGGAGACCGCCGAACTGTCGTTTACATCCATCAAACAGGCCGACGCCGCCGCCGGGCATGTTGATATCGAAGTGGTTGGAGCCGAGATCACCGCCGGTACTGGTAGACTGAACGACCAAGGTCTTGCCAGCAACAGGGCCCGAAGTGAAGGTAAGGCTGCAGTAAAAGTTAGCCATCGAGTGATACCCAAGAGTTGAAGAGAAACTCACGCATAACAGGCACAGCACCAAGATGACTCGGTTCCACCACTGAGTTTCGTGGCGGCAAAGCCGTAGGAGAGCTGGTCGTTCACCGCCCATGGTGAGTTGTTGGCACAGGTGTATGCAGAACCGCCATCACATCCAGACTTGACACTGGCGTCGCTCAGGGGGTTGTTGTTTGCGTCGCAAGCGAGGACGGGTCGGTTGACAGGAGCCTTGCCGGACCAGGAGCAAGATGGTTTGCAGCAGTCCCAATATCTGGTGGACTGGCCGGATCCGGAAGCAGCCTGGACGGCGAAAGGAAGAGCGGCCACTAGCCCGGTTTGCAGAATAGTGGAGGAGCGCATGATGTTATCGTGTCTGAAGTGTAGAAGCCTGATGTCGGAGTTTGGGGGGAAGACAAAGCATCCCAGCAGCCTTCTTATACTAGTCAACCCATCCATCCATGGACTCGGTTCTAATTACCCAGCACCTCTCCTGGACCGGGCACAAATCCTGGATATGTGGGCAGCCGGGTGGCTCAAACAATGGCGGTTTCTGGCGCTCGAAATCATGACAAACGTTTCCCCAACACGGCAGGCTGGCCACGGAACTGCAAGGAACACGGTGCTGAGCGCAGGTATAGACGTAGGGATAGTTACGCTGGGTGGTACCGGTAATCCGAGTTGGTGAATGAGGATGTCTGGGGTACAGCAGATCCCGAGTATTATGGCCGGTAGCGAGGGGCAGATCTGGGCTCCGAAGAACAGGTTCTGAGTCTCCGGGTACAATCGAAGATGGCGAGTGGCTGATATCCCGGGACGTGAACCCTCCATAAAGACAGCGATGCTACCCTAGCCGAGCATCAGTACTCCATTTAAACGCGGAACTGCGGAGCGCGTTCCTTGACGGTGTTTCCCGACGGAGAGCTTACCCCATAAGGCCATGGATTTGCCGCCGCGGATTGGGAGCCTTGGCTTGGCGATGCATAGTTTCCATGACGTACGGAGAATGAATCGTCGTGTAGTTCTTGAACACCTCAGCCCAATTCAAGGCAATACTGTAAAGCACTTCCTCTAAGGATCCGAGTTGGGGAAAGATCGTGGCAGCCCATTTGGGCTATTGAATCCGAGTGTTGATGGAAGGACTCAAAGTGTTGCCCGAGGGAGGTGTTGTCGACTTGGATGTCGGGTGTGGGCGCGCTTGCCTCTCCACCTCGCTGTAAGAGCCGCAGTGCACTTCAAGTCGAGTGAGAGCCTGGTACTAAGTAATTGGGGGGATCCAATGTCTCTCGTTGATTGGTCTTTGCAGTTTCAGCCTCCGTAGCTGCCATGTAATAAGTTGTTTGAGGAAAGAACTGGCGATCGGTCAAAGGAAATGAGGTCAAGTTGCCTTGAACAATGGCAGGTGGACGCGGGCATGACGGAAAGTGTGGTTGGACAAACGGCCGGATGCTCCTACCTTTTCTTGACACAGAATATAGTCTTATCGTGATCGTTATCTTATCGAATTGGCTGCCCAGGGCACGCAGGAGCATCCTCAGGTCTTAAGCGCAACTCCCGCTGACTGAGTTGCAAATAGCAACTGTGTCGGGACACACTCATCTCATGATACTGTACTGTAGTGACAGCTCTTCGATCACAAAGTGAGTGTAATATACAGGTCGAGATTGAAGGGAAAGTACATACCTTGCTACCATCAAATCAAACAGAATAACACCCCAATAGGAGCTCCCGTCCGTGAAAGCTATGGAGTAGTGACAGCTCTGGCCCCTCTACCATCGAGGCTTACAAGTTTTCGCCTGCATACCGGTAGCCGGCAAATAATCGCCCGCTAACAATCCTCTGCTCGTCCCTTTTCTTCTTGACATTTCCCCCACGAACGTCCAAGTTTGGCAACATGATGGAGTGCCCGCGCTGTGTCCTCATTTTCTAGATGTATGGTTCGGATGTTGTTCTCGTCGTTGGATTGGGGTCCCTCGTATGGAGGTTTGCTCGTCCATCAGCACTCTCCTCATACCCATCAGATGGGGTTGACGAATGCCTGTGAGAGGATACTGGACACGAGGTTGCGGGTGTGGCGGATGACTGACTGTGTCCTCTTAAACTCTCTGTGACCGAGGCGTAGCACGACATTTCTGTATAACAAAGTCGTGGCGGAGCTGGTGAAATGTCACGCATGTGTGAGATCCCCTTTGTCCTGGGTGTCAGCGTTTTGTAAGAGGATATACTCATGATGATAGAGAAATGTAACATGCTTAAGAATCTCAGCTGCACGGTAGCCCACGTCACACTTGACTCTGTCCAGACCAGAACCTGAGAAAATGATCCTGTGGCTTAGAGGTTATGTTCCGGATCCATGGAGGTGTGTTTGTATAACAGCCCTTTCGTCATATCCTTGAGTCAAGTACCGAATCAAGACCCATCTTCCGACGGAGCCCTTCGAACGCGGCTCAAAACCCTCAGGCAAGACCTTGGGCTACCAGCACATTGTAGAGTAGAATGCAAAGACCACGCAAGTCTGCTACCAAAGTTTCTAAGCGATTGGAGGTACCATCGCTTCCAATACCATCGGCGCAGGATGAATCGAGTACGGAGAACAAGCATCCCCACAGGCCCATGAGAAGCCTTCAACAACACCGATCCTGATCAACCGGCCTCTGCCCTCGTCAACACACAAACGGCGCCCGCAAAGAAGACCTATCAGACTCATGTTGGCGTTGCAGCAATCGCAGCTACGGTCCAGATCGTGCCCGTGCTGATTTCGCCCTTCAGCGGGGGCCCTCTAACGGCGTACATCAGTGCATTTGGCTTTTTGGTGTTGCTGAACGTTGAAATGGGTGGATAGCATTTTCTCGGCGACGCTCATATTATTCCCCAGTTGCAATGGTGCTCATGGTAGTTGTCCTCCATGGGATTGGCAGCAAAGGATGGTAGGTTCTGAAGGGTTTGATCGAAGCAAGGCGAGTGCTTTCATTGCATCTGCCTGATGAGTTGCTGGGATGGTGTTCTTATCTCTCTCTCGAGGTTGATAACCTCAACGCACGGTCCATGTTGGATGTTTGTTAGCTCGGTACTTCAAACAAGACACTCCGACCTTTGTAAGGCCGGCGGAAAGTCCTAAAGATAATTCAAAACAAAAATGTAGCGAGGTCCAAAACATGTCCGAGAGAGACAGGAGTCGAAATGGCCAGAGATAGCGTTGGGAAGAGGAGTTGAAAGGGCTTAAAAAAACGTCGAATGTATAGAGAAGTGGCCCCCAAACAAAGTTTCGCTATACCAGGCAGATGTAAATGCTGCGCCTGCTGTGAGCTGTCGCCGGCCGACGTTTGACCTGGGAGCCTGGGCCTTTGACCTCCATCGTTGCCGGCCGGATTTGGCGGGGACTTGGGTGAATGGACGTTATGTTGCATTAGTAAAGCTGCAATCCAACCAATCAGCTTGACGAACTGGCCGGTTCAAGATCCACTTTTGGCCTCGCCGCCTGGAGCTTGGACTTTGTTCAGTCTGTGCTTTGCCAGCAGCAACCACGTCTGGCCTGCCTTGTAGCCCAGTCGGACCTTGTCTGTCGGTTTGGGATTTTGGAGTGGCACTCTCCGTCCGTCCCTCGCTGGCGTTCGGCCACTTTCCCCAAACCACCATCACCACCTCCTCAACCAACATCGCGACCTCCTCCGCGCGTGTTGTCCTCTCACCCCGCCACTCCCTGCAGCCGCCGTCGACGTTTCTGTTGCGCTGCATCCATTCTCGCACAAGTCGGCATCCATCGACTCGATCCGTTCATTTGCATCTCTTTGAAGCGGCAAAGAGGGTGCAACGTCGCGTTCCGACATCGACAAGGAAAATCCGAAAAAAGTGACGAGCTGTAGATGGGCGACTGAGTGATCCTCGGCCATCTACCACCACCTACCGCCGGCTAACCCGAGCCGCGATACCCATTTTGCTTTTCTCAATCGACCGACCGTTATCTTCTTTTTTAATCGACCCCGGATACCCCAACAGCAGCCAGACCAGACGCTGTCGTCGCGTTACCGCCTAGTCTAGTGCCTGCCGATTCCCGGTCGGACCTTTCATTCACATACCCCGCCACCGACCGCCACCTTTCAGGATCCATTCCCGATTCATCGATCACTTGTTCAGCCAGCCCTCAGCCCGCTCGACAACCATCCTCTCGCCCGTTCACCAAACCACCTGCACCGCTCGCCTTGCTGATTTGCAAGATGGCCGCCTACGCAAAGGACGGCAGCCAGAGCTATGGCGGCTATGGAGACACATACGACAATGATGACAACTACGAGAACCTCTCCACTTTCGACGACGAAGATGACGGTTCCGACCCCAACGCCATCACGCCCGAGGATTCGTGGGAGGTCATCTCTTCCTACTTCGACCTCAAGGGCCTCGTGTCCCAGCAGATCGATTCTTTCAACGAGTTTACAACAGACACAGTGCAATCTCTAATAGACGAGTATGCCGATCTTACCTTGGACCACCCAAGCCCAGGCGACGACGAGGGCAGAGAGATCATTTTGCGCAGATACGACGTTCATTTCGGAGAGATCATCATTTCCAGGCCGACCCTCACCGAAGCCACGGGCGAGACTATTAGTCTTCTCCCGTACGAATGCCGTGACCGCAACTTGACCTACTCGGCTCCCATCTACTGCAAGGTCACCAAGCGCGCCCGTATCGCCGTCAGCGAAAAGAAGCCCCTCAACCAGCTGACCGATGACGAGCACGACCACATGGCCCGCACCGGCGAGCACCCGACTGCTCTGCGCTGGATCGAGGAGGAGAGTGCGCCACCAGAACCACCCAAGGACGACAAGATTAACCCGGAAAACCTCAAGGGCTATCTCTTCCTTGGCAAGATCCCTATCATGGTCAAGTCCAAGATCTGCCACCTTTACATGGAGGACGACGAGTCCTTGTTCACCCTCAACGAGTGTCCTTACGACCAGGGTGGCTACTTTATCATCAACGGTAGTGAAAAGGTTTTGATTGCCCAAGAGCGCTCTGCCGCCAACATTGTCCAGGTCTTTAAGAAGCCTCCTGGTGGCAGCGTCTCGTACCAGGCCGAGATCCGCAGTGCTCTCGAGAAGGGCTCCCGTCTCATTTCCTCCCTCCAGATGAGGCTGCACACAAAGGCTGACCAGAACAAGGGTCGTTTGGCCAACACTGTGAGCGTCACCCTGCCCTACGTCAAGGAGGAGGTCTCTCTCGCCATTGTGTTCCGTGCTTTGGGAGTTGTCTCGGACGAGGATATCCTCAACCACATCTGCTACGACCGCCGCGACAGTCAAATGCTCGAAGCCCTTCGTCCCTGCATTGAGGAAGCCTTCTGCATTCAGGACCGTGAGGTCGCTCTGGATTACATTGGCAAGCGTGGTAACGGCAGCACCGGAATAAACCGCAACGGCCGTATCAAGGCTGCTAAGGAGATGCTCCAGAAGGAACTGCTACCCCATATCTCTCAGGCTGAAGGTTGCGAAACCAGAAAGGCCTTCTTCCTTGGCTACATGGTTCACAAGCTGCTCCAGTGTGTCCTTGGCCGCAGAGATACCGATGATCGTGATCACTTTGGTAAGAAGCGCCTGGACTTGGCTGGTCCTCTGCTGGCCAAGCTTTTCCGTGGCATCGTGAGACGCCTGACTCAGGATCTCATGGGCTACATGAAGCGCTGCGTTGATACCAACAAGCACTTCTCCCTGGCCCTCGGTATCAAGGCCTCCACCCTTACCAACGGTCTCAAGTACTCGCTTGCCACTGGTAACTGGGGTGACCAGAAGAAGGCCATGTCCTCGACTGCTGGTGTGTCCCAGGTCTTGAACAGATACACATTCTCGTCGACCCTGTCGCATTTGCGTCGTACAAACACGCCCATTGGTCGTGACGGTAAGCTCGCCAAGCCTCGTCAGCTGCACAATACACACTGGGGTTTGGTCTGCCCAGCAGAAACGCCAGAAGGTCAGGCTTGCGGTCTGGTCAAGAACTTGTCTCTGATGTGCTTCGTCTCGGTGGGTACACTGGCCGATCCCATCATCGAGTTCATGATTGCCCGAAACATGGAAGTGTTGGAGGAGTACGAGCCTTTGCGGTATCCCAACGCCACCAAGGTGTTCGTCAACGGTACCTGGGTTGGTGTCCATCAAGATCCCAAGCATCTCGTCACTCTTGTCCAGAACCTCAGACGCAAGAACATCATTTCGTTCGAGGTTTCGCTGGTTCGCGACATCCGTGACAGAGAGTTCAAGATTTTCTCGGATGCCGGTAGAGTCATGAGGCCGTTGTTTGTTGTCGAGCAAGAAGACAACAGCGAATCCGGTGTCGAAAAGGGTCAGCTCATCCTTACCAAGGAGCATATCAGGCGCCTTGAGCAGGATAAGGAGCTTGGCAAATACCATGAGGATTACTTTGGCTGGCAAGGCCTGCTCGAGTCAGGTGCTATCGAATACCTCGACGCCGAGGAGGAAGAGACGGCCATGATCTGCATGACGCCAGAAGATCTGGACACTTACCGTCAGCACAAGTTCAAGGGTCGCGAGTTTGAGGACGACGCCGCCAACCGTGGCAATAGCCGTATCAAGACAAAATTCAACCCGACAACACACATGTACACGCACTGCGAGATTCACCCCAGTATGCTTCTCGGTATCTGCGCCAGTATCATTCCTTTCCCCGATCACAACCAGTCGCCCAGAAACACTTACCAGTCTGCCATGGGTAAGCAAGCTATGGGCTTCTTCCTTACCAACTACTCCCGACGTATGGATACCATGGCCAACATTCTTTACTACCCTCAAAAACCACTGGCGACCACCCGCTCTATGGAATATCTCAAGTTCCGTGAGCTTCCTGCCGGTCAGAACGCCATTGTTGCCATCGCTTGTTACTCTGGTTACAACCAGGAAGATTCCGTCATTATGAACCAGAGCAGTATCGACCGTGGTATCTTCCGCAGTCTTTTCTTCCGTTCCTACACGGATTGCGAGAAGCGTGTCGGCATCAACATCGTGGAGCAATTTGAGAAGCCAGATAGAAGCAACACCCTGCGGCCCAAGCACGGCACGTACGACAAGCTTGAGAATGATGGTATCATTGCTCCTGGCATAAGAGTCACCGGTGACGACATCATCATCGGCAAGACATCTCCCATCAACCCCGATAACCAAGAACTTGGCCAGCGCACGGCTCAGCACGTCAAGCGCGACGCGTCCACGCCGCTGCGCAGCACGGAGAGTGGTATCGTCGATTCCGTGGCCTTTACAACCAACCAGGATGGTTTGCGCTACGTAAAGGTCAGGGTTCGTACGACAAAGATTCCCCAGATTGGTGATAAGTTTGCGTCTCGTCACGGTCAAAAGGGTACCATTGGTGTTACTTACCGTCAAGAGGATATGCCGTTTACCGCCGAGGGTATCACGCCTGATATTATCATCAACCCTCACGCCATTCCTTCGCGTATGACAATTGCCCATTTGATCGAGTGTCTGCTGTCCAAGGTCGGTGCGCTCAAGGGCATGGAGGGTGATGCCACCCCCTTCACGGATGTCACGGTCGATTCCGTCTCCAACCTCCTCCGCGAGCACGGCTACCAATCCCGTGGCTTTGAAATCATGTACCACGGCCATACCGGCAAGAAGCTTCGCGCCCAGGTGTTCTTCGGTCCTACGTACTACCAGCGTTTGAGGCATATGGTGGACGACAAGATCCACGCTCGTGCTCGTGGTCCGGTGCAGATCATGACTCGTCAGCCCGTCGAAGGTCGTGCCAGAGACGGTGGTCTCCGTTTCGGTGAAATGGAACGTGACTGTATGATTGCTCACGGTGCCGCTGCCTTCTTGAAGGAGAGATTGTTCGAGGTTTCGGATGCTTTTAGAGTGCACATTTGCGAGATTTGCGGTCTCATGACTCCCATTGCGTATGTACCTCCTCTTCCCTTTTGATGGGTCCGTGTGATGCTAACAGTTCGTCTGCAGAAACCTCACCAAGCAATCGTTCGAATGCCGTCCTTGCAAGAACAAGACCAAGATCGCCCAGGTCCACATGCCCTACGCGGCCAAGCTTCTGTTCCAGGAGCTCATGTCGATGAACATTGCCTCGCGCTTGTTCACCAGCCGGTCCGGCATCTCGGTTCGTTAAGGGTAGTCGTGGGTTCCCCGGGGGGTTGGTTGGTGCGGAAAGGCTCGGTTATAATATCACGGTTTTTTCTTATCATGGTCCTTGTACATGGCATGGCATTTATAGGCACTGGCAAAAGAGAAGCGGTTCTTTCTTTACATGCTGGGGCTGGTAGATGTGCTGTGGGATCCAAAGGAGACGGAAGGAATGAGGAATCAAGAAGGACGACAATGAGAGAGACAAAAAGTTGCATAGAAATGGTCGTTCTGGCGTTCAATGATTGAAGATTGCAATTTGCAAGCAAGTTTCGCAAAGTTATCCAGGCTGTCTCTGTGCGCATTTGCGAGGGAAGAGGGAGTGGCTCAGTTTTCACGCGCAAAGTTACTACTTACTATACATTTATCAAAAAATATCACTATCCTGGTGTGTTCGCAAACTTGACATTGGAGGCACATACACATCAAGTACCCTCGAAACAATTCCTTATGAATGTCCAATACAATAATAAGTACAAGATGCCAGTCTGCTTCCAAGCAGAGACGTAATAATACAAGTGTTATACAGTTTATGACTGCTGTCCCTCAAGGATTCCAGCCGCAGACTTCCACCCTGAAGGAAGCCGCCAAGCTCATCCCCGTAAACAGTCAAGACCGACATATTGAGCACGTCGGTCTACCAGATAAAGCCATGAGGGCAGCCGCACCATCTGGCTATCCGTACGCCGACAAGCGTACCTCTTGGCCTTCGGAAAAGGCACCGCTCGCTAGCTAGGAAAGAAGGCGGCGTTTCTGCTCGTCTTCTTGACTCTCTATAGGTAGCCCAGGTGTACCTCGCTGTCCTCACTTTGGGTCCGCTGGGTCGGAACCTCCTCCCCTCTCTAGCTCGTAGTCAACGAGCGGACCATCGGTATAGCCAGTCCCTCCTCTTTATCTCTTTCTTTTTTCCCTCTCAGCTACCACACCTCCTCCTCATTTCTCCCCCGTCCCTGTCCCTGTCCCAATGGCCCCTCCAACAGGTATACTACCCGCCGCACTCGGCCTCGGCAGTCCTGCCGTTAGGGCGTTAGGTTTCGTAGGTACCGGGTCCATCTGATCTGTGACATCGCGAACAGTCTGGAGTTTCTTGTACTCGTTCTCGAGCTCGCGCTGCATTTCGAAATCGAGCTGGCGCTCACGCTTGATTCGTTGTTGTTCCATGTCGCGGATGACGCCGGCGTGCATTGCCTGTTTGATGTTGATGTCAGTGTTGTTCAGGCCGGACGAGAAAACAGGAGTAGAGCAGAGAAGAGGTGGGTCTGGAAAGAGGGGGAAATTTTGGGAGAATGAAGGGGAAGGGAGATGACAAAACGAACCTCCTTCTCGGCTTGTTGCTGCCAATGCACCAGGGCGACGGTGCCGAGCGCAAAGGCGGAGGTGCCGAGGAGGGTGAGCTTGGAGGCGCGGGACATGGTTGCTTTTCTTTTCTTTTCTTTTCTTTTTTCCCCCTCGAGAAGTAAAAGACAGGAAGAAAAAAAGAAGAAACCCGTGAAAGAAAGTAGAAGGTGAAGCTGTAGCCAACACCGGCGCAATGGAAGCTACCTCTATGATCAAGATCAGACGAGGAACGGCCTCGACGGGATGACGGAGAACGAACGGGCGGGCAACTATTCTGCCGCTGCTCACCGACTGAATTTGGCGGAGAACTGCCTCTGGAGCTGTCACAGCTGCCGCGGCAGGCAAACCAAGGTGACATCAGAGCCCAGCTGTTCACGCTGCCTCCGTCTGCTACCAACCTCGAACCAAAGTGTCCCGCTGCAGCGGACAGCGGCTGCGGGCGGCCACTGTAGCGCTGTGCAGGCGCGCCTCCTAGCGGGGGAGGTAGCGGTACCGGGCTACGACGACGCCCGCCAACGGCCAACGCCAACAACCCACTTGACCTCAGGTCCCGTCGACCATCATCGCATCGCATCGCAGCGTATCGAATCATCGACGGGCCGCATCAACATCACGATATTACGACTGACACGAACAACAAGACCAACAATCCATACCTATACTCGACTCACTACGACCGATACCATCTCCACCTCCTAATCGCGATTGCTTCAGCCTCCGAACTCCGAAGCGATTAGCACCGCTACCTCTACCTAGCTCCGACTACCACCTCTATCTACCTCTACAGCTATCACCATGGTTCGTTCCCAGCTAGCATAGCATCTTCGTCCGCACCGACGACGCCAACATAAGAAAGAATAACGAAAAGCTAACGGGATGGATGGTTGGAAATAGTCGGCCCAAAAGTCAGCGGGTATCCAGCTTCTTCTCGATGTACGTCTCCGTCCCCATCTTCACGTATACCAACACCCACACTTCTTCCCTACGATAGGGTACCCCCGCACGCCTTACGACGGATGGACGAACCATTGATCTAGCTTCCTTCTTGGGGACTGGACTTTGCAAAGCCAAACTACCTCGGTAGATCTTCAGTTGGCCATGAAAAGATGGATGTGTTGGAGGAAGGGGAGGGGGTGTTTGATGCTGCTGCGGTGGGATTCGACATGACATGATATGACAGACTGGCTGACACTGCTGCGTGGGTGTTACTATATAGGCTGAGAGGGAAGCTACCAAGATTGTTCAGAAGGGTATGTTCTCCTTTCCCCATTGCATTGTAATTGTCGATGATGCATGCGTCGGAAAGAAACGTACGTCTTGATATAATAGTTGCTAACGCTTGGTATGATGGTTCGGGGGTATAGCTAGAGAGTGTACGTATTGCATCCCAGAAACCAACGACCTCACCCGATATACCCGATACCCCTACCCAAGATCACTCGACGTTCCTGCGCCATCGACGTAAATGAGGTCCTGTCGATGGGGCAAATCATTGTACAACTGTAACAAGAGGCCGGAAACACGGAGACAGCAGGCAGACGGATGACCTACCGTCACTTATGACCTAGACCGGCAAGGTAGTAGGCTAACGAAAACAAAACAAATGGAACAGACCGCACAAAGCGCGTCCGCGAAGCGCGCGACGAAGCCAAGAAGGAGATAGAAGCGTACAAGGCACAAAAGGAGGCCGAGTTCAAGAAGTTTGAAGCCGAGGTATGTTTCCTCCCCTTCTGTCCCTTCTTCCTGCTTATCCCCCCACCCCTTCTCCCTCTATCCCCCTGTTTTTTTTATTTTCCCACATCCACAAACCATCAACAGGAAACAATGCAAGGAAAACGTACATACTAAACCTACATTATCTGTACAATAACAGCACACACAAGGAAACCAAGCCGCCCAAGAGGAAGCCAACGCCGAAGCCGAGGCGCGGATTCGCGAGATCAAGGAGGCCGGCAACAAGAACCGCGAGCAGGTTATTAAGGATTTGTTGCATGCCGTGTTTACCCCTTCTCCTGAGGCCATGGCTGCTCACTAAGGGCAGTAACTGTACCTGGTTGGAACAAACAGGAATGGAAGGTGATGGGGCGACGATGGGGATGATGTTGGATTGGCGGATGATGTTGGATTGGCCTGGGCTGGCCCGTTATGGTAAACGACGAAAGGGGAGGCCGCGCCGTTTTTCTGTCATGAAGGCATGTTAGGTTGTTAGACGGAGATTATGAAGTTGAGTTTGTGATTTGGTATCACTATCCTACGGTTATGGTTACGTGGTTTGCGTTTAAGGGTTCGAATTAGACCAGACCATGTCTCAAAGTACTATAGACAACTGGAATCGCCAAAATCCACAGTTTTCAATAACCAAAGGACAAGGTCTGTAAAGCCCGGACAGCGCAACCTGGTAGTATGAAAGAGCCTAGCCTAGCTCAATGGTATCTTTATGGCTACTTGGTCATTACTTACTCACTCACTCACTCACTCACTCACTATTTCCCTTTTCTCAACCTATTCAACATGTCCTTCTACATCCCCTTCTACATCCCCCTTTTTCAGTCACGAAAAGAACTACTCCAAAAACTCCAACAGCGCCTTCAACATCTCCCCCGTATCCCTCCCTTCCTCCGTCTCCGAATCCACCCCCGCCATCTGCTCCCTCAACGTCCTCGCCAGCACTCCAAAGTCCTCATCCCGATCCTTCAACAATTCCCTGATCTTTGCCCGACATCCCGTATCTTCAGCAATCAACCATGCTAGTATCACGTCAATCGTCTGTAGGCAGAACAGTCCGGCGTCCAGTCTACGAGAAAAGGCCTCGTCTTCGTCAAATTGTTCTGGACTGGAAGCTGCGTCGGCCTTGATGGCTTCGTCTACTTGGCTGACGCGCGCGGCGTACTCGCGACGAAGTCGAATGAGCTTGGAGGTCTTGGCGTAGTTCTTTTCTACGAATTTGGCGAGGAGGCGGATCCGTTCTGCGCCGCTTGTTTCCGAGTCGTCTGTGACTGATGAAGATGGAGGTGAAGAAGAAGTTGCAGGTAGATGGCGAAGCATGGAAGCAAAGATACCCAGCAGGTGTTCGGTGTCTTGTTTTGATAGTGTTGGTGTCTTGCCGCCTTTGTTTTTCTTCTTGGTACTGTCGGACGACTTGTCTCCGGACATGAAGAGGGTGAAGAGCGTTTTGAGACCGCCGGCTTCGACGATCTTGAGACAGACTTCCGAGGAGAAAGAGGCCGCGTGGTCGAGGAGTCGTAGGCAGGCGGGCTTGGAGAGCTTTCCTTTGATGTCGGCGGAGGAGAGGATGAGCAGGCAGAGTTCGACGCCTTCGGCTTCGACGAACTTGGTTTTGCCGAGGGGGTCGTCGACTAGGCAGGTCAAGCACTCAAAGAGGTTTTCCATGTACTCTTCTTCGAAGGAGCCGCGCTCGGGGTCGCGGCGGCGGTAGGGGGCGATGAGCGTCAGGAGGGTGTCGACGGCGTTGAGCTCGTCGGAGGCCAAGCGGCGGCGGTTGGCGGGGGAGGATTGCACCAAGATGGCGAGGATCTCGGCGGCGTATTGCTTGTTTTGTGAGACAGTGGGAGATTCGGACTTTTTGGCGCGGGAGAGCAGCCATTCGAGGAGTTCGGTGTGTTTGCCGATTTGGTCGGCGGTCTCGCGGCGGGAGCAGAGGTTTTCGATTATCGACAAAGCATGGTAGACGCCTGTGCGGTCGGCTTCTTGTTGTTCGTCTAGGCGGGAGAAGTTGCTGACTAGGAGCCCGAGCAGATCGGCTTCGAGAAGGGCGTCGGTTAGCGCGGAGAACTGCTCGTCGGAGGCAGCGACGTCTTCGTCCGTTAGCTCGTTGATAATTTCGACGGCGTCAATGGCAATGTCGGTGTTCTCGTGGGCGAGGAGGGAAACAAGGCTAGAGACGCAGCCGAGACGGGCAAAGTCGGCGTAGAGTTCTGGGTGCTCGGAGAGGATGGAGAGAGCCTTGATGGAGGCGTCGAGGTCGGCTTCCGAGTCGATGAATTTCGAGGGATCGTCTTCGTGGCGGGCGCGGAGCTCGGCGTTGCGCGTGATGCGCTTCTCGAAGTTGAGTGCGGTTTTCTTTAGCCAGGAGAGGTCGATCTTGTCTGTTGTCAAGAGGTCGTCGGCTGGGGCGGCGGTGTTGTTGTCCATGAAATCGAGAATCTCCTTCTCCTGGGCGGTTATGCCACCGCCAAAGAATCGACCTTCTTCATCGTCGCCGTCATCTTCGACTGGTGGTGCTGAGGGGCCGTAGTCGCCATCGTCTTCTCCATCTTCAGGAGGCGGTGCTGGACCCGCTTCTATGTCGTCTCCGTCTTCTACCTGCGCGTGTCGGCTGCCGTTGGAAGATAATTTGGCGGACTTGTAGATTTCGTTCGGATCGCGAATGGGATCCAGCTTGCGTTTGCTGGGAACTCCCGCTTTCTGGAGGGAATTGCCATTAGTACTTGTCAGTGACAGGTAACTCAAAAGAGATTACGTACCTGAAACAGCTCGTCGACATTCATCTTGATGGCCAATGGTCTGGTGTTTGTGTTAAACAATCCAACAAATAAACACGGTGATGATGATGTAGTTAGTTGGAGATGCGGTTGCTGTGCTCGCGGCTGGCAACGCGGTCACTGCAGTGTCCTTTTCGTTTCTGTGATTGGACGAATGGTGACGGCTGGTCCCACCTTTTCACGAGTTGCTCCATCGCGGGCGGCTGTTTCAGGCTTTCAGCGGATTTCGCCCTGTTTAACAGTGGGTCTCGCCTTACCAACGAGCTGCCACAGCGAGGGTGATCGCCAACGGTTACGCACTGGGTGGCGCAGTGAGACAGCTCCCGGCCTCATCAGTCATCATCACGAGGGAACTTGAAACTACAAGTGTCTTGCTAATACAGGACCACTTTGCTTATAATCTGGTGCATCTTTCTGTATTTCGAATATCCGGTCATCCTCAAGCTTGGTTTCGACCGTCAAAGAACGTCCAACCAACCCTTGGCTCCACCCATTTGGACCCTTTGTTTACTTCCCCCTGAATCGCCGTTGAAGCCATCACCAAGTCGATCACAACATCATCATGCCACCAACACTCATCCTAGTCCGCCACGCTCAGGCCCTCCACAACGTCGACAATAAGTCTCACTTGTGCCACTCTTGTCTTTCAAGTTCTCACCTGCTAACTCTTACCACGAGACTATTCCATCCACGATCCCTGTCTCTCGGAGCTCGGCAGGACGCAATGCAGCTCCCTCCGTGACCACTTTTTCAAGACTGAGGTGCCCAATAAGTACCAAATCAGCCTCATCATTGTTTCCCCCATGCGCCGCACCCTCGAAACGGCCCTTCTTTCCTTCGGCAACTACGCCAAGGAGCACAACATCCCCATCATCGCCAACGCTGGCTGGCAAGAGAACAGCGACAAGCCCTGCGACACTGGTTCATCCATCGAGGAGCTCTCCAAGGACTTTCCACAGGTAGACTTTACAAGAGTCGACCAAGTCTGGCCGAACAAGAGCCGTGATTCGGAAGAGGCCAAAAAGTACTGGTACACCAAGGAGTCAATCATGCAAAGAGGAGAGGACGTGTTGAAGGAGATCGAGGCCAAGGTGTGGCCCGAGATGGAGGACGGCAAAGCGGTTGTCGCTGTCAGTCATTCGGGGTTCCTCAGGGCGGGAGTGACGGGGTGGTGGTTCAACAATGGCGATTACCGCATCTTTGAGTTTGAGGAGAGGGAGGTCAAGGAGGGCAGGCCGACGTTGAAGCAGATCACGGGCGTGAAAGGCGGTATGGGGGAGAGTTTCGAGACACCGGCAGGTCTTGGCGGGGATTTGCCCGAGGCTGCGGTTGGAGGGTTGAGTGTTGGGTTGCCGTAAAGGTGGAAGGGACGATGGAAGAATGTTCATTCCGTTGCAGTGAACTTTGATTGATTGCGGGCAACTTGAATGCAGGTGCACACCATGGGATGCCATAGTTCCTGCCGCCAGTGTGAGCAGCACCCACAACCAGATATGGCTGCAGTGGGCTTCTCATTCCTAATGATCCCTCTTCCTCTCCTTTCCTCCAGTCTTGTCACGTATCGGTAATCGCCACTCCAGTCTCCTATCCTGTCGAAGACACCTGGTTGATCTTCTCAAAACTCCATCATGGCCATTCTCCGTTGTCGGCGTTGGATTGTCTTGTTACCCCGCATTCGCCTTGCCGGGGCAGCGCTCACGGATTCCCAATTTCGGGCTTTCCGCTTCCTCACAAGAGAGCAAAGACAACCCTTTGCAGAATCCAAATCATAAATCAGTTTGCAGACGAGAGGTTCTACGACGGAGATCAACGTCAGGAACGACCACCAGCTGCACTGTTACAGGAACTAATGATGAATGTCGCTATCCCGTTTGGGTCGCTGAAGAAGCGGAATGCGGCGCAGTCAAGCACTGGAGGTTACACTGCCATCAGTGGTCAGCACCCGCTAGCAGCTAGAGGTAGGTGAGCGCCCGACTCGCATATATCATAGATCCTCTCGAGATGACCCGGAAGCTGATATGAAATATGTTCCAGTCATCATCTCGAGTTGTGAAGCTTCAAATCAGCCCCTGACGACCTACGGCTGACGAGCAACCACCATGTCCACGTATCAACTCAGCATTGAAGACTTCAAGCGCACCCTCGCTGCTTTGGGCAGTCTGATATTTGCTTCGGTCCCCAACAGTCTCTGTCAAACTTGCCATCCCATATCCCTGCGCCTAGACGAGATACTCAACTCAACCGACAAGTCAGACTTCCATCCCGGAAGCCGCGACTCGACCGGCAACATTAGACTTGCAACTATCGACCATGTCTTTTCCAGCTACCACGAGTGCAGTTTCTGCTCACTCGTCCTTCGTCTCATCTTACGGGTCAAAGAGAGGCATCTCTATCACGCAATGAGGTCAATACCATTGGTTGAGGAGACGCTCATTACCCTTGACACAATCAGGGAAGCTTTGAAGTCAATGGGAAGCACCACCGTCTCCAAAACAAGTTCAATGGCCAGCTCAAGCTCATCGATATCGAATGACTTTGAGATATTCGATCCTGAGGACCTGATACTTCAGATTTCCGTCGACGCTGTTTGTGATTACGGCGCCATGTCACTCTGGCTTTCCTTGACGGACTCCGAAGACGTGGACGATAACGAATTTCAGCTGTTTTTGCACCCTGAAGACTACCGAACGATGATGGTCGATACCCAAAAACCAGAGGCTACACTGATGATACCGCAGCCACTCGACCGGGATACACGGGACATGGACTTAATGAAGCGTTGTCTCGAAAACTGCCGCAAAAACCATGACAGATGCAATCAGTCAGCGATACCAGATACAGAAGCTTTGCAGGCGGCCCCGAGCAGGCTGATTGACGTCGTCGATATGAGATTAGTACCCACTAGTCCTGGTATCAACGGCCATGTGGACCTTCAACAAGTCGAATACGTCGCTCTCAGCTATGTATGGGGAAGAGATCCGTTCTTCACCCTGCAAAGCCCAAACCTCAGAACCCTATGCGAGAAAGACGCCTTCCGGGATCCCGCCATAAAGCTTCCACAGACCATCCTGGATGCCATTGAAGTTACCAAGTTCTTAGGCTATCGATACATCTGGATTGATAGCCTCTGCATAGAACAAGACTCAACTGAGGATACAGTCACTCAAATAGGATCGATGCACGTCATCTACGCCCAGGCTAGCCTTACAATTGTTGCCGCCGTCGGAGACAACGCGCGGCACTCTATCCTGCACATAAATCCGAATCAGTTATCGAACAAGTACCATACGATTGGAGGCCTACGCTTCTGCCTAGACAGGCCCGAGTTCAAAGAAGTCGTCGCATCATCAACATGGGCAACAAGAGGATGGACTCTTCAAGAAATAACGTGCTCTGATCGGTTCATCTTCTTTACTCCAGAGAGGACATACTTCAGCTGTGCACATGGAAACTGGAACGAGGACCTGCCTCTGGATGAAAGCGTTTCGCCTGAGCAATATCAACGCTGCCTTCGGGATGAAGACCCCAAAGGTTTGGGTTTGGCCATGGAGGTTGGAGGCAATGCCCAAAAAGCCTCGGCAACTTATGTCTCCATGGTCGAAAGGCTCTCAACAAGAAACTTCACGCATGATAAAGACATCCTGAAGGCGTCACTGGGAATGTACACAATGTACATAGCTGACGGCCTAGGGATGGCGATCGCTGGCCTTCCCCTGTCCTACTTGGGGGCAGCTCTGATGTGGCAACCAAATGGTGTCCTAAGCAGGCGACGTTGTGAAAGTATTCCATCTTGGTCTTGGGCTTCGTGGACGGGCCCAATCTCTTATCCTCTCGGGAGACTGGACGGTCTCAACATAGAACTTACTTTGGACTGGTTTATTGATGCTGTGCGGACATCGCCAAGGTTCATCCCCTACCTCCAAGTAGACTCAACAATAGCGAGGGTTGCACAACAGATGCTTCGAGCACCAGGGAAGGAGCCTTGTCACCACCATTCAGGAGACAATCCTCCACCGACTTTGCGTCGGCGCATCGTCACTCCTCAAGAGCGCTGGCAGCAGGACCTTGCCATAGCCGAGAAAACCGAATTGGTTTTCAGAGGTACAATCTGCAGCTTTCCAATTCGGCTCCGAGAACGCGACCATGCCTTGCAAGCGTCCGGTCAAGTTTACTTTTGCTCCATCTTTGCCTCGCTTGAAGCATCGGAAGACATGGACGATGATGAGCTTATTGGGGAGATGAGGATCGACTCCGGGACGCTACAGCCCTTCTTCCCTGATGAGTTCTTACCAGCAGCCCCCAACATGGGCATTGCCACCAACGTAGAGCTACTTGCTTTTGGTCGCCTGGACTTTTCCCTCGAACATGTTCAAAACGTCGTGTATTTGAACAGATATAGTCGGCGAGGCAACTTCTCCCCGGAGTTCCTGGCCTTGGTGGATGCCAATCCAGACATGGTGCTCGTCATGTGGCTGTACCGACAACCCTCAAAGCCTCACATAATGTCCCGAGTCGCTGTTGGATACGTCGTCCGGAGTCGATGGGACGAAGCAGTCAAAGAGCGTGGGCAAACTCGGGAATGGATTAGGCTTCATTGAGTTTGGATCGAGTACGACCTTACCGCCGCACATGCGTACTTGATCTTGTACCTCATTTGCCGCTTGAACGGGGTAGGAGGTGCCTGATGAGGAACCCATGATTTCCCATCAGGCATTTCTATCGTCACCCAACCGAGCAATGCTGTTGTGGTAGAGGTTGTTCTGAGTCGCACATGCAACCAGTTGAATCATGATGGTGGTCTTCACTGTCACTTCATTGGCCAGACGAGTCATTTCGAGTGACGACCGGCAGATTACCATGCTTATGCTCACGATGATATCTTCTCTGCAATCCCCATGGCATCGCACGCACTTGGCTGACATCGTATACAGGGGACGACTCTGGGGGCCACTGCGCTGGCAGGTTGTCTGCATTTCAAGTATGAGGGTTTGTCGCAGCGAACGTCCCGATGGGATAGGGGAAGGCTCCCTGGTTCTTCTTGTGCGCGTCATTTGGAAGTGGTGACGGTGGGTTGTAATGAAAGAAGAGAAAGGCGTAGGCAACAACGGGTTGAGACTCAGGTAGTGGGGTTTTTGATGCAGCTGAACCATGCCAGGGTATTATCTGGTGACTGAGGCAACTGCTGCCTTTACTCCCACAGTTCCCTTGCCATTCGGCTGACACCAAGACTCACCGATATCGGGATCTCTTTGATCCGACGCTGGAAAACCTGACTATCGCGCAGTTCCTACCAGAATGGACCCGCTCCTACTGCCCGGCCGCCATTCGACCTCCTCTACACTTGGCCAGTGGTGGTTGGAGGGAATCCCGCCTCCGGGGGGTTTGAAGAGGTTACCTTAGCCGAGCCAAAGTAGCATCGCCCACTAGAGGATGGAATTCCCTAGTTACCTAGCGGATCATCCAGTGCCGGGCGGATCACTGATCATCCACCACTGCAGCTGACTGTAACGGGAAAGCGGCCCGGGAGGACGACAACGTGGAACCCCGTGCGCAGTGCAGGGAGCTACCTATGCCCAAGGATCCGCTGCCCCTGGTGCATGGTTGCAACATAACCAATACTTTGCGGCCATTGCCGCTCATGGTTTCAGGATCAGCAACAGGAAGCCGATTGCGGTTGAGTTTGCTCGACCAAGGAAACACCGGACCCATCAAAGCGTTTAGAGATATCTTAGAGCCGCAAACCATTACCACCCAGTTGAGGCTGAAAGAGACGTGGGGGATTCACGAAAGAACAACGCAATGCCCAAAGTTACCTAACGACAGAGCCTCGCACCACGACATAGGCTCCAACGAGAATCGTCCGCTTAGTCACTAGCACAGGCATCTCAAGCACAAAGCATTCAAAAGTGGGCTATCACTACCTATTCCCTTTCAGGTTCAAAGCAGGTAGTAAAAACCCTAGCTCAGCTGAAGTTGGACGTACAACGACAAAAGAAAAGGCTGAACAACACCCGGGAACCCAATTGAGAGCAACGTCAAGATAACTTCGCACCAAAGACCTTGTATTGCGCCGACCCGGGCCACAGCGGCCAGCCTACAGGTCGCCTGCACCAGCTGGCGGTATCTCGCCCTATGAGAGTTCGACGATCGACGACCGCCCAGTGACGATCACAGCGTTCGTTCCCACGAAGATGCAAAACATGCTGGCAGAATGCATGATCGCACAGGAGCTAGCTCGCTGCACCTTTGACAGGCCGCTTCGAAGGCCAGATGCACTGACAACACATACCAAACACCCTCTTTACTAGTGCCAATGGCATCTGGGTGGACGCGAATACGGAGTTTGAGGCTCTGCGAGCTTTAAGATTGGTCTAATGGTTGGTCATTATGCATGCTATTCTTCTTCAAGAGCGATATCAAAACATCATGGGTGTAACATAAAACCCATTATCTGTCATATTACTTGTGCCGCGGTCCCTTTCTATCTCATACCCCTTACCTCCCTTCCTCACACTTGGTGGTACTTCGGTACTTACGCAAAGTCCTTTCAATGGCGGGCATTCTCGAAAGCGTGCCGACCATCATATCAACTGCTGTAGCCGCATACGGAATCGTCGAGGTCATTCTTGAACTTGCCGAAGATGCAAAGAAAATCGGTGACCAGATGAGGATTGATGCGCTACCTTTTCGAGCATTTGGGGATTTGATCGAAACCGCCCAGTACTCCATCAAATTCCGACTCCCCCAGGACGACACAGCAGTCATCTCATATATGCGTGATCGACGGGTGTTGGACAACATGAAACAAGAAGCATTCGAATTGAGCAGGGATATCGATGAGCAAAAGGAAAAGATCAGGAGGTTACAATCCAACTTTGGCGACCATGCGAACTATGCTCTTCGCTTCTATGCCGCCCACAGATGGAAGAATATCAGGAAGCCGAAGCTCGAGCTTCTCCAACCGAGAATGGCACAGCTGAAGTCGACATTACAGCTGATTATCGCGGTTATCCAACTCGAAGTGCTCTCTCGAAACGGAAGTGCCACCCGCGGCGAATCCAGGCTCAATGAGATGTGGGTGAATACATTATCGACCGGTAAAGCTGTCCGATGCTAACTTCTCTCCAGCGAGGAACTGAGGGACGTTATCGGGAAACACATCGAAGCTATCGGACAAATCAAACAAAACTTTTCCATACAGCCAGGTATGACGGGAGATGGTGATTCTGCCACAGGCATATGCTTCCTCGCCTACACCATGGCCAGGACAGGCCGGGTTCCTCGTCCGGACCAGTCTGCTCCTGCTCGGTTTGACTTCACGCAGTTGACGACAAGCCCAATTATGGTTATCGACCCCCGTCATTGGGCGCCTCCACCAGACAGCTTGCCAGCAAATGCTCCCATTTGCCCCCATTGCTATCGCGACACGCGCGCGACGAATGGACACCCGCCAGACAGACCTATTTGGAACAGCGACGGATCGATCCCCAATATCGCGAATCATCGCTCCAGACATAGAGAAAGGCCCTTGCCTCCATTACCACCACAAGAGTCTCTCGAGTCTCTGGAGCGGCAAGAGCCATCAGCTTCACGCCCCCAGTACCGCGCGCCAAGCCCGCCCCCAAACCCTCATATCCCTCCACTGTTCCATCCAAATCCGCCGCTGGTTGAAATTCGAGAACAACCTTCGGGATCGGAACTCCAGGATCTTCCCGCCAATGATGATTCGACCACAGAACCAGGACCTGAGAACCAGTATCTTAGCGAACCACTGTACAGGCTAAGTTCACGATCACCTCGACCACGGCAACCCACCACCGTTGAACAAGTCCTTGTGTGGCATAACAACGGCTCCTGGGTACCGCAGCTCGTGAGGTTCGACCCGAATCTCGACATCCGCAATAGACACGGTGCGAATGGCGCCGAAATCCCGTACGGCGGTCTCATCTCCGAGGACTACGTGGATAGCTTGTCACTGACAGAAAGTGTCGAGTGGTATCGCCGTGAGTTCGGGTTTCCCTACGACGACGAGCACCACACGGTGAGAGGCATCGGCACGATCGATATCGAGTGGAAAAAACAGCCAGGTCTGGATGATTGGGATGAGTTGGTCGTGGAGAGACCAAGGGTGAAGTGTATTGTTTGTCGGGAGATGCCTTGTGAAGAGGAATTGGTTTTGAAGCTGCACGATTAGAATGCCTCCTTCAAAGGCCTGAAGTGGGGGTCAAGATGAAGAAGAGAGGTGAGAAAAGCAAAAAAAACGGCGATGGTAGCGGAAGATGAGGTTGTCTTCGTGCTGAAGTTCAGGAAGACATTCGCGAATAGTAATCTTTCCTTTGTGTTTGGAAGCTAAAACTGGGGTTGGCATTAATCGGCTGGAATTGCATGGATGGTGAATAGGATGTCGTTTAGACGAACAAGCAGGACAGATTTCAAACTTGTGGAAGGACAATTTTGCATTTTGAGACTCACACTGGTGGAGGATTACTTGTTAAATGCCTGAAAAAAGGAAGCACACAAACACATCTAAGCTCCTCATAGTAAAATTCTTGCAACAGCAACTAAAGCTGCCTCAGTGTGGACTAAGGTGGAAGGCGCAGTTAGAGATGAGCCCGGTGACAACAATTGGAGACGCGCGGGAGACACCTCACCATGCCCGGTCCCGGCTGTTGGAGTCATTGTGGATCCATGGTCGACATCCATGTACATACACAGAAAATTCAAAGAAGTTCAACATTCTGCTGTTCCACTCGAGTGAGTTAGTCTCTCGACTCTCTCCTCGAATTACCTACAGTTTGTTGTCGTTGTTTGGCGCTCACCGGGCATCTGTTCCTGATACTTTGCAACCGCTACACCTGCCGCAAAGTTTTCGAGGCATGCAAGAAGTACGTATGGAAGTGATGGGATCGAAGCAATGACCGCTGTCAATGGGCGTTTGCCAAAGTCGCGTATCTAGGTACCTATCTTCTTTCGGCCATCACATGGATACAATGTCGTTACCCCAAGTTGCAAAGGACTTGGGCGCTCGCTAATTCCCAGCGACTCTTCGAGAAGTTGAAGTTGCCTCACGCCAGGCTTTTTTGTCAGTTGAACGAAAAAGGTGAATTGAAGAACGGGCTGAATGTGATGCGGTGGTATCCATTATGATCTATGAAGAGGTGACTATCACTGGAAGAGTTTAGGATAATACTTCGTTGCGGCACGAAATATGATGCTTAGGAGTGAGGGGGGGGGGGCAGAAAGCTAGGTACTGAGGAAGCGTCGGGTATCCAATTGTGTTGGAAGCATTTCGCTGCTTCTGTGCCACACACAGCCTTGGTTCACTTTTTACCTGCTTGTTGCTAATACACGCTTCTGTCTGTATGACATATGCTTTCCAAGCATGGATGTTTCATCATATTCATATCATAACTTCAGCCTATCAACTATCAACTATCCAACATCAAGAACAAGAAGAGAATACAGAAGAAACAACCCCCCCCCCCCCCTCTTTTCCCTCCTCCACCACCCACCCCTCTCAAGTCTCAACTCAAATCCCCGAATCAACCTTCTTCATCCTAAACTCCGGATCATTATCCGCATACCTCCTCCACTCATCACACTTCTCTTGCAAATCCGGCATCAAATTCGGTATCGCCCCATCATTAATCCGATCGACCCTCTCCAAAAACTGAACGCTAAGTCCCTGGCTCATATGCCACGGGATATGACAATGAAACACCCACGAACCAGGGTTGCGGCCGGCCTCAAAGGCAATGACGAGCCATCCGAAAGACGGGACGACCGTGGTGTCGCGCCGCGTGGGGTTGTCGAACTTGAGATGGGGACCGTCCACGACGGGGTCGAAGAGGATGGGCTGGCCTGGGTCGACGAGGGGGTTCGCGGGGAAGCGGGAGCGGCCGAGGATGAGGAAGTCGTGGCCCTAAGGCAAAGGTTAGGATGGGTATGGGCTAGGGTATGGTGGAAGTAGGGGTGGACGGGTAAGAGCAAGGGAGGAGAGATAGAAAGAGAGACTCACGTGGAGATGCATGGGATGCGGCGAGGGAGAGTTGTTTTGGATTACCCAGAAGGACCACTGTTTCACACGTTAGTTGTGGTCGTCAATGCAAGGGACATGATAAGAAGGCAACGGACCTTGACAGCTTCGGGCAGCTGGATAATGTTTGCTTGTCTCGGAAACGTAAAGTTACCCTCGACGACATACTCCAACGTCGGCTTGTCCCATTGGACATCAATGGCGGAGCCATCAACCGACCAAAGTACCTTGGAGATACCCTTGTTCACCTCCTTCACGTCCAGTGTGACGGACAGAGTATCCACCTTGGTGTCGGAAAAGTCTGCCTTTGGCGCTGTCCTCGATGTTAGGGGCTTGGAAGAGACGTCATCCTCGCAGAACTGATCGATTGCACGTGGACCGCGATTAGTGGGAAGCCTGGACTCATCAGAGCCTTCGTACGAGACTATGGCAGCTGGATAAGGGTTGAGCGATACGCCGCATAGAGGAGTCGAAGATAGGGTTGCGTTGATCCAGTAGTTGTCCACTTCTTGGTCGGCCTTGATAACGACATCGTAGCGCTGGCCAACGGTGAGGTAAAGCTGGTGAACCGCGTACGGCTCTACGGGGACAAAGTCCGTCTCAATGACCGTCATGTTGTGACCGACGATGGACACGACAAAGGTGTTGTCGGCTGAGGTGTTGACCAGCCGGAGACGATGGCGCTTGTTCTTTGTGAACTTCAATCTCGCATATTCGCCTCCAGTGCCGTTGGGCGCAATGTTCATCCCGTTGAAGAGGATGTTGTTGCTCGGCGGGGGAGAGCCAGGGACACCCTTGAGAAAGGGATCGTTGGGGTCCATCATCCGATCAACGATGTGCTCGGCGGAGTCATAGTACCAGTCGCTGATGGGGAAGACTCCGAGGTCGGTATCGTACGGGTAGGAGGAAGGGCCGTTGATCTGGATTGGGCCAACGATGCCGTTGGCATATTGCGAGGAGATGTGCGAGTGGTACCTGAAACAAATCACGTATTAGCGGATATGTCGACGCCTCTGCTCGAGTGGCAGAGTGGACGAACCAAGAAGTTCCATGCTGAGTTGCCAGGAACGAGTAGACTTTGCTGGCACCAGGAACAATGAGACACTCCGTCACGCCGGCCACGCCATCTTGGTTGTTGCTGTTCAGTTGATGGAAACCATGCCAGTGCATGGAAGTACTAGAAGGAGTGTCAGTGTCATTGGCTCGTACAGCAATTGGGAGGACGGAACTCACCCGTTCGTCTTGAGCTTGTTTGTGACTGTGACCTCGATCCTGTCACCCCAGTCGGCCTTGATCAGTGGCCCAGGGTAGCCGCCTATTGGGCTGCATGTCAGCAGGCAGCTGAGCATCGGAAAAACTCTGTATCTCACCATTGATGAGCATGGCTCCCTTCTTGATGTGACCATCTGGGCCAACCCACTCATCCACTTCGGTGATTTCGAAGTCGAACTGTGGTGTCCCGTGTGAGCATGTGGAAACCTCTGCCAATCTGGTACATAGTTTGGAAAATCTTACCTTCCGTGTAACCCCAGTGACAGGCCATTCGTTCTCGTAGTCCGTGTTGACGTTGAACCGGGATGTCCAACAAGCACGGTTGCACTCATGATTGCAGCTTGGAGCGGCACCAACGAGGCCGAGTAGGGGCAACAAGCCACCTAGAAGTGGAAGAAAACGCATACTGATATTACAATAGGGTGTTGGGGATGACACAACGAATGACTGGATGGTGATGTGAAAGGGAATCAACGAGTGTAAATAGGGGGTTTCCTGGATGGTTAGTAGAACACACAACAACAACACCCAACCGACAAGGACGATGCAAGAGCCAAGTTCCTGGGAACGGAGAAAGCGTGACGGAGTCGGACACGATCAATTGTATATACTGGCCGGTATAGTGTAGACGGACTTGGCAATGTTTACATGGCTGGCGACTGGTATGCTCCCTGAATTGGCTTGTTGTGAATCAACGGTCGGTGACCCGGGTGGCTGGCATGCAAGGACTACGCTGAGCCGCCGCATCTCCCCCGTCCCCAGGATCTGAGATCTCGCTTATGAGAGCCGGAAACCTACCGGGTAGACGGCAGATGTAGACCAGACCAACACCATTGTTCGAGACATGACGATGGCTTTGACCTCCCCCGGCGGTCATCACAATCTGGAGGTTGATAAGGGTTAGGGTCCTAGCTGTGAAGAAGCCATTACTTGATTTGACTGATCAGAAAGACGAGGGAAGGGTGGCTGAACTAGTTGCGTCCCTCGCATGGCCTGGATGTGATCAATTGCATTGACTGAGGACCGAGGCAGGGAAGATGACGATGGCGTGGTATGGCTGCCAGCGGGCTTTGGCTCCAGAGCATCGAAATCGGCATTGAGGACGGCTATTACCGTGAACGGACATTCGCAAGGAGTCCTTCAGCCAGCCCTCATCGACGAAGACCAAATTCCAGAATGATGGCAGGCAGTGACGTGAGATGGTTGGCGCGCAGTCGAAATCCAGGTGGAAGGAATGTAAAAACACCGTTCGCAAAGGTGCTGAATGAAAGCAGCAGTCAGCTTCTTGGGCGCACGGGCCATGCGGTGGAAATATCACACCAAACTTGGGCCTTGTCGGGAGCCATCCCTGGGAAAATATGTCGATTTAAAAGAGAGAGTCGGTCATCCAAATGAGAGGAAGGTGGGATTTGTGCGCTGTTGCTCGAACTCGTTGTCAACGCATCCAATGTCAGCCGCTTCTTATTTCGGGAACAGAAGGAGCAAGGGAGAGAATCGTGAACTGAAAGCAGATGCGCACGGATCACTCAACTTGCAGTGAGGTGTTGCGCCCTGACAGCTGCAGATCTACACACTGCAGCAATCAGCGGTGACCAGCTGCAGCAAACTGTTTTAGCGATAGGCAGACGGACCACTGGGCCTCAGACAACGCCAACCCTAACCCCGCTGGAGCGCTGCCTTGGGGGTTTTGGTTCTTCTTTCCGGAATGGGCGACGCACTTCAATTTCGAAGTCTTTTTCCTCGACCCGGAAACCGCCAAGCGGAATTCGACCAGGTATTTCAACGAGTTGAGACCGCACATTGATGCCGCTCTCTCTATCATCGAAGAGGGTATGATTCACTGGCTCCCCACTTGATACTCATTCGATTCAAGGGATGCTAATCGCTTGCCTGCGCTAGCCGATGGTGACCTTCTTAGGATTGAGAGGAGATAGGAACTGACCACCCAGTTCTGGTCTGGTCAGCTCAGTGAGAAAGAAGAGGAGAAGTGGCAGCCGGCTCCTAGTGCTATCAAGAAAGCCAATGGTCACACGAAGATGAAGAAGGATGGTCCCTACAAAACCGTAAATTGACCGATTGACCAAATACCTGACCAATTCCTTGGTTTCTATATCAACCGGAGTCAACTAACATCCTTTGACTACTTAGGTGCAGGACATTGTAGAGGATGTTAGCGACGTCTACACCCAAGTCAGCAGGTTTCATAATCACATGAAGGAAGTCGGAAAGATTTTGAGGATGCAGTGGGAACTTGGATATCATAAATGCCTTGGGAAACTTGACAGTCCAAGTCAAGTAACTGACGAATACTTGGAGATAACTCTCGACGAAGCTGCGACGGAAAACGTTATACACTTCACCAAGTCTGGAATAACACAATCGAGAGTTGCAGGGTGCGGTTAAGTTACTCTCTTTACAGACGTTTTCTTTTGTTTACAAGGGGGCTCCTTTTTTTCACCCAGCTCCATGGGCTAGCATAGCAGGCCTGCATGTGCTGGCCATAATGGAGGGGGGTATCTGTCATTCATCTTCTACTTTCCTTAGTCATTAGCTGAGTCTTCATTGAAATTCAGGTCATGGACCATGTTAACTCACCAGCATTGCCTTCTGTGTAATGTCAATCCCTGGTTGACAGCGGCAACAAGTTATGTCTTGCGCCCTGCCTCCAAGTTACCCAAAACAAGTGACTTGATCTCGAAATCGATGATGGCTTCCGAGGGGGCAGTTGGATCTTGTTAGACCAAGCAGCACACCTTCAACCAGGTACGAGATCGAGATCGACCGGACTATAAGGCGTTGGGGGCCAAGCCAATCGATCCGGTGAACAAGCGTAGCACATGCCGGCTAATGAAATGAGGTGTCACGGCCCGGCTGGTTGGTGAAGTGCTTCCCGTTGCAGGAAACAATGTTGCACGACGGCACGGAACAGATCTTCGGGGTTCCACAGATATTTCCGGCTGCCAGTTGCGGCAAAACGAACAAGGGTCCATGGCTGTACATAGAGCTGAAGATGGATTCACGTCTTGGCCGGGAAATATTTCACCGGAGTTGTTTGCTTCCCGATGCTATGCGGTTCGTATGCGATTACCTGCATTGAACAGCTCATCGACATGACTGGCAATGAACAATTATATCCTTGTGTCTCAGGAACAACTACATCATTTGCGTTGAATACATGAAGATAGATAACAATAGGCACGAGTCGACAAAAAGGTCCAACAAAAAAGAAGTGTGGTTAGCCCGTTCAGGATTCGAACCCGTATCTTCCTCAAGGACCTCGGTCAGAAGTGAAATCATTCCACCCCAGGGATGTTGCCTTTTACACCACCGAATCAACCACGGGTAGGCAGCCGGCCAAGGGGATTCATGTACCCCAAAGGCACCTTCCGCATGTTGCATGCGAAAGAGGTATGGAATACTCGCTACCTTCTTCCCTACGTCATCCACCAATCCCATCATGCAACTCTGCCTTCCTCGTGCAGTGTGGACAAAACACCATCAGACTCCCATCGAGATCGTCTTGATCATTCTCCAGTTGCCGATTTCCAACCGCTTTAGACAAAGTCCCGACATTTCCAGCCGTGGTATGGTCACTGGCGCACCACCCGCCGCTACACAAGTTCTTTGCAGTACTAGTACTCCATTGGCAACGCAGTCGCTACACCATCATGCCCCGCATCGACCGATCTGTCGTCGTTGGGGATCTGCCATCATCTTCAACCGTTATGGCTTAAATAACAGACAGCCACGCCCAGTCCCGCAGCATTAAAGCTGGCCACCACCGACGCCGGCATCTCACAGAAAACCAATTCACAAGCGATTGAGACACATCTACCGTCTAGCGCCCTATTACCAAGACCAAACCATCACGACCGTCGTTCAACCATGTCTCTCACGAGCTACCTCCCCCACTCCGACTCCAAGACACTCGGGTTCCTCGACCTGCCCCTCGAGATCCGCATCTTCATCTATCGCGAACTCGTCATCCAGCCTGAAACCATCGAGCTAAGCTGCCGACGACCCGTGTTCGAGTGTCTCCAAGAAGCCGACACCACCGCCATTCTCTCTCTGAACCAGCAGACCCGCGCCGAAGCGCTCGACGTCTTCTACGCAGAAAACACATTCCGCATCGTCGTCGTCGCAGACGACGGAGACAATGAGGATCTCTTAAGCAGGCTTCCCCAAGCCGTGGATCATCGCCTCCCGATCCGACGCCTGGAGTTGACGCACCCTGTTGTTGCTTCTTCGCTGTCGAATACCATGTTATATAGGCCGGATGTGGACAACAAGATTTGGATTTCTGTTCTATCGAATCTTAAGAGTTTGTGTATCATTGTTGTGGAGCCTGAGACACTCCCGGTACATGAAGAGGTTGTAGTAAGGGAGGAAGGGGAGGGGCGAAACTCAATGATTTCTTTGAACGATGTCAAGAGCTTCTATTCGCAGCTTGTGGCGCAGTCTTTCGAGAGCTCGAGGTATGTAGAATTCGCTGATTACTTGGAAATGATGAATTGCTGACTTGGTTGACTTGGACGGTAGGGCTACGCTTGTCTCGCTGTTGACGCTGAGGATCTGAGGTTGGCTGGAGCGTGAACATGACACGCTCGGGGAATGAAGTGTGTAGTAGGTTCAATATCTTCTATATCTTTGTCCCTGCTCATGTCATATATAGCCCATCCAGGCCCATCCGTTCGCATCTTTCAACACATGTGCTCTCGTAGGGCCAAAATCCCGCGCCTCGTTTCGACCGCCGTCCAACACCTTACAAGCACTTCAAGTTCTAATCATCTCGCTTCCTGCAAGTCGGCCCCGAAGCACAGGTCGTGCACCCGGAATGCCAATTACCACCATACTGTTCCCACCTCGCAACAGTGCAGCTTACACCACCGCTTCGCATTCCCGGCTGCGGGCCGGTGATACGCATAGCATCCGGCAACTCCGTCAACTACCCATCAAATTTCCCACGACTTTCTGCTTCGGGACAATGGTTTAGTTTAGCCAATAGTCTGCATCCGGAGAGAGCCATCGTAGATATTGCAATTGGTGTGCATGGCCAACTGCAACGCTTCGCACTTCCAGCCGAAAATGTTGTCGCCGTGTGTGGAGATAGGTGACCTGCAAGGATTGGTCGACGGAATCCAAGTTCTTGCCATCCCAGCAATCTGGGAAGCGTACGTTGGCCATGATTCAATCCTTGTAAACAAGCTTAGGTATGGACTTGGTCCCGCCCGTGCGAGTGTCGAGCGCGTTCGGGCAGGTGAAGATTAGCTGGCGGTACTGGTTGACGGATGACTCGTTGCGAATAATGGGGTTGCCAACAATCATACGGAAGCCAGGCTGGACGGTGGTCGCTGTCAATCCGTCCCAGGGAGCGGTGTAGTAGACGGCCCGGACATATCGCCGCCACGGGCATGGTCGAAGAGGACGTTGGGGCGCTGGGCTACTCGGGCGGCCTGAATCTGCGGGTAAAGAGAGGTCCACTTTTGTTAGGAGGTTTCTGTGAAGCAGGAGGACACTCGGTGTTAGTGAATACTTACGCCCCTTACAAGTTATCTAAAGGCCAAAGTCATCCTCAAGATCAGGTAGAGTCTTTAGAGCCCTCATGTTTTCTTTTCAGTGTGCTTCCAAATAAGCCATTACCCTACAGTGTCCGTCCTCAGTAATGTACCGCCTTATCCTCCACCGCACAAGGATTGAGTTTCAGTTGCGGATGGATGAAGGAAAAAAATTCCCTCGGCTACGCTGGGAGTTGACTGAAGATATTGGCCATGTCACATCAAGCTCACTCACTGCACTGCATGGGCACTCAGTAGATACAAGACTCGAAGACCGATCAAACAGATCCTGCCAACGCTCCAGTCACCCGCAGCCCAGCAAATTTGGTTGCGGAAGGGACTACACGATCCACGAAGAACACTTACCATATGCCGCCATTGTGGGCGTATCATTTCTGATGCGACCTGGAGGAGGCAAGTGTCAAGGGAGGACGTTTCACGGAGGTACGGATGTACCTTTGCTAGTAGTGAGGGCCATGTTTAGCCCTAGGTGAACACGATCGCTTTACTACCCTAGCAACAGCCTTTTAAGGTAGATAGGCGTCTGTTTGGGTGTTCTTGCTAGGCTTTCCTCGTTCAGATACTGCGAGATCATTCACCACTGGTTCTATCCACACTCTGCCGATTTCTGTTCTTTTAAGACACTGTTCTCAGTCACTTTCCGCTTGTACCTCTACGTAGATACGTATCAGTGAAGACACACAAGACTTTGGACTGTCGCAACCCTCCCTCGTGATAGCTTGGAACTTGAGCACAGCAGGCAAAGTCTATGGCAGGTCATTTGATTGAGAAGCTCCAACGCTTGATTCATATGTGTAGTAAAAGACACAAATGCGTGCACGAGTATGCCAAAGGCAGCGTGAAATGCGCGCAGATGAATGAGGTGGTCTGGCCATTTGTTTGTTTGAAAGCCGCATCAACGCGTCGTTGTTCGTGATAGAGCCGATAGTGATGAATGGAAATGCCCAAATGCTGTGAGTGCGGCAGGACGTAAATGATTGAGTAAGCGAGGTCGTGCGAACAAGAAACAATGCCCGGTTTGTCTTGCGATTAGGGTGGAATTGGTAAGCGTGATGGAAATAGGTCCAGGCGGGGGTTGATAGGTCAAAACCTTGAGGCAGGTATGTAACAAACAACCTCCAGAAAGGGACAGTGGTCGAACGGTATGGTGCGCAGCTTTGCGATCCACCAGGGTTAGGCCCAGGGGGATAATCCCACTCAGGCTGGGCTGGTCACCGTACTACCCTACAAAAAAGTAGACCGGTACGATTGACAAAGTAACTGAGCAGGGCCCCTCTGGGATAGTATCTTGTAACTGGCGTCTTCCGGCTATGCAAATAGGGCTCTACTACTCCCTTCCAGTTGCTCGAACGTCCCCTGTTCGATTCGCGATCGAGACCTTTCACCTCTTTTTTTCTCTTCTTTCTACTGCGATGGTTCTCCTATCGAGCCTTCCTTTTTATCCTCTTTCAACTTCTTGTATCCAGTCCATGACATGCCATAGCTACCCTACGTTCATTCCAGCCTTTTGTAGATCGTACCTATTCTTCACGAAGTTAGAACACCTCGCCGGACGTAGTGAGGTGCGCACTCCATTCCGATGCGTACCTCTACGGAACCTTTTAACTATAGCTTTAGTTTATGTGATGGGGTACTGCTACTGCGCTACAAAATCAACATACCTATCAATCGTCTCGTACACTTTCGAGAAAAACTCACCAGGTTCTGTTGGTTGGAGCAGTTTCTTTCATTATTCGGATATCCTGCTTCATTCAACTTCCACCCATTCGTAGTTCCCTCAACTCCCATCCCCGTGCCTCACCGAGAGTTTGCTGCCTGTGAGCTCCCTTTGCAGCATCACCACTTTACTAGCCCAAGGTTTCATCTGATGTTTATGCCGCTGGACTCCGCCATCACATTTATCTTTTACAGTTAAGGATTGACGCGGCCGGCTTAGAAGCCTGGGCAGCCCTCCCACAGAGCCCTACTCCACGCACCGGACACGATTTTCCTCTTCCCAGATTTTTTTCCACCTCTCGATCAAATTTCGCAAACAACAACTCCAGACCGCAACAAAGGCGCAGACCTTCTTACCTCAAACCACAAGTACGCGCCGAAATTGCAAGCATTTCTCTCGCGCGCGTTGTACGAATCCATCGCAATACGTACTGCATGGCGCCGAATTTAACGGAAGCGAGCGCTGGGCTCAATTCGTCTAGCCAGGCATTCACCAGACCAGAACAATCCAATACTCCTCGTAAGTCACACTCTGGGCGAGGCATCGCAACAGTACCTCCTCTTAATACATCTCACATCCGCCTCATGGTTGCTGACAAGAACGGTGTCAAGAAGGGCCTGACGTCTACACTAAGTTTCGTGGCAAAATTCACGCTCCTGAAGCTCACGACGAGGTCTCCCAGCGCAGTATTCTGACCATAGCAGAGAGATTCGAAAGGCGGATCGTAACCCCGGGCGAAATCACGTTGACCTTGTTTACATCAGCGTCTTGTGTGTCCTGCCCGACGCTGGACACTGCCGGGGCCTACTCGGTAGTCTTCACCGAGATGTCGCCAAACACTGATGATCATGGAAAGCAAGCTGAGATGGCTTGAAGTTCGAATTTGGTCAAGAAGAACACGGCTACAGAGGCTCTGGCAGTCGTTCAAGCGCTTGTTGTTGCCCGCCAGCGGTTGTGCACCCTCCCTGCTAGTTCAACTTGTCCGATGGTTGCAACGGTGCAGATATTCACGGGACCTCCGGTGTTTGACTTACTCCGAGGGACAGTAATCAACAACAACAACAACAACAACAACAACAACAGGAAGAGCAGGACTCCTCGCGATGAACTATGGAGATTGATTCAGTTCATGATCTTCGAGCACTCCCACAAGCTTGGCGAGGTTCCCCATATCAAAGTCGATTTACACCTGTATTGGCTACCGGTTAAGTGTCGCCTTCAGAGCCAGTTGTCCGCCAAGCTCATCGCCATCAAATGTCGTCAGCATGAAGGCATGGAAAACATATTTACCCTAGACGGTAGAGCCAGACCAGCTGCAGAGATGCCTCTACCGGTGTATCTCGATAGAGATATGGAACACGCCCTTGACAAGAAAATCAAACGTTACGAAAAGGAGTTGGAAATGAAATTAGCAGTAGCTAGTGCTCCTATTACTCCTCCAGTTGGATACCACGACTCGTGGTACGGCCAGTCATACGACCCCTGCCCGGAGCCATACGTCTCCTCCTTCTCCGACCCCGAGGACTTTTACGATTCGGACCTCGAGGTCCACAAGTCCCTCGAGATCTCCCCCACGCCCTTTCACCCCAGCAACTCGGTGCCCTACACGTCAGACCCGCCTCCAATGGGCGGCCCTCCGGACATGGTATCGGACATCCCCTTCCCGGGAACGGACAAGCCACTGTGGTGGCGCGATCTCGGTCCGTCGCCCTCCCACCACAGCAACTCCGTGCCCTACATATCAGACCCGCCTCCAATGGGCGGCCCTCCAGACATGGTATCGGACATCCCCTTCCCGGGAACGGACAAGCCACTGTGGTGGCGCGATCTCGGTCCGGCCCGTCCCACCATCGAGCAGATCAGCTCGACCAAGAACTCGGCCCCAAGCATCGAGAAAGATGCTGTTTCAGGCACCGAAAAAGCCACGGTGCCTAGAACCGAAGCGACGGCTGAGGAGGAGGACGACCTAATGGAGGAGCATGTTTTAGAGCAGTGCATTCTTTTCATGCAGGAGAGGAGGATGCGTGGACACAGGAATGAACCGGTTTTGGAGCAGTGGCAGGAAGTCTGCCTCAAGGAGCTTCGCTCTATGGCGCCTGAGAATCCCCTCGTGCGTGTTCATGAGGCGAAGAGAGCCCGAATTAACAGCTTGCTGGACGAAATCCATGCCATGCGTGTGGACATAAGCCAGCGGCAAAAGCGGGTGAATGAGAAAGACAAGGAGGTGCGCCACCTGGCGCGTGACCAGCCTTTCTTCTTCGGAGCATCCTTTTCTTAAGGCAGTTGGCCGTTTTTGTCTTTGTCATTGGTACTTTGGCGGCCTTGGGATGTTCTGGACTTTGTAGTGTATTATGTCATGTTGGGTTCATGTGGGATGAGGAGAGCGCTTTGGTCTTGAATCATGGCGAAGTTGCCGAGCGATCAAAGATGTCTGGTGTGGCGTTTGGTATGTGAAGGATATTGAGCGGTTCTTGCAAGGATTCATGTCATTATTCGCATTGCTCAAGAGCAAGGAGTTTGGTGTGGTCCGGTTTCTTCTCTTTTGTACGAGATACCCCTGTCAGTTAGAGACTTTAGAACATAGGAAGTGGCTTTGAGTCATGCTTCATTTGTTACATCCATCAATCATTTCCAGTTCTTTGCTGTTGAATAACTTTTGTTTTCTGTGATGGTACCTTCGATCTTCATAACTAGGAAACCTGAAAACTACCTCTATTGCTCTCGCGACATCACGTAGCACAATTTGATTTCTCCTGAAGGGGACTTCGACTTCACTGAAACTGTGTCATAACTCTTCGCTTCGCTCGGTCAATGAACGAAATTCAGGGCACTCTTCCATGCTTCGTGAGCTTCAAGCGTATCGGTAATTACTATAGGTGTATTTAGATTATATGATGTGTTTCGGAGGGTTTCGTATCAACACTATTCTTGCCACGCATATTGATACCAAGATACTTCTACGTAATGCACTCTCTGTTTGACCGAACGCATCATCTAGTGATCTTGCAGTGTTTTTGACAGATAAGAATATGTCTGACTGGAGATATCAAGTTAACGAACTGATTAGCATTGGACCACGTGTACAGTCTCTGTGCAAGAAGAAGTAGGCTGGGCATTCCTGCCTAGGTAGCTTCGACTTTGTATCAAGATTATAACACGCTGCCGCTCGTTTTAACACTTCTCACACAGCTTGTGTCTACAGGATATGTCTGCACGAGACTAATGACGATGTTAACGCTCTAAACATTATGCTCAACGATTTCACCGTGTTTGGCAGTGCTGCAGGTTTACAGAGCGATGGATCTCTACCTAGCCTTCGTGAGAAACTGCCAACAACACTATCATAAACGGGATGTTATAGTCAACCAAAGAATAAGAAACATCAAGAGAGCGAGATACAAAGGTGCAGTAGAATGAGTAGTACAAAAGGGGGGTGAAAGAAGGAGGGGATGGAGGATGAAGAGGCGGACTACGAGAACGAGAAGGAGAAGATGGACGAGCAACAGGTCGAAACCCGTATCGACGGGAAGGGGAAAAAGCAGCACAGGTCCAAGAAGAAAAAGAGCAGAATGGAAGATAACAGGGAGGAAGGGCAGAAGGGGACGGAGAAGGCCATGAAAAGTATAAGAGAATGGAAGTATGGAATCAAGTAGTGGTGTGTATCAGAGGTTTTGGGGGATATGACCGCTTCTGGCAGACAATTATAGCGCCTCTGTGCTTCAGCGAAATAGGTATAGAGTAGACTCCAATTTATTCTTTTCGGCTTGTATTTGGCTGCCTCTTATTTACGAACTTTCTTCTGATGTTAACATAGGTGTTGAGTCCTTGAAGCGTTGTTTACCCACGTCTTCGCTATGCTCACAAGTATGGACGGTAGCCCTCCATTAATGAAGTGAGGTTAATAGCGGGGTAGAATGAACAGTGGGCCAGGCAAGGGTGACCGGGAAGCATATTGACTAATAAGTTGTTAGGAGTGATGCGGGATGTTATGGCACACTTATGTTAATGCACTATGTCAGTAGATGCCAGCGGTGCCACTTCTGAACCGGGTATCCCTGGCGAGATTAGGAGGAACCAACGACACAGGAAGCCTAGCTGGCGAGCCAGCTACACATCGGATACACAGATAACAGACAAATTGATCACGCGGAAAATTCAAAACTATAATCCAACGTCAATTTCTTTGTGCCAAACAAAGAGGCTTGCTTCCGCGTCCACTGTCTTGGGTGTCGATATGCCATAGAGCACTGTCGTGAAGGGTATCACAACGGAACTATAAGGAGGGCATGGGGGATGACAGGCCCTTTTTACCCAGTAGGTCGAAGAGGTCATCCACAGTGACAAAAGATAGGCGAGACTTGTCGCGCCACTGGAGCAAGGCCACTGTCAGTAGATCACTAGATCTGAGTATCTGACCGGCAGCCTGAAAAACGCAAAAAATTGCAAGAAGAGAAAAAGGCGTGAGCTACTTGCTCAATTCATTGACAAAGCATAGACGCAACCCCGGACCAGTCATCTAGCCTAGCTAGATGGTTGCCCTGGTTCCCCCCTTTGTGACATAGCACTTGATTCACGCTTCAAGTTCCGCCCATTTCCTGATCGACGTCACCTTCCTGGAGTTGCTTTCGAAACAGGGTGTACCACTGTTGGTAGCAACCCTGGAACTCTGCTGACAACTGGTTCCATTGCTGAATATCCTGGCATTGATTGACCCATTGTTCGAAGCTGATATCTTGCCGCTCTTCATTGCGTTGAGGTTGGAGGTGATTATCATTGCCGTACATCTCGTAGTCGTTCGAGCCTTCGAGGACCTCGAGATTGTTCGCTGGGCCGTTTATGTCCGCTTCGCATGGGAACAGATCGTAGTCGTCATCTTGGTCCTCCGCATGTCCTCCTTCAGCCACTCGTGATGCCACCTCGTAAGGCGGAGCTGGCAGTTCCCGAGACAATTTCTGGATCACGGAGTCCCAGTGACGGCACGGCCGCTTTTCTCCGCCGACCGTAAGTAAGGACATCGTAGTCTCGGAAACTATGCCAGCTACCTCATCGGCTTTGCAATGAAGCTTCACCTTGTCGACGTGGCCAGGAACCCAGAGAAGCTGCAATTTGACCTCAAATGGTGAATTACGACCTGCGAATCGTTCCCGAAACCTCTTTGACCAACGGTACATGGAAGAGATATGGTCGCTCTCCCTTGACATGGACTCCGTTATTCCTGCCAGATGCTCAAGTGTAAACATGCTATCGCTGAAAATCTGGACCTGGACCTTCGATTTGTGCTTCGGCGGCAGTTGACGTTCGAGTGTGGCTAGCTCGGTGATTGCCACCTTGATAGCCTGCTTCACTGCTAGTAGTTCACAGCCGTTGGTGGTTTGGTGGAATACAGGCCAGGCGGCCGTTACTTCGCAGCCGTGCTCCTCAGTGCCTGGGGCATAACGTTTGAATGCGATCGCGTAAGCACCACCAAGACAGCGCCGTGAGCCATCGGTAAAGATTGCAAGGGTGATGTTTGTGGATGTTGAAACCACGCGGTGTGCACGGCATGCGGTTTCAATGGCTTTGCCTCTGTCTTTTTCGATGATGATTTCGCCGCAAAAGTGCTTTGAATCAAGGACTCGGAAGTCTGAAGTCAGAAATAACTGTCAGTATACCGTCTCGCAACCGGCTCCGATGCCTTACAGAACCATGCGCCTCAACGCGCACTCACATGTGCTTGGCAATGTTGCAATACTCAAGCTATCCGGTCGGGATTTCATTTTGTGGTCCAAGGAGGTGTCCATATCTCGTGGATGTGTGCGCGAGTCTTGCGTATACTAGAAGCTGTGGTCGACCAACGAATATAGTGAGGTGGCCTCGTCGGAAGGAAAGCGTTGGAAGAGCTTGCTCCGTTATAAGAAGTGGTTGTATCGCGGGTGGGTGATGATTGCGACGGAGGATGGAAGTCGCCAACGAACGCAATCGTTGTGTGATGAGTAACAGGTGAAAAGCGCGGGAGAGAGGGTGCAACGCAAGTACGGTAGAATCCGCCTGGTCCCGTGACTCGTGACGCGTTGGTTTGAGAGCGGAAGATGTGGGCGGAAATCAATAGGAACCAGCTTCAGTTTTTCTTGGGTTCTGCAGAAGAAGGCGGAAGTCGGGTACGATGAGATAAAATGGTTGTATGTGGAAGGCATGATGCATGCTGAACGTTCGTTATTTACACGGTTATAACCCTAACCCCAAAGAGGTGCTATACTCCCAAACTTGCGAGCCCTACTGTACCGACGGTGGAATCAAGGAACTGCATGGGATCTGCTTTTATATAGTTCAGAAAAGCCGAAGGAAGGCGTACTCTTAGGAGTCATGCTATCTGTATCCTTCATGCCGGCCGCGCATACTGCAGAGAGTCTGAGAAGCAGCGCAGTGCAGCATTGCGCGTCATGCAAGAACAAACATCTCAGAATCAGGGTCACAGGACCATCATGTGAGTAATACTGGCTGTTTTTCTCTGGTGAAAGCAGTAACATGACGGTATTGGAGGTGCTAGAGGTAATTTTGAACCATTCACCATGAACGCCCCGCGGTTCATAAAGAGGCTGAACTAGGAATGTCACAGCGCTTACATAGTGCGCTAACAACAGCGGACGTGCGTTGCCAGACGGGAAGTTAGTGCCATATCCCGATTTATGCACGAACCTGACCCCCACCACAGATCGCAAGTGGAAACGACGGGATCCATGCCTCGCCCGCAATGCCCCCACTTCCCGCCCTTCACTGCAACCGCTACAGTAGGTCTTCACTTGCATTACTTGCGCGCACTACGAACCAGACTTCCCCGCTCCTGTCGCAACTCAAAATCGTGATATGGCTTAAGCAACGAGCAACAAGCATCCCTGTTGCACTTCTACCTCAATCAACAACTGCCTGATCCAGGAGAGCTACAATGGCACAGCCTGCAGCTCCGAAGAAGGAGCAAGTCTCAAACAATGGTAAGCTGATGCGCCCTCTCCCTCTCAACTTCAGCAAATATCTTGCACTCTTGTCCAGGGTGTCTTCTGACAGTTCTTCAAGCAGATTCCTTCAATTGCTATCTTGCCGCAGGTACCCAGCCGGCGCGACCTGTTGAAAACCAGACACGGCTGGACCTTGGTTCGCAACGAGCTTGAGCGCGAACTTGAGATACAGCGCGAGCACCGTAACAACTACGAGCAGAGATCCAGAGTAGAGAATGGCCACCAAGAGCTCAAGCCTGTGAACGGACAGCGCCGCAAGGGCGAAGACGACAGCGAGGAAGACGAAGGCACCGAGAAGCGGTTCTCCAAGCGCCGCAACGTTGACGTTGACACGGAGAAGCGCCCGTCGCAGCCACTTTCAACCTCGCACCAGTCCCATGCACCTTCCCAGACGACTGCCCGACCCGTCTACCCGCACAAGTTCGTCCTCACCGACAACGGCCCTTGGTACGAGTCCATCTACAATGAAGTCTACAAGAAGGTCTACAGCGAGATCTACGACGAGACCTACTCCAAGGCGTACAACCTCGCTTACAACGATGCCTTCAAAGACGGCTAGGACAATGGCATCTCTGACGGCTGCCATGATGGGAACAACGCGGGATATATGGACGGATTCCGCCGTGGATACAAGAAGTCGTATCGAGTCTCGTATGCAGAGGCCTATGAGACGGCAATGGATGAGATGAGCAGCGACGGCGATTACGAGGATGAGTCAGGAGAGTCGACCGTTAGTGATGAGGAGGGAGAGTCTGAGATTTCTGAGACTTCTGAGACTTCTGCGACTTCTGCGACTTCTGCCACTTCTGAGAACGAGGAGTAAGAGAGGAGGCTTGGGAGTGGTATTGGTGACGGAAGTTATGCCTGCTGATGTGACCGAGTCATTGGAAGGTTATGTTATCAGTACCACCATACCCAAAAAATCTCTCCACGGTATGCGACGAGCAACAGATGTTTTTGTTCAGTCAGGATACTTGTAGGCCAATTTTCAGGATCGGGAGGAGGCTGTAGTGGTCAGTTCCGACCAGCGCCTTTGCGGGATGGAAGATTGGGGTCACTGGCTATGGTTGCTGTTGCTAGGACTGGGGATCGAAGGACTTGTATCCATCTGGCATTGTAGTGCAGAGCTCTCATAGTGTTGGTGTTGGGAATACACTTTGTTCTTTTTCTGGCTAGTCAAAACTTGCCTTTTACGCGTTATAAAGTTGATGGTCAATTCGGTCTTTGTCACATTGTTCTCTTTACCTAGCAAGTTGACCGTATCCATTTGCATTCCTGATCGGAATTCTTTCCGTATTTTGTTTCCTTTCTCCACTTGGAGTTGTACGCATGAATGAAGCGAAGGTATATGGCAACATTTCCGACTTGGGATACCGAACAGAACTCGTATTAAGACTGAGATGCAAATGGCATTGGGAACAAACTTCTGAACGAAGCATGCCTATCAACCAAAAAGAAGTTTACCTGGATTTTTTTGAAGAGGAAAGAACCGCAATTGCTGAGTGTCATGTACAAAGTCCGTCAAAGCCAATATGCAAGCAGCACAGTTACCCCTGCCAAGCAATGGGGGTATTTAACCTGGTCGAACGGCCAGTACATTCAACAAACCTCCAAGGGCTCTGTGGTCGAGCGGTGTGACGCGCAGCTTTGCGAACCACACAGCGGGGCTTGGGGAATCTCGCCTGAAAAACCCTGGCCGTGTTCCGCCTTCGTTCTCGTCTGCCCTACGGGCGACTTGTAGCCTATGCGTTTGGTGCCCCCAAGTAGTACTTCAACCTGGCGTCTTCCGGCTACATAATAAGTAAGGCTCTTCTACTCCTTTCCAGGTTGCTGTACGTCCCGTATAGGTTCGATTCACGCCCTTGCCATCTTTTTTTTGGTCTTTTTTTTCCGTTGTTCTCAGAATGTTTGAACCAGAATAGGTCATCCGCAAAATGAAACCGTGGATACAAGAAGCTGAACGCATCTGTCACAGGTGACATTGGCTATGTAAGCGTGCATTAGATCTTCTATCTAGCGAACAGAACATTCTTCTATCTTTTAGGAGTTTGGCTTGGAATCATTGTATGCCTTTAGCGCTTTAACAGCATCCGGCGACATGTGCAAAGTCTATCAGAATTGTGCTGAAAGATATTGTTTTTTCTTACAATTGATTCAAAGCGTGATTGCACATGGCGGATGGATGTGCGGGTGGGCTCTATAGGCAGGTGGAATGGCTAGACTTTCAACAACTTCCAAGGGTTCGTGGTCGAGCGGCGTGGTGCGCAGCTTTTACAAACCACACCACTCGGGGCTTGGGGAATCTCCTGTGAAACCCTAGCGGTGCTCCGCGTTTGCTCTAGTGCCTGTCCTGCGGGTAGGTAGCTAGGAGCCGAGGCGTTTGGCCCCCAAGTAGTACTTCAACCTGGCGTCTTCCGGCTACGCAATAAATAAGGCTCTTCTACTCCTTTCCAGGCTGCTGTACGTCCTGACCGTGTTCGAATCATGCCCTTGCTATTTTTTTTAGTCTTTTTACTTTTGTCTTTGGTGTTATCCGCAGAATGAAACTATGGATGCAAGAAACTGAACGCATCTGGCGACAGATGTAAAGTCTTGTGGGGTTGCGCTAAAGATTCTTCTTTGCATTTTATTAAAAGCGTAATTGTATGTGGCGGATGGATGAGCGGGCAATATAGGCTAGTCGAACGGGTAGATCTTTCAACAACTTCCAAGGGCTCTGTGGTCGAGCGGCGTGGTGCGCAGCTTTTGATAAACTACACTACTGGGGGCTTGGGGGATCACGCCTGAAAAACCCTGGCAGTGTTCCGCGTTTGCTCTAGTCCGCCTGCGTGCCCTGCGGGTGGCTAGGAGCCGAGGCGTTTGGCGCCCCCAAGTAGTACTTCAACCTGGCGTCTTCCGGCTACGCATGAATAAGGCTCTTCTACTCCTTTCCAGGCTGCTGTACGTCCCGCGTTCGATTCACACCCTTGGCCATCTTTTTTTTTTCCCTCAAACTATGCAACCCGTTGGGTCATCCTCATATTCTTCAAGACGTTGAGAGCAACACATCATGTGGCTCTTTTTCTTTACCACAGAGCGCTGTCTTAGCTTCACACACGTGGCCCTCGTGCCGCCCCTATTTCGCCTTCCCCGATGCCATACCTGTGCCCTCATCCATTTTGTTGACCTTAGAGCTAAGGCAGCACTGTCACACCAGCACTCAATCCTTGCTTATCTAAGCCGTGAGACTCTCGCAAAGGGTTCCTCGACCGCATTTTGTTTTCCTATGTTCTTCTTCTCTGTAGTATGACATTGCTATCACTCGTCTTGCCTGTTGTGCATAGAATGAGATACACAAGACAAATGGTGCTGGATACGCTCATATTTACCACCCCTAGGTACGCCACTTCCACAGTACCACAGGTCAAGGTCGATACCAGCTTCGGTAGGATCGTGGACACCAAGAGCTGTCCTAATTTTCATTCCATGTTTGCCCACCATACTACCTTCGGTATTGAATTGGTACGGCTAGACAGCTTACGCGGCACCTGCCATTGCCTGAAAGTTTCAGAGCCCTATTCTTTCTGGAGCACACAATACCGATTGTCGGCAAAATTTTTTCCTTTCCTCAGTAACTCATCACGGACAACAAACAATCGACAGTTCGCCGCAACTCACTTGCTGAGATAGCCACAACAACACCACGAAAATCACAGTCTCTTGCGCGCGCAAAACGTACTCTTCGTACATTACATATACCTCATCTACCTCATGTCCATCCTGCCCTCCAAGTCGTCATGCAGTCCCTATTTCCAGAGCCCAGAAATGAAGAGAGAAACAGCGGGAAACGCGACTGGATTGCGCGCAGAGCACAGCCTAGGCCTGAGCATGTGGAGCTCTTCAGTAAGTTGTTTATTAATGACGGATTTCAGCTTACCCACTGCCCACTCTGGCCAGTAAACTCCCATTTACTAACATGAGTTGTGATAACAAGAACTTCTTTTCACCTCTACCTTGACCGCGACAGTCTTTATTCCCTTCGTAGGCGATCAAATGAGCCGAAACCAGGTGATTACGCGAGCGGAGGCAGCTCAGTGTCGCCCCATCGCAACCCCTATCGACATCTCGTTGGGGTTGTTTGTCTCAGCATCATGTGTCGAGGAAAATGAGCTCAAGGGCGCGTATTCGGTAGTCTTCAGGCAGATGTCACCTGGCACAAGCGACCATGGCGAGGTTTACAAGATGGGTTGGAACCAGCCTTTCGCCTCAGACGAACACGCTGCGAACAGTCTTGCAATTGCTCAGGCAATTAGTATCGCGGACACGAGATTGCGCGCAATTGCAGCCGGATCGCAGGGAAAATTCTTGGGAAACGTTAGGGTACAAATCTTTACAACCAGTAACCCAGCCCTTCGCCACATAATCAACCAGGCTGAGATTCGAGGCCCTCGCCAAGCCCTCCACACCAGAGTCTCGTCACTGGTCCACCAAGAAGTACAGAAACTGGCCGATATTCCGGGGATGAGGGTCGAACTGGTTCTCTATTGGGTTCCAGCTAATTCTGGCGTGACGCGCCAAAAGGAAGCGGGCAAGATCGCCATGAAATGTCGCAAAAACGGCAAAAGCATGTTCTTTGTAAACGATGAAGAGAGGCCCAGTGAAGACTTGCCGAAGTCAGTCTCCTTACTTGTCAGAGATGTCCTAATTCTGGAGCGTCTCCGGATCAACAAGGAAAGGAGGGCCAACGGAATGGCAAGCTCGGCAACTACGACCCTCCGGAAGGCTACTCGCGCAACCGCCGCGCCTGCCATGAACCAAAAAGGCCCCGCCCTGTCTTCTCCTGAGACTCCGAAGACCCAACTTCAGGAGCCTCACCCGGATCGTTCTGAGCCCCGCGACCCCTCCCCGGCGCTCGACGGCCAAGCCCTCACGACAGAGGGAGAAGAACAGGCCGACGAAGGCTGCCATGACCCGCTGGAGGAGCAGGCTCTCGTCGATCGACAGCTCTTAATCGAGACTCACGAGCATAATATTCGGTATTGCAGGGAGAGGGTCCTTCCAGGACGCAGCACTTACAGGACCCAGCAGCTTTGGGAGAATGCTGCCGAGGCTTGTTGCTTTGCCCTGGAGGAGTTGGTCCCGGGCCATCCGTTGACTCGTGTCCCGCCCCGTTCCTTGCTCTCTTACATCTTTTCTTCACCATGAAGAGCATCGAAGTTTTGCAGTGATCGTGGGGCAACTTGGACGTCAGACTTTGTGTTGCGGGAGTTTGTGCTGAGGGTCTCTGTTGAGCCTCACTCGAAGGCATCACAGCGTAGAGATAGTCAAGAGAGACGAGACAGTTGACAAAGGGAATGTTGCATAGTGGCTTTTGTTCTGTTAGCGGGCTTGGAGTATGGTGTTTGTCCCTTTCTGTTCATGAGATACCCGGACTTCACAAAGAGTCCAGCTTGCATGTTTGTTGTTTGAGTCCTGTTTGTATTTTCATATCAGTTTATACCACCCCTCTCATTCAAGGCATTACTGTCTGTCTAGGACCGCTACTTGCATTTTGAAGTGCATAGAACCCGACATGTTGAAACTATGCCGTCCGATACATGGACTGACTCCCAGCCAAATATCGTTTCTTTGGCCATAGGGCGGGGGGGGCTGAAGCGACCTTTGCACTGTTAGTGCATTGACCCTGTAGTGGCCCTATGTCGCGCTGTACGGGTACTGCTGCTTAGCACAGCAGCAATAATTGAAGTGCCCTTCGCTCCGCTGAAAAGGCTGCAAGAATACGACAATATGCCTGGGACTGACTTCACGACGCCTGCAAGAATCTCAATCCATCATACTTCGTTACCAGATACATATTTATCTTTATTTGCAAGGCATGTCACATGCCACTTCATGCGTCAAATTTTCTACTAGAGGGCTAGTTTACTGCTCTCCTCAGCACTTTCCGTTGGTCTCTTTCACGATGCCTCCGGAGTGTACCTGCCGACATCGCCTCCCGACCCAGACCACGACCCGGTGAACCCCTCGTTCGTGACAATCTCGGTTCCATTCTCCAACCTCAACGTCGCCCACGTATCCTTCGAGCACAACCCAAACGCCTGCAAATTGGCCGGTGTCTCCTCCACCCAATGCATATACCGTTGGCACTGATACTGCCCCGCGCACCCTTGGTATCCCGGCCCGCTGAAGAACGCCCACGAGGCACTGGCGTAGGTCCGAATGTTGCTTCCGCCATTGATGTAGTTCGCGAACCCCATTCGACACCTCTTCTCGTTCGCCTGCCCCGCGCACCAGCCAAAGTCCGGATCGCCCCATCCCTCCACGTCCGGCGTCCACGGATGCGGCACCACCTGCACCGCGTTGTCTCCCTGGTCATAGTTGGTCTCGCTTTGCAACATCGTCACTAACACATTCGACGCCTTTCGCAGATTAAGCTGGTACAGCCACCAGTGCTCCGATCCCAGCGCGTGCAGCCAGGTCCCCTTGGTCGCTTCGACGAGCACTCCGCCCTTTCCGGCGATGTTGCTCCCGCCCGGCGATATCGGTTCTTCGGCGATGTGGTCGGCTACCCAGTTCCATACGTTCTCGAGATACACGGACGACGTCGAAGCGAGATGGATACCCAAGAAAGCAGCCTTGCACGCCTCGTCCGTCTCCGGATTGACGCACTTGTCCGTTAACGCCTTCGCACCCCGCGTTCCTCCGACTGTGACAAGCGAGTTCCAGATTGCCACGTCCCCCGGCTGCGCACCGGCGAGGTTGAACTGCAGGATGATGGCTCCGGGAAGCACGTCCGATACGGTGAAGCGCATATCCTGGATGTGCGCGGTGCCAATATCGCCGGGGTTGCCGACCTTGATGATCGGTTGGGGATGAGCGCTGTCTGTGAAGAAGGGGCCATATCCCGTGATTGTGGCCCACGCTTCGCCGACAATACGGGAGCCGGAGGGAACGAAAAGAGTCGAGTCGACGCGGTACTTGCCGAAGGGAAAGTAAGCGATCTTGTTCTGACGAGCGGCCAGACGAAGGATGGCGTTGAGGGTGGAGGACTCGTCTCGGGTGTTGTCGCCAAAGACGAGGCAGCCTCCGTTCTGAAGAGGATCTTTGACGTTGAGAAAGTCTTGGACGCTGAGCTCGGCATAGTTCGGTGCTGGAAGGTATGCATAACGCCCATCAGGTCCAGGCGCCAGCGATGATGGACGGTTCAACTGCGCTGCTTCAATGGGGCCATAGATGGGATCATGGCCAACAGTGTTGGCGTACGAGAGCTGGGCTACGTTTGGCTTGGTTGCCAGAACAAAGTCGCCGGGCCCTTCGACCGCGTTCTCGGTTTTTCCGCTGATGACACGAAGGTTCTCGACCAGGTAGTTTGGCCAGTCTGTCGTCTTCAGCGTCGTACCGGAGTTGATAGAGATGGCATCGATTAGACCAATCCAAGGGTTGCCCGCGACGTGGTAGACGCCCAAGCCACAGCCGTCAAAGGTCGGGTTGACGATGCTGATCGTGGCGCCACCGTCAATGAACATTCCCACAGCATTTTTGAAGAAGTAGATGCTCTTGAAAACTGCTTGCTGATGGCCGTTATACCAGATACCGTTTTGCCCGTATTCGATACGAACATCCGAAACTCCGAGAGTCGAGCCACGGCCGAGGCGAATACCACTGTGTCCCTCACCATCGATGGCAGGCGCCATACGGATCTTCACATTCTGCAACTGAGCTCCTTGAGCAACACCCCACCAGAGAGCTGTGAAGGCTTGGTCTCCTGGGATATTGGTGGTGTCGAGGATTAAGTTCTTCAAGGAGACGGCGAACGATAGCTCACCGGAAATACCAGTTGCGGGGTCTTGGCCAGAGATCAACGTTTGATTCCCGGAGAAGTTCGAAGATGCTTTGATGATGGGTGGCTAGGAGTTCACAACGCGATCAGTATCAACTCACTTCCGCTTGCATGGGAGAGGCCATCGTCCTTACATCTGTTGCGTCGCCCATCAGAACTGTGTCAGTGTTCATGAAGATGGTCTCAGAGATCTCGTATGTTCCCGGCGGTATGTACACAACCTGTGAAGCGCTTCTGTCAGCGTTCTTTCATGCTCGCATGTGAGGCAAATGAGGTGCTTACTCGTGGCTGGGAAGCAAACCATAGACCGTGTCTCTTAGCACCGTTGGTCCCCGAGTTGATCGCTGTTTGGATACTCGCCCCATCGCCGGGTTTCACTGCCTTGAAGACGGCATAGTTGACATCTCCGTCAAGGTCGGGAGCGAAGCCGCGCACAAGGGGAGTGCTGTGGTCGATACTGGAGTACCAAAACCTGGTCGGTCGGTCGGAAACACCTTGAGCGCTGGTCCAGTTCAAGGAGACTGAAGCGGAGACGTCCAGCAATGGAGAGGCAACTGCGCTGCTCCCAAAGAGAGCTACAGCGGCCACAAATTTCGCGATCACCATCATCTCAGAGCTGTGGTGTTGTGGAAGCAAAGAGTGGCACTCCTCTCTGGACTTTTCGGCCCACCAGTTGAACTACGATGGGATTTGACAGGTCTTATGCGAAATCGGCACTACACCGACTGTTTCGTCCCATGTGGGAAATCGCATTGCCAACGCCCATAGATCCGATGCAATACCGACATCCTTGTTCAAGGCCAAAGCCCATTCTGGAAGGAGGCTCAACCCTGTATTCGGTGATAGGTGAATGTCTTCCGCATATCCCAGCCCCATGGTATGGACTGAGTAATCGAAGGTCCCATCACCTCCACATTGGAAGATTATCTTGGGTGTTCCTGGGCGAGCTGGGGAATTAGTGCGGTCTACAGTGGACATTACACAGGACTCCGTAGCAGCTGATCGCCGCTGACGATACCGGGTTCCCTTACTCACGATTCTTTATCTTCTTACTCATTCGTCCAATCCCGGAAAGCCTCAACCGCGGAAATAGCCCGCGATCAGGCACCAGTATTTCCAACATTTCGACTCGTGCGCCACGACCACGCTTTGGGAGACCTTGGGTTGCAGTATTGATCGGAACCTGTCAACCTGATCTAGGTATGCAGGGTGGCACCCCTGTCGTTTTGGTACCCCTCCACGCCCAGATCAGTAAGCTTAAGTTTAGCGCTTATGTTACTGAACACCTGAATTGGAGGTTTTCGGGGTTCGGGTTATTGTGCAACCGTCATTTGGTCTCACTGCGGTACACTTGTGCTTGTGTGCGAGACTGCACATCGCCAAGACCCTGGTGCTGGTAAAAAAAAAAAAAAAGGGGGGGGGGGGGGGGGGGTTGCCCCTGAATGTTGAGTGGATTCGTGTCCTTGTGTTCTATGAAACCATGCAGGCGACCATATGGTGGTGGTTAGCAGTCAGGCAGTGTAAACAAACCCCTGAATAGTGGATACCAACGGGCTTGTGTGCATCTGCTCGGACAATGCGATTGCAATTGGGCTAAGCACAGCATCAACGGCAGTTGACAGATGGTTTTTAGGAACAAAGCCTCGACATAGTTTCCAGCTTTGTTGTCATGGATCAGTGTCATTACCATGGCGATTTTCGCTCACGGCAGGATCGCGACCTTCTAAGCAGGCTACCATCAACAGAGCCAAACATGCGAGAGTACAAGGGGTCGGAATGCATAATGTCATGCAGAGCTCCCAAGTCCCAATTCTCATGCCCGGTTCATCACCCTACCAAGGGCCTCAGATTCAGAACTTGGGAGAGAATCAAGATCAAAAACAAATGAACTGAGAGGAATATTGACTCGTTATGTATATCATCACAAGGTCCGGGCGTCTATCCCCGTGAAGCCGAGTCATGGCCTGTTTTTGGCATCGTCTTACGAGTCACGAGGATCGCTGTTGCAGAATCGAGCCGCCAGCACACCTGGCCGCCAGCCGTCCAGTCCCGACCGGAAGTGCCACCTCCGCAATTTCAAATATCCGGGATAATTACGGCGGCTCGCCCTCACATCCTTTGGTTCTTAATATCACTTGCTCACCTGCTCACTAACCAAAACTACGCGGAGTAGTATTACCTGAAAATCATATCTACACCTCAATATCCAGTCAATGTACACAACTCTGCCCAGAAACATTTTATCCCAATCACCATCACAACGACGGAAAACGATCACCTAATGTGCTCGAAGCTCGCCAATGAGACGACTATGGTATTATTGGCTCGTATGAAGCCGTCGGTGGCAGGACCCCGATGAGGGGCGATTAATTGCCATATTGATTGCATTGCGGTTTGATGCAGCCCATCACGAATCTTCGACCACTGCTTCATTACCTGTCATCATTGGCATTAGTCAACGACCAAAGTCCGGCCGAGAACTCAGGCACTATTCATATCGATATGAAACGTTGGAAGACGACGAGGAAAGGCTGGGCGACGGTAAAATTGACGCAGAGGTCAACTAGGGGCTTTGCTCTGAAGGTCATGCTAGGCTTTGTATCTTGGTTAACATCTCGCCTTCAGGATAGTAACAACGAGATACATGCGACAGTCAGGCGAATTAGCCATCCCATTTTCCCACTTCTGGGGTACAGACGGGATGTATACCACGAAGTTTTCCCCAAAATAATCTATTGCGGACGACTACCGAGCCAGGCTATCCCTGGGATGTGCATAGGTTGATCTCAATTAACTTATAAAAAGTTTATTGGCCAGCCAGTTTCGGGTATGTCATTATATGGGAACTCGGATAACGGTTCCATTCAGCGTTGAGCATGTTTCCAGATCTGGCATGCCTCAACTATCACAGACTTACGGTCGGGGCCGAATGGAGTGGCAAGCTCTCAAGCAAGGAAAACGTATAAATGAGGGAACACACACCCACGATTGGGACCCAGATCTATCAGTCACGCCATTCACCTTCTTGCCGACGTCCACACTACTTCTGTTCTCCCCAGGCCATCATCATGAAGGCCTATTTCGAATACCTCGTTGCGGCTTTGCCCCTTCTCGGGCTCGCCACCGCTCAGCAAGTCGGCAAGCAGACGACGGAGACGCACCCCAAGCTGTCATGGAAGAAGTGTACCGGCAAGGCCAACTGCAACACCGTCAACGCCGAGGTCGTCATTGACTCCAACTGGCGCTGGCTTCATGACTCCAGCGGCAAGAACTGTTACGACGGCAACAAGTGGACCAGTGCCTGCAGCAGCGCCACTGACTGCGCGTCCAAGTGCCAGCTTGATGGAGCCAACTACGGAACTACCTACGGCGCTTCGACCAGTGGCGATGCCCTCACCCTCAAGTTCGTCACCAAGCACGAATACGGCACCAACATCGGCTCGCGTTTTTACCTCATGAATGGCGCGTCCAAGTACCAGATGTTCACGCTCATGAACAACGAGTTTGCTTTCGATGTTGACTTGTCCACTGTTGAGTGCGGCTTGAACGCTGCTCTGTACTTTGTGGCCATGGAGGAAGACGGTGGTATGGCTAGCTACTCTAGCAACAAGGCTGGTGCCAAGTATGGTACTGGTGTAAGTACTTATGAACTACATCCTGAGTCAAGAATGCCGCTAACGGGTTTGTTAGTACTGCGATGCCCAATGCGCTCGTGACCTCAAGTTTGTCGGTGGCAAGGCCAACATTGAAGGTTGGACTCCGTCCACGAACGATGCCAACGCTGGTGTCGGACCTTATGGTGGTTGCTGCGCTGAGATTGACGTATGGTGAGTTCTCCTTCATCAAGGGTACTGGAGATGCTATTGGATTGCCATTGACCACTGTCAAACAAAAACAGGGAGTCCAACGCACACTCGTTCGCCTTCACGCCGCACGCGTGCAAGACCAACAAGTACCACGTCTGCGAGAGGGACAACTGCGGCGGTACCTACTCCGAGGATCGCTTCGCCGGTCTCTGCGATGCCAACGGGTGCGACTACAACCCGTACCGCATGGGAAACACCGACTTCTACGGCAAGGGCAAGACCGTCGACACTAGCAAGAAGTTCACGTATGTTTCCCTTCCTTCCTCTTTCCCCCCCCCTTGTAGCCCCCTTTCCACTTATGTACCTACGCACCTCACTAACAACCCAATAGCGTCGTCTCCCGCTTCGAGGAAAACAAACTCACCCAATTCTTTGTCCAAAACGGCCAAAAGATCGAGATCCCGGGGCCCAAATGGGACGGCATCCCCTCAGACAACGCCAACATCACGCCCGAGTTCTGCAGCGCGCAGTTCCAGGCGTTCGGCGACCGCGACCGCTTCGCAGAGGTCGGCGGCTTCGCTCAGCTCAACAGCGCGCTGCGCATGCCCATGGTGCTCGTCATGTCCATCTGGGACGACCACTACGCCAACATGCTTTGGCTGGATTCTGTCTACCCGCCGGAGAAGGAGGGCCAGCCGGGTGCTGCGCGTGGGGATTGTCCGCAGAGTTCGGGGGTGCCGGCGGAGGTGGAGAGTCAGTATGCTAATTCCAAGGTTGTTTATTCGAACATTCGGTTTGGGCCTGTGGGGTCTACTGTTAATGTTTGAGTGGTGGTGTCATATGGGTTGAGAGTTGGGAGTGGGTGCGCGGATGCAGGAAGGAGGGAGGAGGTGGGGGCTTATGTCGTGCGTGGGCTGAATCTGGGATGTCAGACTTGAATGATGGGAAGTCAGTAAAATAGCAGAGAACATGGAGGGGTTGGTCCTTTGATTCAGTTACAAAATCATAACTCGTCACTTACACCTTGTCCTAATGAACAAACTGTTTGTTTTTCCGGTCAGTTGCGCTCTGGACTGAACTCCGCAAGCCCATCGCCTATGTGAAACCTTACGCTACAGGAAACTGTACAACTTGAGGGATGGCACGTGGAGAAGTTCGACCTAGCTTCATGGAAGGGGCACTGGTTCCAATCTATGAAAATGCGAAAGTGAACACTTGGTCGATTGGTGAAGCTAGCGGGTTGGGAGCGAAAAGAAGAAAGGACGTTGAAAGTGGATAAACACTCCGTTGCCAAACACAGGGATGCCCTGCGCGCGGGTCAGAGTGGTGGACCAACAAGGCGCAACAAATGGAAACGGTCGGTGGTTTGTGCGCCAACACATTTCCATAATCCGAAAAAAGGTGGTACTGCCAACTAACCGAGAATCTCAGAAAGGGAAAAGTTGACAGTGAGGCTGCTGGTCATCGCGAATTTCCAATTGCGAGAGAAGAAGCAAAAAAATAGAGAGAGAATGAAGGCGAGACAAAGGAAGAATGGCAAAAGATTTGGATGAGCTGGGAATCGAACCCAGGACCTTTCGCATGCTCGGAAACATGCTAAGCGAACGCTCTACCAACTGAGCCACACGCCCTGTGAAACTTTATTGGTTGCTGTTGGAGATCAAGCTTGACTTTGGTTCTATAACCTGACCAAGATTCAGGTACCCTGCGCTATGCATCCCACGCTGACGCCATAGCTAACCTCAAGCAAGTGGCAATGGGGGGTTTATTCTAGATACAGTTCTTTGGATGTAAAGGTTGCTTCCAACCTCAATACTGTGTAGAAGCGCAAAAGTAATATGAAGACGTCAAGGCTGCTACGGAAAGCAGCCACCATTCTCCTTCTCTTTTGTGATGTTGTTGGAAGTGGACCATTGAAGGTCAAGCCCAGGGACAAACTCCCCCCAATGCCCCCACTATGACCTAGAAGCGCCACTTCCCCTCTTCGGCATCAGCGTTCAGCCCTACCATGATGCGAACTGTGGGGATCCACTTCACGACTTCAGTCAAGACTTGACCAAAGTACTGTATATTCTACTTGGTCTTAGGATTGTATGAGTCCGCGTATGAATGTTTCATGTTGCTTAACAACTTAGTATCAAGCAGTATGTGTCACAGCCTTGACTGCCGTTGACTGTTCTTTGTCGATGACACATTGCTGTTATTGTTAAGCAGAAGTTCTGCGGGTTTATCACCACGTATAAAATGCATGTCTCCCAGGACCTTCAGTTAATTTGTCTCTACTCATAAAATCATCAATTTTCGACGCTTTAAAATAGAAAAGTGAGAGAACAGCAAAAAAAAAAAAAAAAAAAAAAAAAAAAAAAAGTTTGTGTTCCACGAGAACACGATGACCCAAATGATGGCCAGAATGAGCTTCTGCCACAGGGCAGCCTTGAGCAAACAGTTGGCGGTCGGCATGTTGGCTAGGACTTGGGCATTCAAGGACAGGCGCGAGCGTATAGGGCATGCGTGCGTTGAAGGAGGCGACAATGAGAACAGTGGTGGAACAGTAGGTTTAGATACAGAATGCCTTGTTCGAGAGGACTATATGAACAGAATAAAGTACGAAACCAGTGCGGTCTAAGACATGAGGCCTTTTATATAGAGAAATCGGGGACTCATTCCATCAACCAACTTGAAGCGTGGTCCTCCAAGTCAAGGTCGACCTCGTTCAGGCGCACGTAGTCAAAAACCTTCCTCAAAAAGACGGGAGCCAATGCGGTGAGCCCTGCCCTTCACGTTTTGTTCCAATTCCCTTCCCGTCACCCGCATTTGTGACCCCGCTTTTGCCAGCCGAACGCACAACCGGGACGCACGGTTCCGAGGTCCGAGATTCTCTGGTCTCGCCTAATTCTGAGAAGCCCCTCATTTCTTGCCATCTTTTCTGTTCTTCTTCCCAATCCATTATTTCTCGTAGCGACCACCCACACCAACCAGTCGTTTTGCTGTGCGGCCAAGCCCACAGCACAGTCATACTTGCTCGATTCAAGCACGCAGAGAGAACTACGGCATCAAATTCCGTGATGTCCAACGAAAGTGAGAGAGGAAGGATCCGCGACGAGGCAGTCCCAGCAGTTGGGGACGCCGCGCAAGCGAGCAATGCTCTAAAGCGCAGAAAGAAGGGCTGTGAGTACTATCCCCGAAGCTAATTCACGATCTCTTTCTTCCCGCAGTGAACTTCCTTGCAATGTTGCATTCACTCGTAGGGACAACTCAATTCACGAGGTTAAGCTAACAGGTCTGTTCAAACAGCGCCCTACTACTTTCGCGGAGCAGTGAGAATTGCACCACGTATCGACACGGCCGTAAGCGAAGCTGTGGATGCACTGGGATTTATGTCGACAGCACAAAAAAAAAAACTGTGCATCTTCGCGGACGGCTCCTTCGACCGGCCGACACACAACGGAGGCTACGCCATAGCGTACAATGGCTTTCCACTTGGGCTAAATACCTCAAGCGACGATCGACCTGTCGCAAAAGGGTGGACAGCCATCCACACCAAAGACAACCATACGTGTGAAGGGCTCTCCATTGCACAGTCTCTGAGAGAAGCGATGAAGGAGCTTACCACTCTGGAGGAACACGTTGCTGCCAGGCATATCGACACAGCTGTTACTCGAGACCCTGTAGAAGCTTCAGTGAAGATTTTCTCGGACTCACAGACTGTGCTCAAAGCCATGAAGGCTGGAAAGTTCCCAAAAAAGATGAAGCACACCGGCCATGCCATCATCACTTTCTCCGAGGAGTTGAGGGAGAAATTTGGGGGACCAGGGTGCAAATTGAAGGTGGACTTAGTGGTTCACTGGATACCTGGTCACGATGCCTCATTCCCCCTGCACCAGGTAGCGGACAAGCTGTCCCGCAAGTGCGGCCAGGAGAAAAAGCCGTTCCTCTTTATAAACGACACATACATTCCCTAGAATGGAGCGGATGGCGTTTATGAGGAGGTTACAGCAGCACAGGGATACAAAGCGGAAAGACTCCTGCGATGGCGAGAGAGAGAGCAGGAAGAGTGGGAAGAGTTCCCTGAGACACATGCACAGGACGACCTGCAACTACAACAGATTGCGGATGAAGAGAACCTAGCTGGTCAGCCACCCCAACAGACTGGTTCAGACACCCAGCAGCTAGCTTCACAACAACCGGATCAGCAGGAGTGGTACAACCAGGTCCAGGCATACTACCACCAGTCTGCGGACTACTGGGAGCAGTTAGGTCGCTGGCAGGACTGGCAGAGAGCCCACGGGCACCAAGCGGGCCAATGGCTATGGGATCATGGCGCGAACCAATGGGTTTGGCAGTGGGACAACCACAGTCCTGGCGAGACTGGTAACGGCCAGCCGCCCACCTGAAGTAGTTATTTTCGAGTTCTTTGTCCTCTGTGTAGAGAAAACAGGTCTGTATGTTGGGATCACATTTTTCTACTTCACGAATAGGCATGTGACGAGTGTCTCGGATCGTTCAGTTGTCACAGGGTTCCTAAAGATTTGGTGTATAAAACGTGGATTCAGTGTGTGCTGCTGTCAGGATATTGTTTGGGTCTGCCGGGGGTTTGGTTGGACGTCCTAACATTATGGGCAGGTACCATTGTGCTTGTTGTGTACTTCTTCCAATTACCCTGTCCCAAATGCGAAGCAGTAGCTGGCAACTATCAAAATCTCTACGAGCAATTGTAGCTTTCTCACCACTATGAGCTCGCCCCTCATTTGCAGCGCCAGTTGTCGCGGTGGACCACCCCATCACAGTCAATATGATGAGGAAGTCTCTGGAGTTGGGCGACCCTTGAAAGGGTATGAGTTGGATTCATTCACGTCTCTTAGCGTTTCATCGACAGACAAGTACAATCAAGAGCGTTATTGAAGATTCAAGTGATGAGCCTGACACATAACAGCACCAAGAGGTACCCTTGCGAGATTCGCAACCAAGAGCTTCTCACCTGTGATGCTGGACGCTCAAATCCAACTCTGTATTGGGTTGTGTGAGTGCCACAAGGATGGTCACCAGGAAGCTTTGAAAAGGCGCTGTTCCCCCGTTATGGGTCGCAGCAGCGACAAAATCAGGAGGGTAATCACGCGAGCTTGACATGCTCACGTTCTTAGGCAAAGCGCCGAAATATCGAAGGGAGTCAGTCCCCTTCGAACCGGGCTTGTCGCCACTCAGCACCAAACTCATGAGGGTCCTCTGGCTACTCTACACTTCGGCTGCACACTGCTTCGAGCTTCTAGACGCCACCTCGTGGCCGGCTTGGAAGGCCTCAGTCATGTGGCTGGACCAGCACACCTTCGGTACCATTATCATTTGACCATGAGGTCACTTACGCCAAGCAGAAACCAGGAGCCCACAGGGGAAGCTTATGTGTGTCGGTTTCAACGTTCAAGTCTACGATGATGCGTTTCGTAACTTTCGTTGGGCAGCACAGCTGATACAAACCCTATCATATGCTTCACCAGGGAATTGATATGCCTTTTTGACGAGTCCTAATGCGTTACAGGACGTCTCTAGGGTTTGTAGTAGTTCGAAAGAGACATCATTACACCGAGCTGGAAGATGAAGCAGCAACTGATACGACTGAGGAAGGCATGCACAAGCAACATAAACCTCGGGCTCTTTCGATTTATTGTATTTCACACTCAAATCCCACCTTGAGTTTCCTCTTCTTTTCACTTCAGGACTCAAAAAGTGGTTCAATGCGCTTCTTCCGAACTCGCATTGAAGATCCACCTAAAACCTTTCCAGATGGCCAGTTCGGCAGTTCCAGGTTCCTTGCCATCCGCAAAAGTCCATTCACCGCTATCGATCCCAAACATGGTGGGGCAAGCTGTCGGAGTGAAGGGAGGCAGGGCAGTTACGTCGGATGAGAGCCTGCTTGTGCGCTCCTTCCTTGACTGTCCGGCGCAAAGCTCTTTTTTTTTTTTTTTTTTTTTTTTTTTTCATTATTTCTTTTCCTCTTGTCCAATCTTGAGTCCCTTTATCTCCTTGGTCGGAGCGCACGATTTGTAGTAGAGGACAACCGAGATAACTGAAGTCAGCAACACTCGCCGTCAATGATTCCAATACAATCCTTTCGTGCGCCACTCTTGTAACCACCTCCAGCGCCGAAGCACGCGCGATCATTATTGTCTCGACATTCAACCGACGACTCGACCAGCACCAACCATGGACGCTCAGTCAGGCCTGACCATGCACAACTACAAGCAGGACGGTCTTTTCGCAGCCATCGTTGTCGGCTTCGTGGCCTCGTCCCTTTCGACCGGCTTCCGATTTTGGGCGAGGCGAAGAACGGTCAGGGTCTGGCGGCGCGATGACTGGCTTATGCTCGCTGGACTGCTCTGGAGCTGGGGCGTCATTGCAGCCATACTACATGGACTGACTGTCGGATTGGGTGAGGAGGCCCCTACGACAGACCACGACAAACTATGGCTCCCGAGAACCAACGCGGCCATGTTGATGTTTCAAAACTGGGGGGCCTTTTGCGTCAAGGCATCAATCCTCTTCTTCAACATGAGCATTTTCAAGGGGAAGATCTCAACCAAGCTCGCATGGGCAGTTTTTGCCGTAACCCTGATCAATTCGTTTACCGGATTCTTCATTGCATTTCTCCAGGAGATCGCCGCCTGCCCTCGAGCCGACAAGCAGTGTTTTGGCGAGTCGAAGTTTGTTGTCCCACTGACCACCGGTATCATCTCGACCATGTGCGACGTTGTCATCTATGTCATGCCCATCCCGATTTTGGCCAAACTTGGTGTGGACAGAAGGACGAAGCTTGGCCTCTGCTGTGTCTTTCTCCTCGGTCTTCTTTGCATCGCTACTAGCTTTGCGCGATGGGCGGCCATGTTACAGAGCCACCCCAAAGATGATGTTACAATGCGTTAGTCCTCTAGTTTTCCTCCATTCCGGCCTTTAAGAGGCTATGTAGCTAACGATTTCTCCCTCTTTCAGCCAGCAGTATTGGCATTAGTCTATGGACATTTGTTGAATTGTCAGCGGGCATCACATGCGGCAACCTCCCTGTCCTGGCACCCATGTTTGGCTGCGTCGGCCCACGGCGCGGAAGAGGAACCGGTCGGTCGACTCCGCATCTCGCGTCGAATTTTAACATTCCTTTTCGGCCAAGTCAGCAAGCCCTGAGCCGCCCGGTTAAGCAGCAATCTCACAGTAATGCTTGGAATAACTCCAAACAGCCCTGTTCGTCGCTGCGGAAGATGGAAACGCCCTCACCTTTGCACCTCTCTTTCACTGGAAGCGACATCGAGCTGAATGTTCTGTCAGCTCCCGCGGCAAGCGGTGCGAGCACAACGCCAGCGGATCCGCCACAGCCTCTCACTAGAAGTTCAAGTCAAAGGTTGTCCGGTTTGGAAAGGAGGAAGGCCCGAGCCGGCTTCGAGTCTCTCGAGTGAGGATGAGGATGACCAAAGGGAGAAGACTTCGGCACTACACCGTACTAATAATAGTACATATCCGAATGAAACTGAAGGCGAAGAGCCCACTGGAATGCGTGCACAGGGAAGAAGCATATACGGACAACGGTCGATCGAGTCAAAAAGGCAACGCTCCGTTCTCCTATTCCAGCTGCTTCGGACCTGCCAACCTACCGCAACACCCATCCCCAGCAAGAGCTGTGCAACACTGTTGATGTACATTGCCGGACAGTCCGAACCATGGAGCTTTATGGAGATCAACCACCCTGACTTTCGACCAGCGTGACGCGCAACTCCTGTCAACAGCCGAAAAACCTGGAAACTTCCAGTCTTGTGCCCAACATCAAGCATCCTCATCACTCCAAATCCAAGACCAACACATATAACAAACCAAAACTTCACTTCCCATCGGACCTCATCGTCACAAGATCACCTCGAGCCATACTATCACGACACTTACTTGGATGTGGTGTTGGAAGTAGTGTTGGAAGTGGTGTTAGAAGATGATGTGATTGACGTTGAGGTTGCCTCCTTGATTTCCCTCTCTTTGTTGCTCTCGTATGGGGCGAATGAAACCTAGCTGGCCGTGGACGACGAGCCACCGGAAGTTCCTGAGGTGTAGGACGAAGAGCCAGTGGTACCGCTGGTAGTACCGCTGCTGCTGTTTCCGTAGTCGTAGGTTTCGTTGCTAGACGAGTTGTTAAGTGGTTGGTCTGCAAAGACGCGTTGGAGGGGTGTTATTGGGAAGATACAAGAGAGGGAAAGAGGATGTTGATGACAGAGGTCAAGTGACGGTTAATGACAAGGGAGGTAGACAGAAAGAGTAGGGAAGAAGTGGTAGATGGTAAACAAACTCAGACATGTTTAGAACTGGAGTGTTCTGAGGGAACTGTGATTGACAAGTGTTAATATGCTTTGTTGTGTCTGTTTGGTTGTGTTGATGAGTGAGAAAGAAGGAGCAAGTGCTGTCAATCTCCTTCTTTTATGTCTTTCTGGTACTGTTGCACCGGTCACGTTCGCACGCAAGCAGCTCTTGAGAGACATGGTACCATGATCCAGCGGCCTGAGCTGTTGAGATGCTATGGTTGTTGAAGACACATAGTCGTCAGAGTTTGGGTTTGGCAGGGTAGGTTTGTCCCCGGTTTTCTGTTCTAGCCTGCAAGGACTGGCTGATTGCGGACTTCGGTGTTGCCAAACTCGAGGCTGCAGATGTGTAAAGATGAGGATGAAGGTCTCGTTGTCTTACAGCCACACTTGCGATTGGAGTTTGGGCAGAGCAATAGTTTGTCTCATACCTCTACACTCTCGGCAAATATGAAAGTCTTCATGTTCAGGCAGTATGGAAAGGATGCCAGGCCAGTTTGGTTTAGATCGTCGTTTTGTCATTCTCCTCACCTGATGGCGGTTCAGGAAGTCCTGACCCATAAGGAGAACGGACCTAATTTCTATTCTGCTACAATCAATGTTGGTTTGTGTCAGTTGTGCTGTTCAACTGGGGGCGATATAAAAGACTCAGAGGCCCAAAAGTCTAGTATCTTCTTGGGGTTAAAGGTTAAGCACCCAGATACCAGACCTGATTTCCCAGAGCAGCATAACTCAATTAGGGGCTGAACTCTTTGGTTTTCGCAATGAGCTTCAGCGCTAAAATAGACTGGTTGCCGAATGGGCTTCAATTCCCTGACAAACAACATCACTTACGCATGTGGCTACATACGGAACGCAGGAAAGCCGTCCATATCTTAGATTTTGATGCTCCTCTTATAAACTTTTGTAATAAAATACCCGTACAGGAGAACAATGAAGACTTGAAAGCTCATCTTCAGGTTGCATTTGTTGATAAGCTGGACGATAAAAATCCTTGGGGATATGGCCCCCCCACGACTCTTTGCGTCGAGTCTCCTGGTCCGGTTTTGCCAGGTTTTGCCGCTTCAAAGGAGATAATGGAGAGAATGTTAGACACGTGGAAGATCTCCAGAAAGCTTTTTGACGAGATCCAGAAGCCCGGGTCTTTTCCAAACTTTTCATTCTTCGAATCAGGCCAAACCTTGCATATCGGTTTCAGATGGTCGTCAACGCCAGGATCTTATCTTATATTTCTTGGCTCAATGTTTCCCGTCAACACTTCCCGCTATAATGCCCTTAGCCACCCCATTGACCAATTCCGCGGAGTATTTTCCCATCGGGGCGTTCTTACACCCACGTGGAACGAAGATGTGATGAAGAGCGGAGAAAACACTTTTGGCCGTCGGGAAGGCACACCGTTAAGATTGCCTGTCATGATGCTGAACCAGTGTGAGAAACATCTCGAGAGCTCCATTCAGCGGCAGGCTGAGAAGGTCGAGGAGATACAAGACCTTCTATCCTATACTCTGGGGGCAAAATATCCTAGCTCTGCCAGACTGCACGCTCAACACAGAGATCTTACCACTTCAATCTTCACGCTGAGGAACTCCTGTCGTAACCTCATGGAGATTTGTTCTGGGTTAGTTTCGGCTTCTGAGGCTTTCAACTCCCCGAAATACGCCGCTGATGACCACCTGAGAAGATTGAAGGTTCTGCGCGACGGCATCGAGAAAATACACGCCCGGCTGAAGTTTCACCTCAACCGGATCCATTACCTCGAGAACATACACATTCAATCGACGAAGAGCATGGCTGCATTGAAGCAACTAATGTTCTCCAATTAAGATCATTAAGGGAAGAGAGGGCGGAAAGAAGGCAGATGACACATCGCGAGACATAGACTGGGTTGTAGAGGCTTCTCAACTTGGTATTCATGTAACAAAGAGGTTAAGGGAGGGTAGAAATGAGGACTATGGGACCTGTTAGGACTGAATATTGTTGAGGAAATAGAAATGGGCTTCAATAAGCGTAGCATAGACAAAACGGCTGGACACTCAGTAGATTGCTCAGCTACTCTCAGGTGTCGAGGGCATCGAATACAATGACAAAACAAAAATATGGATACCCCAAGAACTCCAAATTCCGTAATCAAATCGGTGACTGTACTAGTGAAAAGAAAACGCATGTGCTGAAGTGTCTCAAGCTTCCCCGTCCGCATTCCCGGACATTAAAACCCGATCCGGTTGACTCGTTTCTCTCTTAAGAGCAAACATTGACACTACCCATGCAAGCCTGATAACCGCTTGAGAGCCAAAAGGATGGCAAGTAAGGAAGCAAAAAGAAGCACTCTAGTGTTATCATCCGGGACAGATACAGTAGAGCCTGAAGTTGGTTTGTCCATCATGCTTGCTGTAGACTCTCCTGGAAGTGTCTGCAATGACGAGAGGAAGCAACAGAAGTTTGTGATGCATCAGTTTTGCTGGTGTTTGAGAGAAACGCAGACTTATCTAGAAGCAACTCAAACACAAAGACACACGTATAACGCTAACAAGAAAGTAATGGAGCTACGGTATAAAGGCCTTTACACCCTCACCATGACCTCTGCATCTTGTCCTTTCCACAGTCGCTCGCCCAGCAACACCCAATCTCCAACGATCAAAGGCAAAAGTAACCGAAAAGAAGAGCACCATACGCAACAAAACCAACCATCCATCCATCTCACCCACCCACCAAAACCATGTCCTTCAACGCCACCTTCGACTGGGTCGCCCGCGGCGGCCTCACCTTCACCCCCACGACCCAGGACCCCAACCTACACATCCACTCCGGCGGCCCCAATGACCCCGACACCACCACCCCCTCGGGGCCTCCCCACTACCGCATCCAAACCATAACGCCCAACCCCTCTTACCTCACGCCCGCCCTCTGGATCGAGAGCATGATGAACATCCTCTCCCAACCCTCCAAATCACTCATCCTTCTCGAATCCCGCAACGGGCCCCAGGAACCAGGCTTCGCCGCGCCCGAGGACGTCCTGCGGTCTGCTATAAATGCACTAGAGCTCAAAGAAGAGCAGACAGAGAGAGTCATTGGCAAAAACGGATCACTTACCGATTACTTCTTCTCTGAGTCTCAGTCAGCATCATCAGATTCAAGCTTCGAGCTTGCGTTCCGCTGGACTTCCATGCCTGGTTGTTATGTCGTCTTCATGGGGCGGTTTACCCCGAAATTTGTGACACCAGGGGGGAAGGGGAAGGAGGCGAATAGAATGGTGGGGATCGTTTCGCATAGGGGGCTTTTCCCCATTTCTGCTGGGGAAGGTGAGGATGAGAATGAGAATGACAAGAAGGAGAAAAAGGAGAAGAAGAAGAATGTGATTATGGATTCGGACTTGGAGTCGGCGCTCGGTAAGCATGCTGAAAAGCTTGGACAAAACCCAATGAGTGTGTTCACTGTGCTTCTTCAGCTGTGTGAGAGCCATTTGGATGAGGAGATACATGAGCTTGGGGTAAGGATTGAGGGAACGCCAATGGAGGATTTTGCACTGGTTGTGAAGGAGGTGGCGCCGGAGATTTGTATGTTGAGGAAGGCATGTAATGATTTGCTGGCTATTTGTAGCGGGTGTTTGTCTGCGATCAATATCTGGAGTCAGAATGTGAAGGGGACTGGTACCTCTACGCAGATGTGCGCGGAGGGGTTAAAGAGGGATGTGCAGGGGATAAAAGCGTTGGTGGAATTGCGCCTGGAGAAGTTGAAATATGTTGATGGGGTGTGTAGCCGTATGATGATGGGCGGGGATTCAGGGAGACGTAACAGGTTCATGGAGTGTTGAGTGGTGGATTTGGAAAGTTACCTAACTAGTTGGTTGGAAACTTGAGAAAAAAGAAGACTGTACCGGAGGGAAAACTTCATGTACCTAGAGGTACTTACCTGATACGTCTGAAAGAGTTCTTCGCATTCGAAGTCTTTTGCGTTTCCACATGCCCGATAGTATCTATGCTGTACATAATCCGTTTCTGCATCGTCATGCAGGGGCGTCATCATTCAGACAAAAGCTCCGCTAAATATCCATTCACCGGCAAATTATGACCCCGTCTCTTGCCCTCAACCTCCTCTACTGCATCTCTGAACTTCAACCGAACACCCGGCTCGAAAATAAGACAGTGCGTCGAGCCGCCATAATGGAACTGTATCAAGCAGCCAAGCAATGTTAGCAACCCTCTCAACATGGACACTCACAACTTCGGAAACAAAGAACTCGGAAATACTCACCATACCCATCTCCTCCCCCTTTTCCACCACATCCCCCTCCCGAACCGTAACCTCACAACTGCTCACCTCCGCCATGCCCACCGCCACGAACACCACCGTCCCCAGCCTCCTGTCCCTCGCCCGTATGTACACCAAAGCCCTGGTGCCCACCTGGCAGAGATACCTCTGGCTTCTATCCGGCGCTGAAGGATCGAGTTTTCGTTCCTCTCCATCATGCAAGTCTTTGCGGGAGGCTAACCCAGGACATCCAGCAAAGTAAGTCCCTTGTATCTTCCTCACTTTCTCCGCTACTCCAGAAACAGAGGCATGCCAGCGGTGGTAACTTAGTGCCCCCAGGAAGCCCTGGTAGATGGTTCCGCCTTCGAAGCGCATTGCTTGTTCCAGCTCTTTCTCCTTCTCTTGCTCTCTCTCGTTCTTTTCTTTCTCGTCCCTCTTCTTGTCCAAGTCATCCCCTGACTCTTCCTCCGCATTGGTCTGCAAAGCCCCGAGAATGGTCATCAAGCTATACGGCTGCCCTTTAACCCAGAACTCATCATGCAGCCTGACTCCACGCTCGAGAGCTACGGGGGTAGATTCGCAAGCGTTGACTATGACGCCGTCGTCGGAAGGGGAAGCGATGGGTCGGATACCCGGCCGGAAGCGGCGCGTGAAGAAGGCGTCCCAGGACGAAAAGCCGTACGTGGGGTGGAGCGGGTCGGAGACGAAGAGGTCGTGGAACTGGGGACGGGGATCGTCGCTTGTGTTTGTTTTTGACTCGCGGTCGGAGCTGTTGGATGTGGTATGGATCGTGGGCAGACAGGCGGTAGACACAAGGGCGTCGAGGGCAGTCGGGCTCAGCCAGCCGGTCGCATTGGAGTTAAGAACGGCGGCAGAGGCGGGGGAAGAGAGGAAGGTGCCGTAGGCGGTTAGGATTTCGCGGAGGTGGGCGTTGACGTCGGGACGGTGGAAGGCGAGGAGGCCTGCTGGGGTTGACATGGACCAGTTCTTTGGTGTTTGGGCGGGGTTAGAGATGCGATTGGCGACAGGAGAGAAGCCAGAACATGGTGGGGAGGTAAGATTACGGTAACGTACCAAAAGGGCGTTGAAAGGAAAGCCAATCAGTCCCTGCTGGCCTGGTGTATTGTAAAGCCATACCGGTCCTTGTGTGAGCTGGTCATTGAAAGCGCAAAGAAGGTCCGTCCAGTTGCGAAATTGTGGGCCACCGGTTGGATTCTTGTCGTAAAGAGGTGCGTTTGGGATTTGTTGTAGCATCTGGGTGAAGAGTGAACGAACTTCACAGTTGTCTTCAATGAGATGCCAGAGTGCGTTCACTGAAGAATGCAACTTTTCTGTAGCAATGATTGCGATTGTTTGTCGGTGATTCGTCGTTTGTTCTAGCCATATACATTTCGAATGATGAGAATCTGTCTTCGTTGACGGTGCATCGTAGGTATGTTGCTGGTGCTCATGTAATGCATTGTTGCTGAAGATTTTGGTGTCTGTGACGAAAGTCGTTTCAGGCTTTGCTTTCCCTTTGGGCACTTTTTGAACTTGGGAGTATTCGACAAGCATCTTGAAAGTATAAGCAAAAGCGTCATCTCTATGGTAGCAGCGATGGTAGGGGAAGCACCTGATATATATCATCATTCTCCGCCGTAGCCCACCTGAAAGCCAGCTCTCTGGTTCGTGATCCTCTATCAACTCCATCTTAACCTTTTAGCAGTTGTCGTACATTACGCATCTGAGACAAACTAGAAGCCGAGACACCAGTCGGAAGCCTTTGGGAACTAGGCGCGGTGCCATCTTCAGCTGTGATGCCGGATCTCGTTCCAATGAAGTCCATTACCTCCCAAGAGCTGATGTCGATCTGCGGGTTCCACTTGCCATTTAAGACAGGGGAGCGAGGTCTGATTCGCCAGATTGTTCGGGAAGATCTTGTTGCCGATGATGCGGTGTGACCGACACCATTCAGCTTCGGTGGAGCAAGACTACCTAATTTCCCCACGAAGTGCGGAACAAACTTTTCGAAGAAGCGAAGCGAGTGTAGAATGGTTTGGCGGCATTGAACTGGCAATAGGTATATATATGAGGTGAATGGCGCTGCGTAACCAAATCGCGGCGGATCAATGGGCCAACAGAGGCATCTTTCCACAAGTACAACCTAGCGCAACACCGAACTCCATTGCTCAAACGAAACAACATGCACAAGTTCTTCTCCATATTCCTCTGGCAACACAAGATTGGCAACCAATGAGCTTGAGGCGCAATTCAAGATGGATCTCCATTATGTCGAGGGGCAAGGCGGCAACATATGGTCCAGGACCAACTGGCATAGCCCATTGGCATAATCATCCGCACGCTCTCCCGGCATCTGTTAATTGGTGACGTCCTGATTCCCTCGTTGACGGAGGGAGTAACCTTGCTGCTGGTAGCAATCTGCAAGGATTTGCTGGTTGATCGAAGCCTGTTCGTCGTTTGTAGCCTGTTCGCTGACCATTGCGCTCCTCTCATCCATCTCTTGGTCACCTAGAATGGCCACTTGGTGAACACCCGACTGACCCTCTTTCTTTGTCGAAGCAGTTAACGTCTCTGCTATGGCCACGGCCTTTCCTGGCTGCTCCATCAGATCGTGCCGGTCCTCTTCCGCAGTATCTCGTTCGATAAAGCCGGAGACACCCTCGGGTATTAGTCCATCATCCCTCTTCTCGTTTCCCACAAAATACATATTTTTCCTGCCTGATTTCCTTCGGCAACATTTCGCAAAGTCCCTAGCACACACCATCTTCCCATAGTCCGCTGGCACCCACTGGAGATACAGCCTCACGCGCGCGCCGACGATGTTGCAAAGGCTGTACGACAGATCCTCGATCAACTTGACGACTTCAAGCTTTGCCTCCCTTCCATCCCCGACAATTTCCCTCGGATTATCGATGTTCTTAAGCGTCTCTACGCAATGCGTGAAAACCTTCACCGTTGCCTTCTTCGGCCGCTCCTCATCGTCGGCAAAGGCACGTAATCTCTTGTCCGCCATGTAGAGTGCCTGCGCAATGGCCAGACTGGCAAGTCTTTTCTCGTTGACCACATCCGAGAAAGAGCTCATGTACCATGCCATTTTGGCTAGCTTCTTGTCCTGGTTGAAAACGGCGGAGTATGCGCCCGTGGGATTGGTTGTTTTCGTGCAGGAGGCACCGGTAAAGAAGGCCATCCAGACGTGGTTTGGAGTTGGGTGGAGCTCTTTTTGTAGGGCGTAACCGGCTGTGGAGATAGCTCTGTCTTTTGTCGCCTTGTCGGAAATGCCTGGGCCGAAGATTTGTCCGCTGAACTTTCTGGTGGGTTTGGAGTCTTGTTGGAAGAGGGCAGGTTAGCAAGCTGAAGGTTGACCGAATGCGCGAGCTTGAAATTGGCTTCCAGATGTGTCGACATCAAGAAGGATCCCTTACCTGACTTCATGGTATCGCCAGCGCGACCTTGCTTCCCGACGTCTGAACCAGGGTTTCCGCTCTTGTTGCTCTGCTCGGTGTCTGCCATGGTGATTGCAAGCGCATTGATGGTTGGCGATGGCGTGGAATGGTTCCTCCAGTAAAATGCGCTTGATAGTATAACCTCAATGAAACGCTAGCGTAGACTATGCTGTGAGAGAAAGTTGGTACACAACGCGACTGATACGGTTGGGTAGAAGAATCGGCGAAGCGTGGTAAAGAAATGCGATTTGGTGCCGTGTGTGGGACTGCGGGGCGGGCGGCTCGTTCCATGAAGTGTCTTGTCGAAGCACTGCACTCACCCATACCGGCCGCGGTGCCATTCACTTTCAAAGTTTGACGAACGGAACGTAGAGGTACTATTGCCCATGGTGTGGGTGCTTGGTTTATAAGCCAAAGGTTGACTGGTCACTTGCAACACAAACTTCCATGGGCCGGTGGCCGAGCGGCGTGGTGCGCAAGCGTTACTGCTGCTCGTGGGCTACTAGGGTTCCGACGAATGCGGGGGCTGTCCGACGTAACCCTACCCCTTAGAGACGACAAACTCCGGGACCGGACAATCACCAGTGTGCCTCACGGCGCCTGCCTGTCCAAATGGCCACCGTTGGGATAGTAAGTTAGGCTTGGCAGTCGTAATTTACAGCTGGCGTCTTCCGGTTACGCAATAAATAAGGCTCTTCTACTCCTTTCCAGTTGTTCACGTCCACCTTAAAAGTGGTGTGTCCCGCATTCGAATCCCGTTAGGCTCTATTTTTTTTCTCCTTTTTTGCTTCTTTGATTTTTATGTTTGTACAGAATTTCGATCATTGACTAATTTTAACCTTTTTACTAACAAATTGTGCTTTCTCTATTTGCTTGCTTACTTCATTGCTTCCTTCTTGTGTCGGTCGCTCCAACCCTTTGAGGCGCGAGAGACTTGGTGGGGGGGCTGCGGGCCGTACCTGCATTTTCTGTCAGGAACAGTGTTTGCTTGCTTGGCATTCATTGACTCGGACATCCAAGACATGCTCGCCCTCACCCGTTGCTGCTTCTTGTTGAAGGCGGTGGTCCCAACCCCAAGTCAAACATCAATTCTTGGAATGACCGACAACTTCTTCTCTTTGTGCCGGGTTTCTACCACACCATCCACCCCATCCCACCACTCGAACACACACACGCACGCCCTCTGGTTCATCAACCTACTATCTATTGGCACGACTACGAAATGCTTCATTGGCGCATGTCACTTTCCTGTTGTAAAATCACTTTGCGACAATGTTTGCTACACAGCTTGCGCGCTTCGTTCCCATATCTTGGTTGATAATTCGGCATTGCTATCTACAGCAGCTGCAAGGAGCAAATGTCTCGGCTACTTCCCTTCTCGACATTCACTATTTTAAAGAATAACGACCGTGGGTATCGCTCCAAATGTCAAAACACATCCAACTCCCCGTGCCCAACCATGATAACAAAGTGGATGAAAGAAAAGCCAAGGCCGAACAAAGCTAAAGGATCATCCTAGTATCCGTCGTCAAATTCTGTGGTCAGTTCGTATGCTTCACAAGTAAATGACTCATCATGTTCAATTCGGTCCCATGTGAAGCACAATCTTCCTCATCTCCGAAACTGCCAATGGCTTCGGCCTCAAACTCAACTCCGACATCGCAAAGAAGACCGCCGCCTGGAGGAGACGTATCAGCTTGCGTAGCGCCGCTTTAGGGACCACCAGCGGAACCAGAGGCACCACCGCCAGCAGCGGCACCTCCCTTTGAAGCACCACCCTTAGCAGAACCACCAGCGGCACCACCACCAGATGCGGCACCTCCCTTCGAAGCACCTCCCTTAGCAGAACCTCCACCAGCAGCGGAAGCACCTCCACCAGCAGTAGCACCACCAGCTGCGGCACCGCCTCCACCAGCAGCGGCACCACCCTTAGAAGCACCGCCTTTGGAATCACCTCCCTTCGAAGCGCCTCCCTTCGAAGCACCACCCTTAGCAGCACCACCTCCACCAGCAGTAGCACCACCAGCTGCGGCACCTCCCTTCGAAGCACCACCCTTAGCAGAACTATCACCACCACCTCCACCAGCAGCGGCACCACCAGAGGCACCTCCCTTACCGGAAGCGGCGCCGGCGGCGGCACCTCCCTTCGAAGCACCTCCTTTAGCAGAACCTCCACCAGCAGCGGAAGCACCTCCACCAGCAGTAGCACCACCAGCTGCGGCACCGCCTCCACCAGCAGCGGCACCACCCTTAGAAGCACCACCCTTGGAAGCACCACCCTTAGCAGCACCTCCGCCAGCAGCGGCACCACCAGCTGCAGCACCTCCACCAGCAGTAGCACCACCAGCTGCAGCCCCTCCACCCGCAGCGGCACCACCCTTAGAAGCACCACCCTTGGAAGCAGCACCTCCACCAGCAGTAGCACCACCAGCTGCGGCACCACCTCCACCAGCAGCGGCACCACCCTTAGAAGCACCACCCTTGGAAGCACCACCTCCACCAGCAGTAGCACCACCAGCTGCGGCACCACCTCCACCAGCAGCGGCACCACCCTTAGAAGCACCGCCCTTGGAAGCACCTCCTTTAGCAGCACCGCCCTTAGAAGCACCTCCCTTATCAGCTCCCTTAGAAGCACCTCCCTTGGTAGCACCACCAGCCGTAGCACCACCAGCTGTAGTACCACTGCTAGCGGTACTTCCACTACTACTAGCAGTAGTACTAGCGGCAGTGGCACTGCTAGCGGCACTGCCACGATGTTTTCTCTTGCCGATTACACTCGGCTCGAGATTGCTACCATCATCAAAGACCACGGCCCTAGGATCACGACGGACGGGAACGGAGCGGCGAGCGCCGGCCCGGATGGTGGGTGAAGGAGAAGCGATGACGCCGGGGGAGTCAGGGTGGCGGGCGGCCAGAGAACCGGAGTCGCCGGGGGCAAAGCCAGTCGGGGCCGCGTAGGCGGAGAGAGCCGAGGTAAGGAGGAAGAACGAAGAGAGCTTCATGTCGACGTTGAAGTGGGTGTTGTTGGGTTGTTGTGTAGATCAGTTGTAAGAGTGAAATGGGTAAGGTAAGTTTGGGTCTTTGAAAGTATTGGTGTCAAAACACAAGTTGTGAAGTTACTGGCCGGCAGATGAGAGCGTGGGAGGTAAGGTTGAAATGGGTACACGATAGAAGGTGGTAAGTGAAGAAGCTGATGACCGGCAGCGGGAGAAGAAAAGAAGTCAAGGAGTACCAGACTCGACTCTGTTGGTGTTCGAAGGAAGTCGAACGGAGACAAGACAAATGTGTCCTTGTTGTTGTTGCTGCTGATGCTGCTACAGATGAGAAGAGATTCCCCCTCCAAATCAGAGAGTAAACGATAGTTATATACGCCAAGACTCGTGCGCGTTGTGGGTGCCCATCCGGCATTCGGTATCCAGAGTCCAGAGAACTGGTGTCTGACATCCGTGGGTCCGTGAGGGGCTGTGAAGGAGGCGCGAAACGGAATGGTCGGTTACCCAGTAGGGCAGGACCTGCTACCACGATGGCCGAATCTCCACGTCTCGAACCATGACAGTTTCGAAGCAGCTCGAAGGGAGCTGTCAGATGTCAGTTGGTGTTAGGTTGTGAAACCATCCAGGGAAATGTTTCGGTTGAAAGATGTTTTCGATACAAAACTCCTAGAATCATGGCTGTCCTGTTGGTTGTGTCATGGCTGTGTTTTCGAAGTGGTGTCGGATCGACGTTAGCCACTAGTATGGAAAACCTTTTTCTTTCGTGGTCGCTTGTAACTGCTAGATCACCCGGCGGTCCGTGTTTCTTTCGGTTCCCTCCTTTCGTCTAGTGGTCTTCTGGTCCTTCTCCGATGAAGAAGAGACTGGGACAGGCCGGGATGAACTCGAAATTCTGACGACGAGATGGCTTTGCGTCAAGGGGTCTGGAGACAGAACATTGGTCTGTCTGTGTTAGGGGAAGAAAACAGGGAAGTTCGTAGTTGTTCGTGTCAGGAGTACGGAGAAAGTTGAGACGGGTGGCGAGTTCAGCGTTCGGATGGGCAGGACTCCGGAGGGGGTAAAGTAAGTCTGAGCTCAGGATTCTGGAAGAGTTTGTCGAGGACAGCGTGATGGACGATGGCTGGCTTGTGTTGTGAAACTCTAAGGAGCGCTGAATGTTTTGTGAAGGTTGGGTGTATGTCACATCTTTGATGACATCTGACATTATGTTGCTAACAATAGCCCTGAAATGAGATATATGCAGAGTTTCTTACGGAATGTTATGGGTTGAAGAATTCGTTGTGTCGCAACATTAAAGCTGACAAAAACGAGTCCAACAACCCAGCAAGAACTGAACGACGTTGGATTAAACAGTGACGCCAAGCCGCCATCGCTGCATCGAAAAGGGGGTTTGTTTACTTACTTCAGTTACTTGCAGCCCATCGTGGGTGGGTCGCATTTGCTTGCACATGAGCAAGGGTTCGCTGCCCATAATCCATTCAGGCTTGCGCTTGCTGTTGTCCGTGCGTTTTCTCAGTTTTGTTCTCGGTGGAGGTCGTGCGCATTGATGATCGCTCAAGCCGCAGTCGCAACACAAAGACTCAGTAGCTAGTAGGCATTGAGGATGTAAAAACTTATGCCATCTTCATGCGCAAAATAGGGGTGTTTGTTTACTTTGACCATTTGCAACCTGCTTTGAGGTGCTTACAAGTTGAGCCCAGGAGGGAACGAAACCAAACCGAACCAAGCTGAACCGAGCCGGTCCGGTCCGGTCCGGTCCTGCTGATTCGGGCTCGGCGTGGGATTGGAATTGGGATTGGATTGCAACAGACTTGTTGAACTTGGATCTAGCAGTAGATGGATAGATAGATAGGTAGACACATAGTAACAGTAGTGTATAAGGTGGTAGGTCTAGAACGTGACGTCGAGACTTCGGTTGTTTGATTGAGTCCTTGAAAAGCTGGTGGGGCGAGGTGAAGCTGAGAAAGGCTGTTGTAGTGTACTGGTAGAGCCAGGCTCGCCGAGGGTACAAAAGCTGGTTCATTGAGTTGCGCTGATACATAGCACATGTAATACCCGGAAAAGTGTCCCCTTCTTTTTTTTAGAGGCGAGACAGGTTGCTAGGAGTTTTGAGGCTCTGGGGAGAAGGGGAAGGAAGGGGGGTTTTGCGAGGGGAACTAACCGAATGAGATGGGATTAAGAGGGATGGAGATGGGCTCGTTCGATGGCTGTCAATGCAATTCGGTAATTGACTTTGGTGTTGTCTTTGGTGTTGCTCAGAAGTCAGAGTTGGGACCTCCATCACCTTCTGCGTGTCCCAAGTGCCCCAACGGGTCAAATACCAGACTCCTAGTGCAAACTGCAAACTCCATAGTTTACCCGGCTACATCATCAAGGCCACAACATTAACAACGACATCACTTCTCCTTACTCCCCGCGAACCCAAAGATCCCAACCCTGAACATCAAACTCCATTTTATATTCGGTATCATCGTCTAGTAGGTACGCTTTCTTTCATTCATTACTTTTTTTTTGTTTTCGTTTTCGTCTTGGACCACATCTACTACTCCTGGCCAAGCAAAACAGCCGGGCTACCCTGGACAAACTCCAAATCCACCTTGTGACCCAGCAGCTCGCGAATGTTGGAGATGCCGTACTTGATCATGGTGGGGCGCTCGAGGGAGAGACCCCAGCCGAAGACGCGCATGTCCTTGCTGTGGGGGGTGTTAGTATGAGCTTGCGAGGATATGGAAAGTGAGAGGAACGAGAGAAGGGGAGATAAACGTACGGAAGACCCATAGACTCCAGCATTTCGGCGCGGAACATGCCGCTGTTTCCAATCTCGACGAGCTTGCCGAGGCCCTTGTCTGTTTTTGTGTATGTTTGTCAGCGTTTCGGTTTCTTCAACGACGGCGACATGGCGGCACTCACGGTAAGCGAAAATCTCCATTGAAGGCTCGGTATAAGGGTTGTAAGCGGGCTTGAACTGCAAATCATGCAGACCCATCTTGCCGAAGAAGATCTCCATGAACTCCATCAGACCACCGAGGGTCAGGCCATAGTCGGCAATGACACCCTCGACCTGGTGGAACTCGGCCAAATGTGTGGCATCGACGGTCTCGTTACGGAAGACACGATCGATGGAGAAGTAGCGGGCCGGGAGAGGCCTGCCGTCGGGGCCCTTGGTGGCGGCCAGCTTGTGCAGCATGTTTGCGCTGATGGCGGTGGTGTGTGTGCGCAGGACGAGGCGGAGCGACTCGTCGCCGGACCAGGGGTAGCGGTAGCCGATGGAGCCGTACTTGCCGTCCTGATGCACGGCCTTGACGTTGTCCCAGTAGGCCTGGTAGTCTTTTGTGTCGTCGGGCGAGTCGGCGCGCGGGAAGTCGGCGGCCTTGGGGTCGGAGATGTAGAAGGTGTCTTGGAGATCGCGGGCGGGGTGCTGCTGGGGCACGAAGAGGGCGTCGAAGTTCCAGAAGCCGGACTCGACGAACTTGTCGGTGGGCATCTCCTCGAAGCCCATCTCGAAGAAGATGTTGCGCAGCTCCTGGCGCACCTTGTTGAGCGGGTGCAGGGCGCCGCCGTTCTGGGTGGCGCCGAGGGCCTTGAAGTTGTAGGGCTTGAAGGTGGCCGTCTTCCAGGCGCCCGAGGCGATCATGTCGGCGGTCAGGTCGGTGGCCTCCTCGGGGATCCTGAGGGCGAACTTGGGGCCCTTGTGGATCTTGAAGGAGAAGATGTTTTGGGTGCGGATGAGCTTGCGCTTCTTGAGGTCGGCGAGGATCTTGGGGTCGGGGTGTGTCTTGGTCTGCTGGACCGTCTTGATCTGCTCCTGGGTGGTGTCGTTGATCTTGTCGGCGACGGCCGTGAACTTGCCGTCCTTGGTCTTGCTGATCCACTTCTCCTTGAAGGCCTTGCCCTGGCCGATCTTGACCACGTTCTTGTCGCCGATGGCCTCCTCCAGCTCCTTGACGGACAGGCCCTCGACAGCCTTGCGCAGGGCCTCGAAGACGCGGGCCTCGTGGGAGCCATTGGCGGCGATCTGTTCGGCTTCGGGTTCGAGGAGGGCTTCCTGGCGCTCGATGGTGTCGTATTTTACCATCTCGCGCGACGCCAGCCTGTCGAGGGCGGCCTTGAGGTCGACGAAGGTGGCGTTGGGGAAGGCATCGCTGGAGAGGAGGGGCTGCGACTTGTCGAGGGCAGCGAGGATGTCGGTCGCGAGGTCCTCGGAGGACGCGGTGGTGTTTGTTGGGGGCGCCATTATGTGTGGTTGTGTGTGTGTGTGTGTATGGGATCAAAACTGAAGCAACGGACTCGATCGGAGCGGCAAGCGGATCTTGGGGGGGCTTGGAGCTGACGGTTCAGTGGTCAAACTCCGGGGGTGTGCGGCGCCGTACTGGAGTCTCCGTCTGGCACAGGCATGGTGGGGCTTTGACTCACAATTTCCCAAATTCCAGACGCGGGCCGGCCCCGCGAATCGGACATGTGGGCCCCATCAATCCGTGAGTGCCCGTGTGCTTGGTTGGCCAATGACAGCCGGCGGAAAATCTTGGAGGCCGCAGAGTTAGCCATACACAACCCTAACCCGTGGTGGTGGTCTTGACCCCGCGCCATCTCCCTGAGGTGTCTCGTTGAACAAGGCATGTCATTGTCTCCCGTTTCCCGTCTCCCGTCTCCCCGCAGCTTCACCATTGCATCTCACCGCCAGCACTGCCGTTCTGAATGAAGGACTGATGCGAGGCTTCAACAATGTCCAATTGACTGGCTCATTGTCGATCCATCATCAATTATTATCTTTCATCTTTTTCTCTTCAACGCCCATATTGTATTGTTCCTCTGATCTCGTCCCGTTTGGCCTACCCGGTAGTTGGTTACCCGGCAGTTCTGGAGCTCTGACCCCGGACTGGTCATGTTGGTGCAGTGCCACCATCCCCGTCTGCTTGCCGCTCATCTTTTGCGCCCATCATTGCGCATTCCTCAATCAGCATATCAACGGGAAATTCGTTCATTCCAAATGTTGGTACAAGAGGCGACAGCTTGACGGATGTATCTCCAATCAGCGCGCTGTGTTGTCTTGGTTGTTGGCCAGCGCAACGCATGTCGGCTGGGCTCTTGAGCGCCAGTTCCGTGCAGTCCTTTCAACAAACGGCAGCTTTGGCTGCCCGGCTAGCTCAATCGGTAGAGCGTGAGACTCTTAATCTCAAGGTTGTGGGTTCGACCCCCACGTCGGGCTCAATTCCCGGCGTTCAAACACGCCTTTCTTTTTGCATTTTTTTTCTTTCTATGTCAACGTTGTGACCGCTGTCATTCATATCGTGGATTTTTTTTCTTTTTTTTTTTTTTTTTTTTTTTTTTTTTTTTTTTTTCATATAATGAAACTCCACCAATTAATGGCTTCAGGTCACTGTCAGGATTGCCGCTTGGTCCAAGCGTCAAGCGATGCTATTCCCACTGACACGAATATCAAGGACTGACTTTCCGTTCTTCGTTCCCTGTCGATGGCCTTCTTCCCCAGCCTGAGTGAGCATGGTGATGATTATTGGATATTGATGTCTGACAGGAGCCTCCCGCCTTGAAGTTCCCTCGACGTAGTATTTAAACCTGGACTGGCCATCCATTCTTCCTTTCTTCAACTAAGATGCCAGTCAAGCATTTCCCACGTCCTTATTCTCGACTCTTCAACATTCTCCTCACCAACTTGCCCCCATATGCCAAAACTTTGACAATGTTAATTGGCCGCGGCTAAACCAACACGATCGCCATTTACTGTCACCTGGCATGCCATAGATGGTGGCTTTGACGCGACCAACCAGGCCCTGAGGATCAGTCGCTTTTTCAACTGCCGGCCTGTCCTACATCACATTTCGGCGATCCCCCAAAACTTCCGATATCTGCGACAGAAGCAGGAGATAATGGAGATTGGCCAATAAATCCGAACACGAAGTGCATGTGCACCACCAAGGAAAGAAGCTTGAATGCATTGCGCCATAAAGAGCAGCCACCATAAGCTACATAAACTGGACACTGGATCATTTGACTGGGAATCCGTTTACAACCATTCAGGAGCTGCTCAACCTTACAAGCATCGACTCCAAAGACAAAACTTCACGGAGAGCATCTTCTGTATCGAACTACCAGAATCGACCCTCAAAATGACTTCCGGAACCCCCATGTCAAACCTCGCCGTGAACAACTTGTTCAATGTCAATGGCATTGTTGCAGTCATCACCGGCGGCGGAACAGGTGAACCTCTTTGACGTTCGCCCTCGTGCATTGGCTAACCATTCAATTTCCTAGGCATCGGCCTTATGATGGCCAGAGCCCTCGCCGCCAATGGTGCTAAGCGAGTCTACATTCTCGGCCGTCGTGCCGATGTCCTTTCCGCCGCCGTCCGAGCCAACCCCGAGGGAGGCATCATCGTCGCCATCATCTGTGACGTCACTGACAAGGACGCCCTCCAAAAGTGCGTCGACAAGATTACGAACGACGTCGGCTACATCAATCTCTTCGTTGCCAACTCTGGGGTTCTGGGTCCTGCCAACAAGTGGGATACTAGCCTCCCTCTCTCCGAAGTCCGCAAGAACCTGTTCACCAACTACCAGATGGAGGAGATGACAAGTGCCCTTCACACCAACGTCACGGGTGCCTTCTTTTCGATGGTCGCCTTCCTTGAGCTGCTGGAGGCGGGCAACAAGAACGCTGTCGAGAAGGGAGGGTTTGGCAAGCCGGTCGTACCCGGGAGCAATGTCCCGTCTGTTCAGAGCCAGATCATCGTGACGGCTAGTATTGCGGGATTCAGCCGGAAAACGGTATCGACGCCGGCATATGGAAGTAGCAAGGCTGCCATGATCTATTTGACCAAGCAGGCCAGTTCTGCCTTGGCTCCCTATGGTATTCGGGCAAATGCGTTGGCTCCGGGGTGTAAGTGCAGTCCCTTTCGGCCGTCTTGGGACGCTGATGCTAACAGAATCACAGTGTTCCCTTCGGAGCTCGCCGCCGGGCTTATCGGTAACCGTGATCCTGGGACCGAGTCCTTCGAAAGTCCGCACTTCATTCCTGTTAGAAAGTTTGGTGGCGAGGAAGAGATGGCTGGAACCATCCTGTATCTTGCGAGCCGTGCCGGAAGCTTCTGCAACGGTCTAATCCTTGTTAATGATGGTGGGCGGTTGTCGGTCATGCCCTCCTCGTACTGAGGTAATGTTACTGTTCGGTACATTGTTCTGACGAGGACCGAGAACGGCCTGATTAAAGGACATGATCATGGACGAAAGGAACAATGCCTTGCTCCAAGGATCCGTATAAAGGGTGATAGAGGGTATCTGTTGTCATTAATCCATCCAGTTGTCTACAGTCCATATCCCACGCTAGTCAACGTCAAGTACAGTCTTGCTAAGCATCGACCTCCCCTTTATTCACCTGCGGCCTCTTCAACTATCACTCGTCACACTCCCCAGCCGCCTTCAGTGCCCTGCTCACCCTCTCTCCTAACCACTCCTTCTCCTCAAGCCCGACACTAATCCTCACCAGATCCTCCACCACCCCAAACTCAGCTGCCCACTCCAACTCCCGATAATGCGCCAACAGTGTATACGCGCAACACAGCGTAAAGTTCGTTCCCAAACTCGGCCCTTTAGCCACAGCCATGGCATCATAAAATGCTCTGGCCTTGGCTGGGGTGAGGAACTTGATGGAGACTAGGAATCCGTACCCGCCTTCTTCTTCTGGACTCTCATCGGTAGGTTTAACTCGAAACTGCTCGTAGATGTCTTCTGTCGATGACCCTTTGGGGTAATAGACTTCTTGCACGCTGGCATGTGGTCGAAGAAGGTTGTGTACCAGCCATTCGGCATTGGCGCTCGCTTTTCGGACGCGGTGGACGAAGTCTCGACTGTTTCGTTCCATGACTGCGATGTCGGCCGGGAACCAAGCTCTTTCCTCCTCCCTTCTTTGTGCCCCTTCTTGCTTGGAGGTAGTTTCACCTTTTACCTCCTCTTTTGTCTCCTCTCCTTCCGCCTCGCCGTTCAAGTCATCTGCATACCCCGAATCTCTCTTTTTCTCTTCCCTCTCATCCACTTCCCCATTTGCATTCCCATTCCCCTCCATTGGGTCATTTCCCCCCTCCAACATCCCCTTCAACATCGCATACCTCCCCCCCTCCGGATTCAAAACCAAACACCCTCCCATGACATCACACCCCCCACTCACCATCTTCGTCAAACTGCTCACCACCGCATCACACCTCCCCAAAACATTCACGTTCGCCCCCGTGCCTCCGACGGTATCATCCACCACCAATGCGAATCCATGTCGTCTTGACATTTCATAAAGACACGAAACATCAGGTGATTGCATCAGTGGGTTCCCAGGGAACTCTGTCACCAATAAATCGATTTGCAGGTCTCCTGATTCCAGAGACTCCGAAAGGGAGGAAAGCGGTGTTGAGTAGGGGAAGAGGTGCAGATGAAAACCGAGGAGGACAGAGAGGAGTTTGAGGGTGTCGACGTAGAGGAAGCCGAAGAGGGCTACTGATGGGATACGGGGGGGATCTGAGGGAGTGGAAGTGGATAAGACGAGGGATTTGATGGCGGTGGAGAGGGCGGCTGTGGAGGACATGCCTGTGGGGTAGAGGAAGATGTCGGAGGGGGAGACTGGAGCAGAGGGAAGGGAGGAGTAGCTTTTTGCGAGGCGGGTGCGGAGTAGGGAGAGGGCGGTGGTGGTGGTGCTTTCGTCGAAAGGGGTTGGGGTTGGAGGATTAGGTTGGTGGTCTGAACTGGTACTGGTGGGGGGAGTGGATTGGAAGAAAAAAGGGGCGCTATCCATCCAGTAAGTCGCGCGTCGACTGGAGATGCCAAAGCCGGTGTGTTGCCAGAAGGATTTGGCAAAGGGAAACATGTTGGTGGGGTAGGGAACGAGGAAGATGTCTTCTTGGCCGAGGGGTGGTGGTGGTGGTGGTGGTGGTTGAGCCTTTATTGTTGGTAGATCATGTTCATGCTCGCGAACGGCAGAGATGGTGCCGTCCCAGTGGGCGATGAGAATGGGGAAGGTGACTTTTTGATCAGAAGCAGGGTCAAACTTCTGGCGGAAGAAGTGGCGACACATGAGCGCGTGGTGGCCTGTCGAAACGATCAAGGCATGTTTGTTCTTGAGGTCGAAACCACTGTCTGAGTGGCTGTGGATTTGGGTGAAGTGCTCGAGAAGACGGTCGGCTAGGCGTTCGACTACTCGCGGGATGAAGAAGCGCGGGTAGCCTGTTTTCATGGTGTCCACCACGCGGGGGTCTCGCTTTGCCCAGCCGAGTGTGTCTTCCCATGTTGGGAGGTGGACGCTTATTCCCTGTTGTAAAAATGGTCAGTTTGTTCAAGACAAATGGAAGCGAGTTGCGACCGACTTACATGGGGATTCCCAGGAGGAAGAGGCTCTCCAAGCTTGAGGAGTTCAGGATGTTCGATGATTCCCTTTTCAGCCATCTTTGCCGTAGGTAGTCACTGGTGTATATACCGTATATGTCGGCGTCGCAACAAATTGAAGGGGGCAAATCCCCGATCTTTTATATGGCCACCGCGAATGTATCAAATGGCGGTGATGCGTGTCCAGCTAGCCACTTTCAGCCAATACCTCTATCCCAGCGTCCGAAAAAAAGCAAGGCGACACAATCATTGACCCCTTGAAGTTCGTCGGAGTGGAGCACCGATCGCCGAGCTGAAGATGTGCCAAGCACCGAAAAGACGCTGGAGTGTTGCTGTGTTTGGAGATTGATGTGGCAGTGGAGAACGCTGATGTCATGTCTCATGTGTTGGGAAGAACTGGTGGAAAAGTGCGACAGAGAGAGGACATGGACGGGAGAGGGCCAAAGCACACAACTGAATACTTGGTACACGTGCTTTCAAGTTGGACAAGGAGGAATGGGCGGTTAAGTCTGGCTGGTCGGTGTTGTGCATCATGGGCTGTGTTTAGGGATTGGAGTGTTCGGTTTGTCGATCGTCGCACACAAGACCTAAACATGGGTTTTAGCGCAGATGAATACTTTCTTTTTGGGGAGTACACGAATTGCATTGTGTAGTGTAGACGTATCGTGAGTCGGAATGATAGTGTACAGTGGAGTGGTGCAATGTAACCTGGTCGATGGAGCCATTCCACGCCAAGACCAGTACCCCTGACGCAGATCACCGGGGGGAATCGCTTCCGAGCATGCATACCCCTGATTCACCACAGCCCCAGAACTATGTCAAAAACAACGTCAAATTTCCTCAAATTCAGGCCATAAAGACATTTCCAACCTCTTTCGCAATGTATACCTGTGTTCTCCTTTATTCCACAGACTCATCTCAGTATCCCAGATCCTTCTCCAACAAAACAACCCCATCATCACCAAGTGCCAACCATAGACGCCAAACCCAACGCTTACCACATAGCATTGTAATATACCCTTGAGCCTCTCCGAAAATGTCCAACATCTTCTTCTGGTTACCCATGGAGGACCAGGCCAAAGTCTATGCTTTGATGTGGCCCGGGAACTGGAAGAAGAAGAAGAAGAAGAAGAAGAAGAAGAAGAAGAAGAAGAAGAAGAGTTCCGCGTCATTGGCGTCCCAGAGCATGGGCGCATCTGGCTCTGGACAAAAAGAGAAGGCGAGTAGCGATGGTGGTAGTGGCGGCAGTAAGGATGGAAAGATGGAGACTGAGGTCGAGACGGTGGAGTACAAGGGTACGTAGGTAGTGTCGAGAAGTGAGGTGGGTTGCCGATTTGTAGGCATCGATAGTTTGCGGGGGGGTGAGTGCAATACTAGGAATACGATCCGACATGATGGCTTGGAGGTTACTATGTTGGACGTACGAATGCTGAAGACGGGAGGAATGGTGGGGCTTATTTGTGTTCTTGTGCAGAGTCATGGGCGCGGTAGTTTGAAGGAACATGTCGTGGTTGGTTTGGTAGAGAAAAAAAAAAGGGAAAGGTGGTCATATTGGGAAGGCATGTCTTGTTTACATTGGACAATTAATGTGCATTGAAACTGCTGTGAGAGCGACCGCACGTGCTAGGGGGTTAATAAGTCGAGAGTTCTATCCAACGTCTCAACAAACAAAAATGGTCCAGTGGTCGAGCGGTGGGTTGCGCAAAGGGCGTAACTCACGGGGCTACAGGCGGGACGGTGGAGCGAGGACGCTCCCTAGCACTGGTAGTGTTAGGTTCCGTAGCCTGTAGTAGTGCTGTAGCTGGCGCCTTCCGGCTGTGTCAAATAGGGCTCTTCTACTCCCTTCCAGTTTGCAGACACGTCCCATGTTCGATCCCTGGACCCAACACATTTTTTTACGTTTTTTGGTTACTTTTTCTACTTTTCCCTTCTAACGCCTTCTGCTTTTATGATACGACTTGTACAGAATGGTAATAACGCTCAGCTAGTCTGCAGCTTCCATACCTGCTTCCTTCAAGCTTCGAATGTCGGACCAAGTTTTGGAAGACACTCATTATAAGTAGGTAGCATGCCTGTTTATTCACTACGTTGAACGGGTCCAAGAACGAGTCAGTTGCAATGCACTGCGGGTTTGGCTGTGTTGTTTCGATCATCCTTTCCTTGAGAACTTGACAACGTCTCGGCAGGTGGTGACGGTTGGAGCGACCGCCAAATTTTTAATCATCTGTTTCCCCGACCGACGCGACCCGGCGGAACTTTTTACTTACCCAATAACCCCGCGCCACAAACCAAACCAATGCTACAAAACTGCTCCCGGTTCAAAAATTATTTCTTCCGTCCTTTGACAACACACGCAGCACTCCTCGACCTAAACCCATCCTCGGAGCGCACGCGTATTCGGGCCCGCGCTTGTTTGCTTTAGGTCAGGTTCAACAGGTTGCTACTATCCAGTTTGCTCCCATCTCCTTTCGTTTGCTCGCGTCCTCTGGTCCGCGACCCTGGAAGCCTAGCTAGAGCGGCGCCATTCATTTGATTTCCAAGTTGATGGAAATGCCCGCTACAATGGACAAGGGACAACCACCCGACCATCCAGCTTCTGAACAGGAGCCGCCCGCAAAGAGGCACAAGCCCCTCAGTTAGTAACCCCGTTGCATGAAACCTAGCTCCAAGAGACTCCACGACTTTTAACGAGCCTGCTTTGGGAAAGAACATGCCGCTACCTTAATGGTGTACTGTCAAAGACCACACGAGCCAGCTGGTACCTAGACATCATGGCTACAGATGGCCTGAGTACCCAAACACATGCCTGCTCAGGCGCACAAATACACAAATCGCTGACCATACTTTCCACTTGCTTTAGACTCATATTTTCCCCAGCCCTTTCGCGGGAAGATCTTCGTGCAAAACGAAAGGCCAAGGGAGGAAGAGGCGATTGCCGCAGCCAGAGAGGCCATAGCCTCCGCGAAACGCTCCACAGAAAATGATTTCACAATCGCCTTCTTCACGGATGCCTCGGTGGAAGAAAAGACACCTGATTTGCCCGGCGGATACTCTGTTGTTTTTGACAATTTTTTCCCCGGCACCCATCACTATCGCGAGAGACTCGGAATGGCCTGGCTGATGCCAAACATGATTACCAGTACCATTGGGGAGGCTGTAGGCATTTTACAAGCCCTTCAGGTTGCGATTCACCATCTTCGAGCTATCGCTATCTCGCCGGCTGATACAGCGAGCGCCCGGAGAGTTACTCTGTGCATCTTCTCGGATGCACATCAAGTTATCCGGCTCATCAAGTGCCAGAATCTTAACGTAAGCTTCCATCGAGATCTTATCGCAAAAGTCACTGACTTGATTGAACAACTGTCCCATGAGGTGGGAGACATCCCCGGCTTTGATGTTTTCCTGGAGCTTCATTGGGTTAAAGGACATGCCGGTGTCGAAGAGAACGACCAAGCCGATCTCATTGCGAGAAGGGCTCGTCCCATTGAGGACGGAAGAGATATTTTCGTAGCCAGCGGTGCGGATGTGGATGCAACAGCACTACCGCCCGCCGTTCATCTTCTGTTTTTAGACGACATTGCGGCGGAGAAAGCTCGCCAACGACCACCACGACCCTTGGGCAAACAAAATGATCGTCGCAAGAGGAACGGCAAGAGAGCTCATCGAAGACGTGACGAAAACGTCCCAAGTTCTTCTTTGCATACACCCAACGACGACATGACTTACAGCCCACCTCCTTGGGCTTCGGATTCCTTCCGCTTTAGTACCAATTCCTTGGAGATGCCTCAGTATCCCGCCACGCGCCCGTTTTCTTTTGCAAGCGAAGAGCATCCTCGTGTTTCCGAGAAGCCGACACTCGAAACTGAGGAGCAGAGCCCGATGCCTAAGCAATATACACCCCTTGACGTCAATAATCATGAAAAGAAGCCTGCGGTCGAGATCGAAGCCCTTGAGAGAGATTCTACACTGGAGCAGGGGGTGGCGGTCATCCAGCCAGCCGTCATTCAACAAGCCATTGTGGAAAAAGAGGCAGCAGTGCTTAACATCAACAAGCCAACCATTGGATTGGACTCTTCGGCAAATGAGCAAGCGCTCACCCTTCTTCAGCACGAAGAGCAAGAAGAGCTGATGACCGACTTGGAAGTCCAGGTCCCGGAGAAGAACTCTGTGTTGGAACACATTGTCTCGGACAGCTTGGCAAGTGTCCCTCAACAAGTTGTTGAGGAAGACAAGCACTCAGTGAAACGCGAGGTCCAGAAACCGGCCATACTTCTGTCCACTGGAATGGAGGTCGCAGAAAATAAGCAAGATGCCACCCCTCACAGCGTGAACGAGCAACACGAGCCATCGACCAAAGCCGAAGACCAGAAGTTCATCATCCCCGAAGCCATCGAAGATACAGAACCGTCACCGGACTCTGAAGGCTCGACGGCCGTTCACCAACCGGCTGAAGAACACAACGATTCAGCGCTAGAACCATTGCTAGGCGATCAAGCCTTGATTGATCTTCAGCTGGAGGGTGAGTATGTCGAGTGGTGCCAGCGCCGTCTACAAGACGTTTTGGTTTCAGTCTACAACCACGAAGGGGGGAGTACAGGCGAGACTGATACAAGTGAGGAGGTTATTAGTGGAGAGGAAACCCAAGCGGCTGTTGGCAGGCCACTGGCGGAGGAGGTGGAAGCAACTTTGGCCTAGATGTTCGCTTCCGATGTGCAGGGCATGTCTCGTTTGGAAAACGTATTGGCGAACCTCAAAAACAGGAAACTTGAACAAGTTCCAAGTTGCTTCTTGCAAGGCAAGGAGCTTTTGGTTGTTTAACCGGGATGATCCCAGGTTCCCAGCTTGTCGAAGCGAAGAAGTCTGGCGCTTTTTTTTTTCTGTCTGTGTTGATTTGGTTGGTTCTCGTGTCTGTTGTTTAAGATATTCCCGGTTCTTTAGACAGTGTTGCAAGGCTCTTTGTTTGGAGTTATAGCAGGATAGCAAGTGCTACAAGGGAGGATGCTGGGCGGCTGCTCGGTCCAACATAGAGCGGCCAAAATTTCACTGTTCACGCACTTAGTTGCCGTTAGTAGCTGGCGAGTACCAGTAGTACTGATGCACTTCTACCGCCGACATGTGTATATCCAGACCTCTTGCATAGTTGTTGGCATGGTCGGCGTCATTCCAGATGCCGCTTGAAAACATGATTTATGTACGCTTCATTTCTATTGGATGAACATTGCACAATTGCTCAGACCAATTATGTGTACCAGCCGTCGATCTTGACAAGGACTTTTCAATCATCACCAACAATATAAATATTAGAAGGATTGAACTTACTACAAGAACATATTCACCACTCGACTCTCTCAACTTTGCTGTTTCCAGGTCCGCAGGCTAACCGATATCATCTTTCACGTTCCAACCGTGAACCGTCTCTCGGCAAACCTCCTTATTACAATCAGTCCTATCCGTTCCCTACCTAGTACTATCACCACGAAACATATCCATTCATTTAACATGTCTTCTCTCGACGCTTTCCAAGGCAGAGGGCTCCTTTCTCCGCCAGCAAGGAATAACATGTTCAAGCGTACTGCAGGTCCAAACGAGGTGTGCTTTGCATTCCTCGCAAGGGAAGAAAGTGATGACGTAAATTGTCCACGATAATGCGACGCAGTGACAGATCTTGTTTAGGTTATGTTGTCGACGTGCACAAAGTGAACGTATCCAGGCAGGTAGGTAGGTAGGAGTGTCGAAGTTCTCTGAGCATGCAGTATCACGATGATCAGCACAATGGAGGTGATAATGCTTGAACTGGTTGAAGAGAAGAGAGAAAAGAAAAGAATGGAAATGGTGAGTGAAGGCACCGTAATATATATGGCTTTGGGAAACGCATTTGGGTCGAGATGCAATGCAGGAATTGTTAATGCATGCCACAGATGTCCGACAAGGAGCGAGGTACGATGAATGAGTGGTGTTGGTGGTGAATGAGTCGATCTGGGAGGGAGGTCATTTATAAACCACAAATCCTGGTAGAAAATTCAACACAATCAAATGGACCAGTGGTCGAGCGGCGTGTTGCGTAGAGGGCGTAACTCGTTGGGGGGGCTACAGGGGCGGCAATAGAGCTATGGACGACTCCTTAATGCGGGCGCCTAGTACTGGCAGGGCGGCCTGGAAACAGGCCACTCTGCCCCTGTGTACCTGGTCGGATTAGGTTATGCAACCTGTAGTAGTGCTGTAGCTGGCGCCTTCCGGCCGTGTTAAATAGGGCTCTTCTACTCCCTTCCAGTTTGCAGTCACGTCCCGAGTTCGATTACTGGTTCTCGCCTCTTTTTTGTTTTCTTTTTAGCTCTTTCTATACGTCTTTCTGCCGGTTACCCGATGGGAAGGGAGAGGTGGGGGTCAGGTTTCTCCTAGTCATTAACCCCAACTCTCTCAGTCTGTCTATTTGTCTGTCTCTAACGGAACGAGTACGTCTTTCTCTTCTTGCCTTGCGCGATTTGAATATTAGTTCCGTCTGTCCGTCTGCTGTTAACTTGCCGTGCTGATATTGATAATGGCTTTGTTCCGTCCGAGCCACGCACGTAGCGACTCTAGAACAGATTCTTGAAAGTGCTGGTCGTAACCTGACACTTCGTTTTGCACTGACTACCTACATGTTCAAAGAAGACCTCTCTTCCATACTATAATGTCGTTCGTTGCGACAGTAATTGCACCTTATAACAACCAAGGAACAACCAGCGCTCAAAGCTTCTTGACACCCAACACCTTCAAACGTTCACATCGCCAGCATCAACCAAGATCCCAGTTCAAACAGCGGCCTTTGTAGAGAATTTCTAACTTGGGATTGTAGCGTTGCAGTGGCAGAGTGCTGTAGGTTCGATGCTATGATATCTGGTGCTGCGACACCGTGTCGGTACTTGTCTTACTATAGACCCAGCATCTAGACTCGCTCGATGGGAAGGTCTCGAAACGCCAACTGTATAGCATAGCGCAGCTGGACTCATGCATGTACAGAGTTGGTAATAAGGATTATAATAGTACGCACAGAAAAGTCACCTTCGGGGATAAATTGAAGTTGACGCCGATGAGTGAATATTTCTCACTGTCTACAAGTATATTCGGGAACGATGCCACCTCGGGATCGCTAGATCGGTTAGCTGGTAATAGCGAATGTCCATTGCAACCATATTACCACACGATACAGCTATGTGTCCGTCTTGGGAAGGAGTTAATAGATTGTAAGTTTAAACTGTATATTCAACACATCCAACGGACCGGTAGTCGAGCGGCGTAGTGCGTAGGTTGCACATTGCGTGGGGCTACAGTAGGCCTGGGTCAAGCTGGGAGCAGCACCTATCTTTGACAGCGGGCATCCATTTTCTCCAAATACCCCCTCAAGTCCTGCCGAGATAGCGTTCACAGGGCGCTATAGTAGTAGCTGTAGCTGGCGCCTTCCGGCTGCGCAAAGTAGGGCTCTTCTACTCCCTTCCAGTTTGTAGTTACGTCCCGAGTTCGATTCCCGGTCCTCAACTCTTTTTTTGGTCATCTTATTTTCTTCTTCTATCTTTTTCTACGTTCCCCTTCCTAAAACTCAATCGACGACGACAGCCACAACTTTACGAACGAAAAAAGACCAAGCTCCTTCCTCCTTCCTTCCTTTCTGCATGCGATGGGCTACCTGGGTGGTGAGTCCCGAGCACTCGCACCATTGCTCTAGAAGCATTAAAAAGATCTTAGACACATACAACCCCCATCACTCGGCCGCCTGGGACTAGCCCACGGGACAGGAGTTCCTGGACCGCTTACTTAGCTTCTCGTCTTGCTTCCAGCAGGGCAACATCGTCGCTGTCTCCAAGAGGGCTATGGCACAGTTGAAGCTGGGTAGCGGCGGTGAATTTTCGAACTTGAGATTCCAATCTACGTACTGTGTAGATACCTATCTTGGACCTAGAATCCAGACTCGCTCACCTGTGCACGGAAACTTCACATTCTAGCACTAACAAGGACTGTCGCCGACGAGTGAATGTTTTCACCATCTAAACATTACTATACTGAGGACGATGCTGCCTCGGGCCGGTCAAGCTAGTTTGTCAAGCTTGATTAATGTTGATTGCAGCTATATTACTACATAAGACAGCGACATGTCTTCGGAGCGAGTTGGCATCGTCAACCTTGACAGCTCCTGCTACGATCACAACCGGAATGTACCTAGGGACAATATAAGAGTTGGAAGACACACTAAATATTAGTACATAAAGAAAAGAATGACAAAAGAAGGTACGAAAGGGCTTGATTCTAGCTCTCTCCACAGATGTTAGATGTTGCGAAAGCGGATCATTAGGGGACATGAAGCTGGACAGGATCGACAACACTGAATGCTAGGTTCCGTGTCGTGCTGTGATGCTTGGAAAAGAGAAAAAGAAGGGATTTGATCCTGGAATTTGGATCAAAAGGTAAGAGGACCTAAGTTAAGCAGGATGAGTGTTTTGGAGTAGGAGGATAAGGGAGTTTCTTGCTTTGTGCTGTGCTTGAATTCCCACGTCCTGGAAAGCGAGCCGGTGGCTTGAGGTATGTGCTCAAGCGCGTCTTGGTAGAGAAAGCTTTAGGAATTCCGTCCTGAGAATCTGAGAGACTTGCAGTCAACTTTGGAAGCACGGGATAACATAGCTGTCAGATAGTGGGCTTGATGCGTTCTACTGTCGTGCGACAACCTCCTTTCAGGTAATGTGTTATACGGCGAGTCGCAAAGGCCGACCCGGGGACTGTCTAAGATCGTATCATCACGGGAAACAACGACAATTAAGAAGTTGACTCATTCAGTTCGTTACACTTAAGTGTAAAGGGGCAAAAAGAGAGTTGGGAACCGGGAGTCGAACACGAGACGTGACTGCAAACTGGAAGGGAGTAGAAGAGCCCTACTTTGCACAACCGGAAGGCGCCAGCTACAGCACTACTACAGTGCCCCACGAACCTATGTCCACTGTTCCTATAGGTGCTTTGTCCCAGCTTAGTAGGCCCACTGTAGCCCCACGTAGATACGCAAGCTGCGCACCACGCCGCTCGACCACCGGTCCGTTGGATGTGTTGAATACTCAGTCTGGACATGCGGTCTATTAACTAGCTGCAAGCTCCAAGTAATACAAGAAGATAGAGGAGTGAAGTCTAAGTTTTCATTACATTATAGAGTAGTATACACACGCACCTACACATCCCCAACGGATATCCCTTTGTCTTCAGACTCAATCATTCATAGTCTCGTGTCGTAATGCCATGCCGTCATGCGCGATTATGCCTTTGTCGTCAACTTGAATCCAAACTTCCAACTCCTCAAGACCATGAATATGCCGCTGGCAGCAAGAAGCATGACACCACCAAACACCCATATTCCCGTCCAGTTATTATGCCCATTATGACCAGTCTGTTGTAGGATCGCGCCGGTGCCGGGGCCGCCGATGAGGGTAGCGAGACCGAGGAAGGCATAGCCCAGGCCGATTCTGCTGCCGAGGCGGGACTTGTCCTTGGTGAGAGCGATGTAGCAAACGGTCGGAAGGGCGATGAAGACGCCGGAGAAGAAGCCAAAGAGGATAGCGACGACGATGATGGCCTGAACACAAACAACAGTTAGCAAAGTCTCTCCATAAAGACTGCCACGGAAGAGCAAAGCAAAGACTTACTCCAAGACCCTTGACCCCCATCATAGCCAGCGTCAAGGCGCCACAGACCAGCGCGCCCGGAATCAAAATGTTGAACGGCCCGACCTTATCCGACAACCAATTCGGCAGCGTCCGACCAAACATGCTCGCCGCATTCAGAATCGGCACAATATAGAACGCCATAGCCGGATCCGTCGCGCCCGTATCCAACCCAAAGAAACTCAGGTAAAACAGCATGACATACAAGCCAATAAAGCCCACAAACGTGCCAAACGTGAACAACACGTACGGCCCATCCGTAAAAGCCGACACGTCCACCAGAGCCCTGACCTTTCCGGACTTGGTTCTCTGCTTCAAGAAGACCACCGGAACCATCAACGTCGCAAGCGCAATGAACCCAATCACGCGCACGCTCCACCCGTATCCGATCCGATCAATCAGCCGGTAAAACACAATCGGATAAATGACACCCCCAAACGAACTGCCTGCCGCCGCTAAGCCCGTCGCCAGCCCAATTTTCGTAGAGAAATAACTCTGCAACACCGTCACGCCCGGCGTGAACATCATGCCTGCGCCCAACCCGACCACGAACCCCTGCGCCAGCAGGGCCTGCCAGAACTCGGAGACCAGCGAAAGCATCATGTGGCCGAACACGACGCCGAACGCGCCCACGTAGATCAAGTACTTTAGGTATCCCCTGTCGTATAAGGGGCCGGAGACGAGGCCGCCCAAAAGCACCATGAAGGACTGGATGGAGCCGATCCAGCTGATGTTGGAGGAAGAGACGGAGCCAGGCGGCTGGAAGATGGATTCGGAAGATTCGTAGTAGGTCTGGAAAATGCCGAACGTGTTGAGCAGGCCCCAGGTGTTGAAGAAGATGAAGAAGACGGAGACGACTTGGAGCCAGGCGGCAAGGCCACCATTGGGGGGTGGGGGACCTGCGTTCCATGCTGCAGTGGTGGGAGGTGGTTGTTGCTTTTCGGCATCGGGGGCGACAGAACTTGCGGCGGCGCCGGTGAGAGGAGGAGCGGCTGTTACGTGCGGGGAGGATTTCTCGGAGGAGGCGCGGGAGGGGGAGGAGATGCCGGTTGCGGTGGATTGGTCGGAGAGGTTCCCTTCGGCGTCGGTGGAGGGGCCGTGGGTGGTGCGGTCGGGGAAGGTGGTTGGTGCCATTTTTGCAGGTCGCGAAATTGCACGCGAGGGCAAGGAAGCGTGTTGCTATCTTGACTTGACACACACCGGGACGGATCGTCTTTGTGCCGGGACAGGTCGTCCCTGGACTGTACGTCAAGAAAGATTGGCGACGGATCGGTGATCAGATGGGAAAGGGAAGAGATCAAAGGAAAGCTCAGACGAAGGGGGACATGCAGCTGGGTCGGTAGCATAGATATAGTGTAAAGGAATGTTAGTCGGCTCGAAACCGGAGTTAAACATAGCTTATCAATGGAACCTGACAAATCGATCTGCAAAGGACGACCGAAAAAGCAAACCATTGGCATCCAGGTTTGCAAGTCGCATGCGCGGCGGCAGGTCAAAAAATGTTACACCAATGTTGGTTGGGTCGGGGAATATTTGACCCTTGCATTTTGCTAGTAGTTTTACTGGACTCGGCAATAGGTCGGGCATACGAGCAGTCTGACACGCACATGCGGTCTGTCTGTCTGTCAGCGAAGGTATCAAGCAATCAATTGACAGGAACCACACAATGTCAATGTCAAAGGGCGCAAATGTTATAGTCTCACAACACTGATCCTCGCTATGTCGCAAGTTGCCTTATCCCCGATATGTTATCAAGCCATGGTGCAATCGGCCGCTCGTTTGGGCGATGCGTTAGCGAGGATGTGCGATTCTGGGGCCCAAGAAATTCCCCTTTTGGGAGTTGGCGCTTGGCATTTGGTGGTTGACGATGGACTGTTTTGATAATCAATTGACGTAAATGGCGGGACAGACAAAGGAAAGATGATGTTTTTTTGGTTGTATTCAGTGAGTTTCCTAACCTGGAAGTTGGATGGAGAATTTGTGTGTCTCTCTTCCGCGTGGAAATGGTCCGGAAGGGATGCCGCGAACAGTTGCATATTTGCCAGCCGGCAGCACACTAGACGTAGTAGTGCTCTGAGCCACCGCTATCTATCCCACCCATGTTTTTCTTGTGATACCTGAAAAGAGATCACATCAACAAGCTTGAATGGACCCAAACTCTTTTCTAACTTGTCAAGTCTCGGAGCCAAAGACATGGATGCTTCCACAGCACCACGCTCCGTCCTCCGACTCCGAACAGTCAGGGCAGTCCTGAGTCATCCGCCGAAGGCCTAGCGTCCTCGTTCCTGGCGCTAACCAAACACCCATCACCGACGACCCAGTTTCGATGAACCACGGACCCACACCCTCGAAATGACTGGCTTCGGTGGTGATCGGAAATACGTTGTACGACCACCCATCATCCCTGATTCGATAAAAAATCCATCCCAGCCCTACCCAAGCCCGCGAGGGAGGACGCAGACAGGCTTGGTCCACCGTCCACGAACGTTCAAACAAGCTATAGCCTAAAAAGCTTGGCTCCTTTTCTTTCTCGGTTGTGCGCCGCCGCATTTCTTCTTCCGCCGAGTGTACTTATCGCCGAACCCGCCACCTCAATTCACCGATAGGGGGTACGCGGCCCGATCCCGACAACTTCGAATACTGGACAAATTTCTGGACCACTCGGCGCTCTGCTCGGTGACCGGCCTCATTCATATTCATGATCGATCGATCGCGCAACCGTGTTGTCTGGGAGGCTGGGTTATGCTGTCCAGGCATGTTTTGGTGAGTGGATCGCTGGACCCTGTGTCATTCAGGGGTTCAGTGGACTCAGTGGGGTTCACGGCGCGCTGTGGGTGCTGCGGCGCTGCGGCGCTATCGGGTTGTTGCCGAGTACAGTGGAGTTCTGTGGAGAGGACCCGGACGACGACCTCACAACAACGTCGAGCCTTCCACGGCAATGAGACTTTGAGTTTACACGAGGGTTGCGCACAATCACCGACTTGAAAGATTCATTTCATCTTCTCTCAACTCCTTAGCAAATGCTATCTTATTCTACCTGTTCTTCCCACCAGCTCTTGCCACCACCCAACGAACCCCCTCCTCCGCCATTCCCTACCTCAACTCTCTACTTCCCTCTTCCCGGTCGTCACTTCCTCATGGCAATTACCTAGTGGACACTCCTCCACCAGTCCTCAACTGAGCTTCTATTAGCAATTCAATATTTGCTAGCTTCCACCCCATATCTTCATCTTCAGCAAACTTGCCTCGAAGCATCCCAGACCTGGACTGGTACTCACTTCCTCTTGGCCCCCGAACTTGTCGAGCTCGGAACAACCACCGTTTCCACGGTTGTGTACGACGTGCTTGAGCTGCTAGACGTGCTCGCTGACGGATCGCTGCTGGTAGTGCTGGTAGTGCTAGTGGACGATGGCGTCTTCTTATACGAAGTTGTCGTGGAGGTGCTACTGGGCGGGGAGAGGTAGCTGCTTGTGTTTGAGTTGGAGGACGACATGATGCTGGAGAGTCCGAGTGAGCTGTTGTTCTTTCAGAAAGCTCTGGCTATCGATGGTGTTGGGTTTTCGGGGCCTTGGAGTGCTAGAGTGCTGTGTGAAGCTATCAGGCATGATAGTTGGTAGTTATACCAATCCACAACACACGGGGAATCGAGTGATTGCCCAACGTCAAAAGATATGGAGTGATGCGTCAAGGTCATCTCATTTCTTGATATGCATTCGCATGGTATTCGAGAGCCGTGAAGCATGGAACATGAAGTATCAAGTGTTGATGGCATCGCCTTTGGGACTTCTTGTTCACCTTGTAACTTCCTCTTGCTACATGTGCCCCATCACTACTCACTCATATCTCAATCACTCAGGTAAATTGTTATCTTTTCTGTTCCACATGATACATCAAACGGGACATCTACACAATATCACATATCTTCCCCGAGCTTGACCCAAATCCCAATGCAGACCCGGACCCGGAGCCCGAACTCCAAATATTGCCCTTAGAAATGTACAAATGGTTGTTTCCGCTGCTGTTCTCAGAAGTTGAGGTAGAAGAAGAAGCGGACTGGTTAACTTGCGTTCAGCCGGTGGTGGAGGTGGAAGTGCCGGTCTCGGTGGTCTTGGTGAAGGTAAAGGGGGCGAACATTTTGATTGCGACCTTGGAGGGGATGAAATTGTGACTACTTGTTGGGCCTGTTGGTTGGTGATTGGAGTTTGTTTCCTCGAGTTCGTTGGGTTCAGGGCGTTGGATGAGACTGGACGTTGAGGTTTTTATGCCTTATTGAATCCTGTAAACACCAGAGTTGAAGCCTTTACCAAGCTTCTACATGTGAGTGAAGCATGTTTGGTATAACTAGCTAATGTATGCTTAGGTCTAGACTTCCAATTGTACTCGAGAGTACCGCCTTGATGGACCGTTGGCTTATGAGGATGAGATGAGCAGATCTAGAGATCATCAAGCATGCCAAGCTATCCTCGGTGTAGAAGGGCTACTCGACTGCAATGATCCATTAACGGCACAAACAACTCCGTATATCTTCTCTGTAGGGAACTTACCTTTGGCGTTCAAAAGTGTTGCTATAAGTGGCAAAAGAGCCAGCGACCTTTTATTCAACGGTCATCAATGACGGCAGACACCTCTAGCTACAATTGCAAGATCACCTCCATTTACACCGCTAAAAGACCAAAATGTCATCATCCAACACCGACACCTCTACCACCACCACGAGTGGTGACAATACATCCTCTACCTCCACCACAACCCAAACTAACTCTTCCACCACTTCATCCTCATCCTCATCCTCCACGTCAACGACTTCAAAGACCACCGGTAGCTCTGGGTACTCCTACATTGAACGGCTCAGAATCGAGGGACAAGCGCAGTACTGGTTGGGGCCGGAGAAGAAGAGCAGTTAGAATGGTCGACGCCGGGAGGTTCAGAGCAAGAAGGGTGTAGGAATGGAAGTGAAGCAAGAGTGTTGGCAAACCTAGAGGAAATCAGGAACAAATGAGGACCAGTAGGATGCGCGTACTGCAATAGAGATAGGATTACACTAGATGGAATGAATTGAGCTTTGCGCAGTCTGGGCTTTATAGTGACCTTTTGGACTCTCTAACCGTTAAAGATGAAACAAACAGAAGATCTTGTAATATTCCTAAGTGTCTCTAGATGGGCAACAGCTAGTCCGCCAGAGTGATCCATTGAACTTCGGAGACACGCTGTTACACATCTCCTCCCTGTATCAGTGTCCGACGTTCCAACTTGATACTATAAGTAGCACAATGGCCAGCCGCTTTCTCACCAACCATCGTCCATTTCAAGTTCATAGACACACTCAAATACAACACGCTTCTCAATTTCAAACCCTGGTTCAAACAAGCAAAAATCGAAATGTCCTCCTCATTCTCCTCCAGCACTTCCATCACCACCACTAGTACCACCACCACTGGCTCTACCACTACTACCACCACTTCCACTGGGTCTACCACTTCCTCCGGGACTACCTCTACATCCTCTAGCTCATCTACCTCTACCGCTAGCCCATCCACAGCCACGTCGTCCTCCTCTACTACGACAAGTTGAAGGGTACAGGAATGAAAGAATGGAGGAAAAGGTAAAATAACGGGAAGCACAGGGGAAGTGCAGCCAAGGGATGAAAAATAAAGAATTTTATGCTGGGAGACACGAAGGGAAAGGGAATAAAGGATGGTAATGAAGAAAGGGAAAAAGGAAATGGCAGTCAATGGGTGGGGTAAACAACTCTAATAGGGAGCTGGTGAGCTAGGAGAAGAAAGGAAGATACCTCTAGGGTGGCATGACTGTTAGCATAAATAGTTAGGTACATTAGCTATAGGTTCCGTTGGAACAGAGTCATCCTTCCACCCAAGTTGGAACCTTTCCCGGTTGTAATCAGTCAAGAGATAAGGGAGTATCCGCTGGAGAACATAGGAACCAAGGTCAACCAACCTCTTAAGCTCATCATCAGCAAGAAAAATACAACAACAACTGACGCTCGAATAGTGTAGTGGTTATCACGCCAGTCTCACACACTGGAGGTCCCAGGTTCGAAACCTGGTTCGAGCATCTCTTTTTGCACTTTTTGGTTGTAACATGACTTTGTTGTTTATGGTTGGGTGCCCTGACCGCGTCTCTTTTGTCCGTGGCTTCCTTTCGTAGCCTCCTTTTTGTTGCTTGAGAAGAGATACTAATGAAGCCTTTGATAGATCACTGAGCTCTCTACGTGAATACAGACATGTCTTTGACGGTTTGTAGCAGAGTCTAGATTTTTCGAGGAAACGCAAGACAGCCCGCGAAGACATGGTGACCAGCAGCGCCCTGACCATTCTCTCAACTTCTCCCCGCTTGCCCGACCACCACTCCGGCGGCCGGCAACGCGTCCGTGTCCTAAGACGTGACAGGCAGTATACTCTTTTTGACTTTGCAGCCCTTCCTTTGTCGTGTCAGACTTTCTCTTCCCTTCACCCATACCACAGTCAACGAAGTCACCTCTTCATCTCTGACTGAGCACCTCAACAACATCTCAACGCAGACCGACGACCACATTCTATCAACCAGCAACATTGCAATCTCTCTAGTGTATAGTCCTCAGCAGGGATTCAAGTCTTTGCTCACCATGTATCCTCATCGTCGCGCGCCAGGGGACCAAGGCGAACATGTCATCTGGCGCTCCAATACAGCTGACATCCCCGACGACGTGATCGATCCCCAACTGCTTGCAGTAAGCAACCAGAGCGATGCCGCTCATCAACCAAGTCTCCCTCAACAGCCATCTCAGCTGCTTGCAGAAACCAGCCAGAGCAATACCGTTGAACAGACTAGTGTCTATCTACACCCGCCTCTGGACCCAGTCCATCAGTACAACCCTCAGGTCGAGCTTCAACCCAACCGCCACGTTTCCCTTCCCCCTAGGGATGGAAGTATCTATCAACAGCAGCAGTTGGATTTCCATCATCCCAACGCTTTCTCCAACCCTCACGTCAACCCTCAAGTGATCTCTCCGTCCAACTCTCAACCAAACCCTCAATACTCATTCAGCCCTCAGAGCCACTCTCCTTTTCGTGATGGAAGTATCCATCACCACCAACCCTTCAACCCTTCTTCTCTTGCTTACTCTCCTCCTCAAGATGGTCGCGCCTTTTTCCAGCAAGCGGCATCGAGCCCATCACTCCCACGTCACTCCAGAACTAACCGCATGTCGCAAGGCGACGTCCGAGCCTCCCCGTTAATCAGAACACCTCATCGCAACCAAGACAGAAGTGTCAGAGCCAACGTCCCGTCACCCGCTAAAAGCAAGTCGAGAGCCTTTAGTCGCGGATTCGGTCAAGGACCAATGTCGGAGGCGGATGAGGGTCCGTTCCGGTTTCAAGATGAACCTGACAGCAGCCCGTTGACTTCTCTGACCGCAACCCCGGCAAGATCTTCAAGCCCAGACGACGGCGAGATGGAAATGGACTTGGACGATTGGGAGTCCGGTCGAGAGGCTGAGGTTGGGATTCCCAGCTCAAGCCCTCCGCAAAACAACGTGACACCAACGCGGCCTCGCCAAAGACAAGAAGAAGACTTACAAGGACGAGAGGGACAGTATCAGCGACCGCGGAGGTACAACATAGACTTGCTATTGGAAAGCGTGGCTATAACCCCAGTGGCAGACATGGAGATCGAGGAGGGTGTAGACGAAGCGGCAAGCCATGCGGATGTGGAGTCCGCTTCTCACGATCCCAGCCTCCAGAGACCGGAGTCTCAAGAGAATGCCAGACCTAGAGCTGCCAGTCTGGAGATCGTTACTCCCCCACGGGGCAGCATTTTGCGGCGCTTTGGTCCTGGAACTGGACTATCTTTCCCATCTGGAGTACCTTATTCGACTCGTTATTCCGATTATACTCCACCTCCTGAAGACTTTTGGCGGCCCCTCTTTGCAGCACGACCTGTGCCTCCGGGCGGATACTTAGCTGTTGAGCGTGCAGCAGATGAGAGGACTCAAACTGACAACGTCTCCGGACCGCAAGACGGTGAATCTTTTCGGCACAACCAGCACCTGAACTCTCAAACCGGAGGAGTGCGACACCACATGAGAACAGCTATCCCTGGCCCCTCACCAACTGCGAGTACTGCGCCCAACAATCCGCAACCAACAACCTCAAGACATGGACCCGCGAGCCTGCCTCAAGGCGCATCACAAGATACATCAGTAAACGACGTCGTGGAAGTTACCTCTACAGATACCATACTCACCCACCACCGTGGTCCACAGCGTCATCAGGGGCACCTACGCCCACTCGCCCCTAAACCCCCCATTGAAGACAAAGACACCTCACCTCAACCCCCTCACCACACTGCTCAACATCCCACCCAGGGCAACGACCAAACCCAAACCCAGCAACCTCGCTTCACCAACATGGCCCAATTCCAACCCCTCCTCGCTCTCCCGCCTCCAATCCAACACCCCCTCCTCCTCTCCCCTTTCCCCCCTCGCATCCCTGGAACCTTGACGCCCGCCCTCCTCTCTCTCGCCATCAACCCCCCTCGTTCCCTACAACTAGGCACCACCGACTCCCTGCAGCCCTACCTCCGCGCATGCGGCCTGCCCGTCCTCTACAACGATGTGTACCCGCGCGCTCTTCCCATTTCGGTCCGTCGTGAACCCTTCAACCGCACCGTCATTGTCGAAGAACGATACCTTGCCGTCATCGGACTACTATACCCCAGGGCGGAGTTCATCGTGAGCAGAATCGCGGAGGGGGTCGGAAACCAAAAGGTGGAGCCGAATTCGGGGGTGATGATGGATAAGTGGCATGTGTATAAGGCGGTGAGGATGAGTGGGGAGGAGATGCAGAAGTTGGGGGTTTGTGTGTGGAGTGAGAAAGTGTGTGGCGAGTGGCAGCCTGTTGTGGAGGAACGGGAAGGAAGGGAGGTGAAGAGGGTGAAGATGATGGATGTGGTGGTTGATGAGGAGGAGGAGGATGAGACGGACGAGGAAAGTGATGATATCGTTGTTGTCAGCGGTAGAGCGAGGGCGAGTGAGAAAGAAGGGAAGGAGAATGTGCGAATGACTGTTGGGGAAGAGCGTGACGAAGATTGCGAAGACATGGAAATCGTTGATGCCGCGGCTGAAGGGGTTCAGACATCCAAGACGACAAACGGGAAAGAAAAAGCCAAAGAAGTGCAGGTTGCCGACAAGGAAGACAAGGGCAAGGAAATCCTGCAGGAGATTAACGACGACGATAATACAGCTGCGCCTCCTGAACCCACAAGTTCATCAGCATCTGCACCTCTCCGGCGCTCCACAAGAGTTCAAAGTCGACAGGCCAGCGTAGAGGAACCCGCAACCGATAAATCCGAAAACACAACAACAGCGCCTTCCAACCCCAGTGGCAAGACCCTCATCACCCGAAAGTTACGAGCAATCCAACTAGACGAAACCGGCGCCACCATCACCCCCAATCCCAATCCCACCCGACCAACCAAGACCCCCAAACCTCGACTTTCCACAGCCATAACCACAACCACAACCACAACCACCAAACCTCCAGCTCCCACCGTCCCCTTTTCCAACCCTTCTACCGTCCCCTCTAGAAGTAGCAACCCCACCCCCTCCCACCGCACCTCCCCCACCCATTACACAGTCACCCTCCGCCAACGCGACTACCCCCTAGGCGGCGTCGCCCGCATCCAATGCACTCCCCGAGCCCGGCAAGTAATCGAATCCATCCAAGCCTCTTTCGGCGTCCAACACCCATACGAAGTCTGGCGCCACAAGGACTACACGGTACATGACCCCGACACGGGCGAAGTCACGCAGAGGTACATCAAGGTGTTGCGCGGGTACGCAGGCGACGAGAACACAGACGATGGCTTGATGCGGTTGTTTCTTGATGAGATGGACCAGAGGATTAAACTCAAAGATACGGAAAACAAGAGGAACGAAAAAGGGAAGAAGAAGAAGGATGGGCAAGAAGAAGAGGAAGGAAAAGATATGGCGGCTCTGGAAGACAGGGTGGCGTGGAAGGAGAGGTATTTGGCGTTGAAGCGGAGGGGAAAGATGGCTGTCGCGCGCGCCAAGGAGAGGAAGAGGGATGAGGAGGATATGGATATGGATTATGATGAGTGGTTGGAGGAGCGTCATGAGCAGGAGGAGGAGTTGATCGAGAAGTGGTTTGCGGAACGATCGGGGTTGGTGGAGGAGGAGGAACTTGCTAGGAAGACGGTGGAGTTTGCATTGTTTGAGTATGGAGGAGGGGACGGACTTGCGCTGGGTAAACCTTGAGGGTGTAAGGTCTAGACGTAGCTGGGATCAAGGCTATCGACGGAGATGTTTCGCTCGTGGACCATTAGCACTTTTTAGGAGTTCTGGTCATGCAAGCGATCAGCGATGAGGATAACTCAAGTTCAATCAAATAAGGGTTTGAAGTTGATTGAGTGGGTCAAGTAAGGGGGGCGAGTTGATTGATTGCTTAATTAATTAAGTAATTGAAGTCGTAAAATTGTGATTTTTAGTGCTTTTGAACTGTAATCCCTTGATTCTTAATATCTACGGTCTCGCCAGACCTCCCTTCCCCCCCCCTCCAAACTCCTTGTACCTCTATTTATAACTTTACCATCGTTAGTTATTACTTATATCCTCCCTATTAAGCTCAATAGACAGCCAGAACTTTGTAGTCTCGATGATATTAATAGAGTTAGTTACCAAACGGTGCCTCTAATTTGATAAGGTTAATTTAGTACTATTAAAAGAGCGTTTACAATTATCTGCTATAGAGGGTATAGAGTGGAGGTTAAATGCTATATATAATAGACGGGGGTAAATACCCTTATTTACCTTCTACTACCCTAATATATTATTAATAGTATAGATTTTATTATTGAGGTAGCGGGATAGCTTATCCTCCTTCTTTAATTGTAATAGGAGAGTATTATAGAAATTAGAGTCGATAAGTTAGTTTTCGTTGGCCCGCTTTGTTTGTTGATTGTTAGTATTAGTTGGCGGGTTTTTAATTAGTTGGTTAGCGTAATTTTTATTATATATAATTTGGAAGTCGGCGATAATTGAGTTATACTTGCGGTTATTGAAATGTTGGGCTACTTATTTATTGTAGTAATTAAGGTAGAGGATATAATAGATTTAGTAAATTAGGTACTCCTCTATTAAATCCCTATACTTTATTAGTTTATTAATAATTCTATTAAATATTAGACTAATATACTCTATCCCTTTGTTAATTATATTGTTAGTATAATTAATTAGGGAATTATTATATAAGGAGGAGGATTAGGGTTGAGAGGATAAATCGGTCTATAAGGTACGTATGCGGCGCCGCTGAGTATTAGCTATTACGATATTAGATTTTAGGATATTTAGACCTTTAAAAGTATTAAATACTACCTTCCTATTAAATTGAATATGCTTCTCTTTGAGAATTTTAATAAGGCGGTGAAGATTGGGGATTACTATTGAAAAGAAGGGTCTATACTTTTCGAACTTCTTAGTAAGGTCTTTAAAGTGCCCTATTACGTTTATAATAGCAGTAAATATAGCCTAATTATTACTATTTAATTGGTCGTTTTTAAGGAGTTGCTTTAAGGGGTTATAATGAGTAACGGTCTTACTAATATAATAATCGATATATTTGTACAACCGCTAAGTGTATTATATTATACGATAGTTTGAATTTTAGTAAATCGTATTATTAAGGACTATATTAAGAGTTAGAGAGAATTTCTTATTATTTATACAGATACTTAGGAGGGGGTCGAGGTTATTATTAAAATTAGAGTAATAATTAAGTTGTATAATCTTTTAAAACTTTACCCGCCTTTAAAAACTTTAATAGATGAATTGTATAATATTATAAAGCCTCCTAACCAGTCCCTCCTTATACTACTTCCGGATAATAGTATTTTCTTAAGTAATAGATAGTTATATAAAAGGATAGTCGACCTCGGGGGTAATAGGTCTATTTAATTTAATAGCGGCCTTTATTCCTAAATTTAAAATGTAACTAAAGTAATAAAAGCGGCAATAGGGTAGTTCGATATTAAGTTCCTTATATACTATAGTAGGATATAGTCCTTTAAGGATATAATAAATATAGTAGTTATTTAAATTAATATTATTGCTCTAAAATTAACTAACTTTATCCTTCTTAAATTTATATAATTTAATAATTTAAAGGTGTTAGGAGGCTAAGAACTCGTATATAGAAGCACCTTAGCGGCTGCTACTCCCCTTCGTTAACTAATGCGTAGAATTACTAACGATAATACCTATATTAGGTCGGGCTCGTAGGAAGGATAATCCGGTACTATGCCGAGGTGCTAAATTAATATAAGGCTCTATAATACTCGTTAGTAGATAAATAGAGTTTATATAGGTATAAAAGAAGTTTAACGAAGTGTAGTTTATTATAATCGGTAGCTATTAATATATTTTTAAATTAACCCCTAACTTACCGTCCCCTACGTATAGCCACAACCGTAGTTACCTTAGCCTACCTTTCGCTTATATTCCTAATAAATTAATAACTCTTCCTTTGGGAATTAAGCCGGTACTATTAAAATATATATATATAGTAGTTAGTCTATTTTTCGTACTACCGAAGCTACTCTTCGCCCTTCTTATACTACTACCCCTATAGTTACTATAATTAAAACGATTCAACCCCTTCTACCTTTATTATAATAACGCTAACCTACTATAGAATTTATTAAAGAAGATAATAATAAAGATTACCCCCCTACGCTGCCCCGGGCTCTTCGGTCGTACCCCTAAATTTTGGAAGCTGATGAATTCGTACGTAAGTAGTAATTATTCGAATTTCGGTTCGCTATAATTAAACTCCTCCTTAACTATTTCCTTTCGTATATATTTTAGTAGGAGTAGTTCGTTTTCGTAAGCCTCGCTAAATAAAATTCGGTAGGAAATTACTTCCCTATCCCCGCTAGGTTCTATTACTAAAACTACTTCTTTTATAATTAAATTTATATTTCTACTATACCTCCCTTTACTACTCCTTTATTAGTAGCTACCGCTGTAACTATTCTTTTACTAACTGTAATTATACTAACCCGCGCTAAGTACTATTTTAAATATAATATTATTAAATTTACTAATAAAAGTTTTTTATAATTATAGAATTACTTCTATAATATTAATATATATTTCTAAGAGTACCCCTATATTTCCCTTTTATTTACTATTAATTATATTGAGGGTAATTCTAAGAATATATAAATTAAATATATATTAGTTTTCTATAGTAAGCCCGGGTATAATATTATTTATAATACGCTTATATAGAATAACCTCTATACTTTTTTAGAAATTAAATATAATAGCAATATTTAAATTATTGAATAATCCGCTTTTAATAAATTCGAATATATATAGTAAAGCGCTTCGGAAACTGTTTATAACTTTTATAATTATTATTATACTAAAGAACTCAATTTATTGTACAATTAACCGGAATATATTCGGATTATTACTTAGACTAACTAATTATACCCCCTTTTTAAATAAGGCGTCCTTTCGACGGTTGGTATTAATATAATAAATAAAGTAATAGCGTATGTAGAACGGTTAGAAAGTTTAAAAAATATCGAACTATTTGTATTATATTACTAAAACTAAATATTTTTAAAATATATTCTATTATCTTTTTTATTTTCGTACCCTCCTACTTCCTTTTCGAATACTCTTTTTTAATCGTCTTATAGTAATAACCCCTCTAACTTTCTCCGTCGCCCCCCTACTGCTTTCTAAATAAACCCTAATTTTATTTATTCCTTTTATTACTAAAAAAATTATATATATAACTAATATATTTAATTAAAGTTATTAAATACTTACTATAAATATAATATAACGGGCTATTTTGTAATAGTATATCCGAACCGAATTTATTATAATTATAATTAAGTTGGTTATTTAGTACGGAATTACCCTATCCTTATAAGTACCCCCTTATATGGAGCGAATATTAAACCGATTGTGGTTAGAGCGGCGGTTGTAACTATTTAGGATAATATAGGTAGATTATAGATATATTTAAAAACGAGGTTATTAGTAAGGACTTATAGAAATTAGCGGAGTATATGAGGGTTAATAAATTCGGGTACGGAATTAAATTTAATTAATAAATATTTATTCCTATTGGACGTAAAAATTAATCCGGTACTCTATTATCTTATTAATTTCTCCCTTTAATTTATTCCTATATATAGTACAATTATTTATTTTATTAAAATATATAATTCCTATAGTACTAAGCGGACGAAGCGAATTACTTTTATTATAATTAAATCCCCGGCCGTAGAAGTTATCCTCAATTACCTTTAGCTTTGTAAGTAGAACCCTAATATTAATTAGCGGTAATAATTGTTTTAATTTCGTATTGAGGCTGGTAATTTCGTATTGAATATAGTACTAGTGAAGGAAGTATATAATATTATAACCGTCCTAGCGGAACTTCGGTAGGATTTAATTCTACTATTAGACCCTTAGGAAATAGTAAAGGTAGAGGAGGATTTCTACTTTCCTATATATACGAATATTCTATTCGAAATCCCCTCTTCCTTAGTATTAGAATTTATAACCCTACCCGTTATAATAGAATTAACTAAATTACTTCTAATCCTTACCCCCCTAGTAAAGGTTTTTCGAGTAATATTTAATAGTATTTACCCTACCCTAGTACCCCCCGCGGAATTAATACTATTATAATCCCTAGAATTATTAAAGGAAATAAAAGGCGAATCCGCTATCCTTAAACCGATTATCCTACTAGAATACGAAGAATTCTAATTAGTATTTAAAACTTCGGCTATACCCCTACCCTAATACAATTGGCTAAAGTATTATATTAATCTAATTGAAGGGGAGTTGGCGCTTTAGGGACCGATTTATATATTAAATATTAAAAAGTTAGAAGTATTATATAAGTAGTTAGTAGAAATATTTTAAAAAGGATAGATTCGTTCTTCTATTAACTTAGTAGACGCTCCTATTATCTTTATTTTAAAGAAGAGTAGAAAATTAAGGCTCTATATTAATTTTAGGGCGCTAAATAAGGTTATAAAGAAGAATTGAACGGTATTACCCTTTATTTAAGAGATTTTTAATTGGTTATCGTTAGTTAAAGTCTTTATAAAATTGGATTTAAAGGACGTATATTATAGGATTTGGATTTGAGAGGGAAATAAAGAGAAGACGGCGTTTTATACAAAGTACGGGTACTATAAATTTTTAATTATATTAATAGGATTAGCGAATATACTAGTGATATTTTAAATATATATTAATAATATATTAGTAGGGCTAATAAATATAATATATATTATTTATTTTAATAATATTCTAATTTATAGTAAGAATAAAGAAGACTACGTTAATTATATTAAGGAAGTCCTTTAACGGTTATAAAATCGTAACCTTTATATAAATTTAAATAAGTATGAATTTTATATAAAGCGAGTATTATTCTTAGAATATATTATTTCTTTAGAAAGTATATCGATAGATTTAGAAAGGGTAGTAATAATTGTAGAATAGGAAGTTCTAACGAACGTTTATAATATCCAAATCTTCTTAAAGTTTATAGGATTTTATTAATGTTTTATAATATTATATTCTAAAATAACTATACCCCTAATAGAATTGCTAAAGGGGAATAAATGGAAGTTATTCGAATTTATAGCGGAAGTGGAAGAAATATTTAAGGAATTTAAAAAACTATTCTAAGAAGCTCCTATATTATACTACTTCGACCCGGTATTATAAATCTAAATAGAAATAAACGTATTAGATTTTATAATTGGGGCAGTTCTTATATAGCTATATAGCAATAAGTAGTACCTAGTAGCTTTCTTCTTAAGGAAGAAGTCGCTAGAAGAAACTAGATATAGGGTTAGGGATAGAGAGTTATTAATAATCGTAGGAGTGTTAAAGGCGTAGAGGTAATACCTATTATATATAAATAAACTATTCTTAATAATTATAAATTATTTAAATTTATAATATTTTTGAAATAAGGAACGGGCGAACGTAAAGTAGAATTAGTAGGTATTAGAATTAATAGTGTATAATTTTAGAATTAAATATTATTTAAGAAAATTAAATTTAGTAAATAGGCTATTAAAGAAACTATAGTTGCGAGGGGGAAAACCGGAGGTAGGGGGCGATTACCTATTAATAAAAGTTATTAAAAGGAATAAAAAGAAGGGTTAAATAATAAAGGAAAGTTGGGTATTAAGGGCGCTAGTAAAATAGGTAATTTTAATCGAAAAGGAAATTTAAAGGATAGTAGTAAAAGAGAAGGAATAGTAATAGGATATAAACAAAATAGAAGAGGGCTAGGTATTAGAGGACGAAAGGGCTGAATTGTAGGAAGAAAGGCGGAATTCGTAGGGGGAAAACAAACTAAATAAAAAGGAAAGAAAATAAAAGGAAATTAAGGGCGACGGTAGAGAGGATAAAATAGTAAGGAAAAGGGTAAAGTTCGTAAGCGAAGCCGCTGCTAAATTAAGGAAGGAGGACGAAAATATTATTATAAGAAATATTGGCGGGTATATAATAGTAGTAAGGGTATAAAAAGACGAAGAGCAATTACTACTATTAGGGTAGTAATTATTAGAGGTATAGAAAGGGGATTTATTTATTATTAAGGAAATATAAAAGAATAATAAAGGAGGGAGACGAGTAAAGAATTGGAAGATAGGGGAAAATAGAATACTATAGTATTAATACTAGGTCTACATCCCGGAACGGATGTAGGCCGAATTATTCTACGTTTACTATAATATAGTAATAATTAAATACCTAGGTTAGAAGAAGATATTGAAATATATTAATTAATTCTATTACTAGCTTACTATTACAACTAACGTTAAATTATACGTCCGTAAATATCTAGCGTACCAAAAGGTTAAGCCGCGCAATTACTAGTTATATAGATTATTAGGGTCGCTATTTATCCCTACTATCCCCTAGTAAAATATTTTGTACAATTTTATTACTGGAGTACCAAAATTATTCGACCCTATATTTAATTAAATTTATAATACAATTTTCGTTATTATTAATTACTTTATTAAGTACGCCCTATATATCCCTATATAAAAGACGATTAATATTTAATAATTTATATTCTTCTTCTAACGAAATATTTTCTAATAATTTAGCTTCTTAAATTCGATTATATTAGATAAAGGTAGCCTTTTTACAAATTAATTTTAGAAGACTTACTATAAACTCCTAGATATTTATAAATACTTTAATATAATTTAATACCCCTAAACGGACGGATAAATGGAGAAGTAAAACTAAAATTTAGAATTATACCTTCGAATCTTCTATAATATAGAATAAATCGATTAGGCCGAAAAAATCACGCTAATATAATAGATATATAATAATTATTTTTATACTACTATTAAAAAATCCCCCTCGGAGCTACTTTTAGGGTATTACTTTCGGGGACTAACGGACCTAGAGCGAAGGTAAAGGATAGTCCTATTAATAGTAGCTACTAATTAAATTAATAAATTATTTCGTAGGCGGGTAGAAATTATAGTAATTTTAGAGGTTGTTAATTAAGGGTATATAAAATAATATAATAAAGTTCGGAAGTTAAAAGAGTTTAACGTTGGAAGTTAGGTTTTATTTAATACGAAGTATATTAAATAATACTACTTAAATACTAAATTAGTAAATAAATTTTTAGGACCCTTCTCAATTATTAAGGTTATTGGGGAAAAGAAGATAGTATATCGATTTATACTCCCTACGTATTATTGAATCTACTTAATATTCCCTATTACCCTATTAGAGTTGTACTATAAGAATCCCACTATAGTAGCGCTATAAGGGGAAATTATAAATATTGAAGAGGATAATATTTGGTACGAAATCGAAGCGATTATAAAGTATTATAAATCCGGCTATTAATGTTAGTTCTAAATTAAATAGAAAGGGTATTCGAACGACGAAAATTCGTAGGTTTTATAAGAGGATATAAATTACCTAGACCTTCTTAAGGAATATAAAGTTAGGGAAATACAATGGTAGTATATTAGCGGCGGGCTAACTATTAAGTCGATAAGAATTAGTTAGGTAGAGGAAGGAGAATAGTAATTATTTAGAAACGTAGAGTAAAAATACAAAATATAAACGTAAAATATAAAACGCAAAGTAGAAATGCAAAATATAAATATAAGACGCAAAATGTAAAATAAAAATACAAAACGTAAATATAAAATATAAAATATAAAGTAGAAATGTAAAATGTAAATATAAAATGCAAAATATAAAGTAGAGATGTAAAATATAAATATAAGACGCAAAATGTAAATATAAGATGTAGACGTAAAATGTAAATGTAAGATATAGATGTAAGTTGTAAAATAGGGATGTAAAGTAGAGATGTAAAGTAAAGAGGCAAATTAGAAATGTAAAATAGAAACGTAAGGTAGAAATATAAAGTAAAAATATTAAATAGGATGAGAAATAGGAAGGGAAGGTAGTTTAATTTAATATAGGATATTAATAAGGCACTAAATAGAATATAACCTATATTTTCTATTATTACCCCAAATAAAAAAATCCTTGGTAGTATCTATTATTATTAATATAGGATTGGAACTTATAATTTTAGGAGGAATATTCCTATATATTACTACGCCTATCGATAATATTTATAAATACTACTTTATATTATCTATTTATAATCCTCCCTTATAAATTCTAATAATTTATCCAACTTTCTATTTAGTAATACTAATTTCCTATTAATTAATTAATATTAAGGACTATAGTTACAACCGGGGGAGGGGGGGATACAAATAAGAATATTTAGCGTAGAAATATTTATAGGGAAATTAAGAGGGGCCGCCGGATTAATATTAATATTAGTATTATTAATATTACGGTAGCCTAATTTCGAATAGCCTTTATAATTAAAGTTAGGAGTATAAAATATTTTAAGTAACGTTATAGAGAGATTGTTATTAATTAAACGTACCTATATTGTAGCCTAAAATACTATTATAAAACAACGTAATTATTATAAAAGGGGGGTAAATAGGGGGCTATCGGTATTAATAAAGCGTATAATTTTAACTACTATATTCTATATAGCGTTCTACAAATTATAAATATTGCGAAGGACCTCGAGTATATAGTAGCGTATTGTTAGCGAATATTACAATTTCTCGTTGAATTTTAGAAGGAAAAGACGTTAGCGAAGTAAAAAAAAAAAAAAAAAAAAAAAAAAAAAAAAAAAAAAAAAAAAAAAAAAAAAAAAAAAAAAAAAGAAACATACCTTTAATCTAGCAGGTATTCTAGCTAATCAACTCAAGAGCTTCGTATAAATTTAAAGCTAGAGTATTTACGAACGTTTAAATTAAAGCGATACTATATCCTAAGTAGGTAAGAGGATAAATATTATTAGAATATAGGAAAAAGAATAGTTAAGTAAAGGTTAATAATAAGTATAAAGTAAGGGGAGGATAAGGATAAGGTAGAAAAAAAGAAAATAGAAAGGGGAAATAAATATATTAATTAAATATATTAAGGAGGTGGGGATTAGTATATAAATATATAGTAGTAAAGTATATATCTAGAGGGAGGGCTAGCGTAGGTAAGGGGAGGGCGGATATAATAATAAAAGTAAGGATAAAAGGAAGAAAAAGAGGAGAAGCGAAAAAGGTAAGCGGAAGGGGCGTTATATAAACGAAGGAGGAGGTCCTTATATAAATATAAATTAAAGTAAACAAATATAATTTTAAATAAGCAAATATAAAATAACGTAGGGTAAGAAGGGTATTAAATAATTATATAAATAATAGGAGGGGGTAAATAAAAGGATAAGACGAAGGTAATAGTTAAAAAGGGAAGGATAGGACGAATAGGTAATAATAGCGGCTATAAAAAGGTAAGAGAGAAAGGCGGAAAATAAGAAGGTACGTAATTCGAATTATAGTAGGGAAAGCGGGGGTAATAATTAGGAATTATATTATTAGAACGAAGAGAATAATACAAAAAACGAAGCGAAGGTAACGGGGAGGCAATTAGGAAGGAACAATATAAGTGAGGGAGGTTTACGGAGGAAGCAGTACGTAAAATTATAAGAGGCGAAGGAAGGAAACGAAAGTCCTAAAGATAGAATTTATAGGGAGGGGGATTGTATTTAAGTATCGTAGTAAATTATAATAAATATAAATAATTAAATAGAGAATAGCTTATAAGAGGAGCCTCGGATTCGATTATATAGGTATTATATAGTAAATGTAAATAATAGAGGGTACCCTACGAAAATATTAAGCCGTACTATAAATATAAATAATAGAGAAGGTCTAGTAAAAGGAATTACAGAGCGTAATTATATTAGTATCCTAAGGTATTTATTAATACTCTTAAATTTAATATAGTACTCTTCGTTAAGTAAAACGATACTTACTACTTCGTACGCCTATAGGACGATAGTCTTAATAATAGTCGGGAACTTAATTAATTTTTTAAATTTAATACTAGTTTCGTATCTATACTAGAGTTTATAAGAATAGATATTACAATGCCGATATTCTAGCAGGCGGCTTGCTGTATTTAGAACTCGTAAAAATAAATATTATAATACTAATATTCTAGTAGGCGGCTTCGTTACTATATTTAGAGCTCGTAAGAATAGATATTATAATGCCGATATTCGGGCGGGCGGCTTCGTATCCGTATTTAGAATTTAGGAGAAGGGATATTATAATACTAATATTCTGGCGGGCGGTTCGCCGGCGGCGAAGCGGCTACAATATCCGGAATACGGCGTCAGTAATTATTACGAATAATAGCTCGCCGGAATTAAGGAGCGAGGATATTGTATTTTCGTTAGTAATATAACCTAATAACGTTACAATAATATAATATTAATATCCTCCGCTACTTAACCGGAATCTACTATAAATTATAAAAGTTCTAAGGATAAAACCTATAAGGGGGGAAGTCGTATTAGGAGGCTAAGAATTTGTATATAGAAGTACCTTAACGGTTACTACTCCCCTTCGTCAACCGACGCGTAGGATTACTAACAATAACGCCTATATTAGGTCGGGCTCGCGGGAAGGATAATCCGGCATTGCGCCGAGGCGCTAGACTAGTACGAGGCTCTATAATATTCGTTAGCGGATAAATAGAATTTACATAGGTATAAAAGAGGTTCAACGAAGCGTAGTTCATTGTAGTCGGTAGCTATTAATATATCTTTGGATTGACCTTTAACTTGCTGTCCCCTACGTGTGGCCACGACTGTAGTCACCTCAGCCTACCTTTCGCCTACGTTCCTAACAAAAGGATTGTAGTAGTTAGATTCTTATTACTATAATTATTATAAACCTTAAAGAGACTAAGTAAATTGTTTTTAAATATTTTAGATATATTTATATAATAAATAAAGATCGAGAGTATAGTAAGGTTATTAAGAGAAGTTTAGAAATTGAAAGAAAAATGCTTTTGAAAGTGGGTATTAATTAGCCGCGTTTTAAAACACTTAAAGTAGTACGTATACTTATTTTTGAGCTATACCTTTATAATAAAATACGATTCTAGCAGTAGTTTGCTTACTATATTACAATTTATTAATTTTAATAGAAATTTAAATACTTTATTTTTAACGAAGGAGTATAAGAGCCGTACAATAATAATTATATTTATTAATAATTCGCGGAAGGTTTCGCTAACGGGTTTAATAATAAAGGCATTCGATATAATAAATTACTTAATTACCGATCTCGCCTTTTTAAATTCTAGTTAGTCCGTAGAGTCTTTACTAAACGGCTCCCTAATAGAGTGAATTTAGCGGAAATAAAAGAGGGAGGAGTTAATAGTAAATAGGGTATAAATCTTCTAGTAATAATTATAGTACTAATAACTATTAAATTCGTAATTACCTAATATTTTAATTAAATATATATTATATTCGCCAATTTAGGAGGTTTATTTAGAACGTTTAACTAACTAATTCTCTAAAATATATTAGTCCGCATTATTAATTATCTTCAATATATCGATAATACTCTTAAATAAATTATCCGGATAAATGTTTTTCAGCAATTATATTTATTGCGCAATAGGGATACAGCGCTTCCTATTAAATATTTCAATTGTAGCGATATAAGTAGGTGCGTTATTAAGAGAAATAGTTGGTATAGTAACTATAATAGAGGAGGTATTGTGATTTTTAATAATAGGTATTATAATAGTAGTATTAATAGCGTTAAATAGAGGTTAGTAATAATTTACAATAAGGGGGGGGAGATTAATAAGTATTATGAGCGATTAAGAGTAATTGAATGTAATAGGGGTTGAGTTAATTAGTAGGGTAGAAGGTTAGTAATATAACTTTAAAAAGTATTAAAAATGCGGGTGCTAACGTACTAGAAATACGAGTAGTTATATACTATGAAATACTAAAAATTTCGAGATAGGGGAAGGTTTGAGCGTTGGGTAGTTGAGGTAGCCCGATGGTGGCGATCTTAAGGGGTGGAAAAGTATTAGATTTGCCAGCTTTAACCTTAACCCTAGGATGCTGCTGGTCGGTCAATTAATGTCAATCAAGTTGACGACCTTTAATTGATTGGTCAACTCGACGGGGGACCTCGATTTGATTACTTATATTTGCTTGATTGCTTGAACTTGGCTTGGCAACTTGAGTTATCCTCATCGCTGCAAGCGATACCCTTACTGCTGTTCCGGCGCTGTTTCATCACAATAATTCTGCAGCGGAGCAAGGGAAACTGTAAAATACCATGCAGGCATTCGCTATTATGATGCAGCTTACAAAGAAGCAATTGAGACCTCATACAAGTTTATTTCCACAAAGTTCCATCGTCAATATCCAGCCCTGTCTTCGTGATAACTCAATACGCTCATCTGGTACGCTGGGCATGAACCTAGTACAAGGAATGTTAGTTGGATATCCTAGAGGAACAAACGAAGCGACAGATAGCCAACAACGCAAACATACCTCGCCCTACACTTGATATAACATTCTCAAAACGTGTCACTTCGCAGCAAGAAAACACCCTGTCACCCAGACACATCAGCATCCTCCACCTAAAGGATAGTGTTACTCCACAAGAGAACTGAATGGACATACCCACAAGCATGGAGGTATCTCAGGGGGTAATGTGCGGTCCAAAAACTACAACGTGCCTCGACGGTTCGCATTAGTAAGACATCATGTATGAGTGGCTCAGTATCAGGGGCATGCTCTGCTCAACATACCATTTAGTCCTCCGCAAAGAAATTGATATGAAAGCCGTTAGTTCGAGGTACAGGCGCCTCCGGGTTGGAGTTGACAGCTTCCTCAGAACGGGGGGAATCGGGAGAGGGAGTATCCGAGTAATCCGTCGCAAAAAAATTGATTCCAAATCTGGTACCAGGAGGCGTCCCAGGATTAGACTGAATAACGGGTACGGGGAGAGACTGGACAGGTGTCCCAGGCACGCCGTTGGGTGTCCCAGCCACGCCGTTGATATGAATCCCGTTAGTTGCAGGCGCCTCTGGGTTGGAGTTGACAACTCGTATGGGGAGAGTCTGTACAAATGTCCCAGGTACGCCGTTGGGTGTCCCAGCCACGCCGTTGATATGAATCCCGTTAGTTGCAGGCGCCTCCGGGTTGGAGTTGACAACTCGTATGGGTAGAGTCTGGACAAATGTCCCAGGTACGCCGTTGATATGAATCCCGTTAGTTGCAGGCGCCTCTGGGTTGGAGTTGACAACTCGTATGGGGAGAGTCTGGACAAATGTCCCAGGTACGCCGTTGGGTGTCCCAGCCACGCCGTTGATGTGAATCGTGTTAGTTGCAGGCGCCTCTGGGTTGGAGTTGACAACTCGTATGGGGAGAGTCTGTACAAATGTCCCAGGTACGCCGTTGGGTGTCCCAGCCACGCCGTTGATATGAATCCCGTTAGTTGCAGGCGCCTCCGGGTTGGAGTTGATAGCTTGCTCTGAACGGGGTGACTCGGGAGTCTCTCCGTAATCCGTTGCAAAGAAGTTGATTCCAAATCTGGTACCAGCACTTGACCCAGGATTGGACTGTAAAAGTCGTATGGGGAGAGACTGGAGCACGCCGTTGGGTCTCCCAGGAATGCCATTGGGTGTCCCAGGCACGCCGTTGGGTATCTCCGGCTCAGGCGTAGCAGTGACCTCAGAGTCTACCTCGGGGTTCAGCTCAGGCTGGGGTTCGGCACCCGGCTCCGTATCGGACGCAATAGGTGGTTCTGTCCCCGAAGAGACAGGTATATCGGATACAATTGCCTCATCCTGGAGCTGAGGTGAGAGCTGAGGAGGGGACTCGACAAGCTGACTTGGCATGAGCTCTGGCTGGGGTTCGGCACCCGGCTCCGTATCGGACGCACTAGCTGGTTCCGTCCCCGAAGGAACCGGCAGCTCGGACACAGCCGTCTCATTCTGGAGCTGAGGTGAGAGCTGAGGAGGGGATCCGACAAGCTGACCTGCCACGATTTGCAGTGGCGGGGTACGTGGCGGTGACGTGGAAGACGACGCTGGCAAAGGATCCGGTTCGGGCTTATCCGCGTTATCGGGCTCAGACGTGGCATATGTTTCGTTGACGGAGGGAACTTGTGGAGGGGGTTCAACAGGCGGCACAGGCGTGATGTACCGCCCGGGTGTGGTATACGGCGGTGACGAGAAGTGCTGCGGTGCCCAGTACTGTGGCGGTGACGCGATTATTTGCGGCGGGGATGCAAAACGAACATGGGGCCCAGGAGTAGGCTCGACATAGGGCGGAGGAGGAGGGACAAATCCAAGTGTGGGTAGTGTGGGAGGATTCGAATAATCGCCGGGAGCCAGGCCTTGCGGGAGGTGAGGGCGGACGGTGTCTATAGAGATGATAGCCTGGCTTGGTATATGCGAAAGAAACAAGAAGTCGGCATCAAGCGTGTTCTGAGTGTAGACTCCGGCGCAAACTACCGGCCAGGGAACGGGCAGTCGTCGTGTATCGATCGTGTACATGACCGCCATGGGCTCGCGCTCCAGACCCCAGCGCCACGCCTCGTTCTTGTTGAAAAAGGTCGAGATGAAGAAGCTTGGTCCCCTGGTCTGCCAGTTGAGATGCCGACGGACTAACATTTCCAACTCGTCACGGGAAGAGATCTTAAGACTTTTCTCTGAGTTTTCGGTGAGAATGTCGCCGTTGGGCCCAAACAGAGTATGGGATGTTCCATGTCGCACATAGTACAAGAGAGGAGGAAAAAGTTCGGGCTTCATGAAACAGCCTGCAAGGGTCCAAGGTCTGAAGATGTCCTCCATGGTGGGTGGATAACAGAGTGGAAGACAAAGATATTCAGATATAATGATGATCGATAATGACCTCGGGTTGAGATGGATAACGAGCTGAAAGAGGTTACAGAACGAACAAGTAAATGAAGTGGGCCGAAGGGAACTGGCGGGATGGCAATCACTCATATACCTCTGCCTATTCTGGTATGAATGCTCTTGCTATTTGGACTCGTTGTCTGCTCTTAGACGTGACTTCCGCCGGCCGTTAAATGCCCTGCGGATCTTCTTTCCATTTAACCCCTTAGCTCATACGACCCGACCAAGAGATAAGTGGGCCACAACCATGGATATCATCCTGATGCTGAAGCAGGAACCGTTGATATAAACGACCCTACCGATAAAGGGAAAGCAAGAACATCCCATCACGCGAAAAAGCTTGTGTGTTGGAAACGCGGCTCTCCCCGGTTTCTGTTATATTCCTTAGGTAGGTAGTCATCTGCCACTCTTACACTTTGCTTCATCTGTGCTGATTTGAGTTTCCCCGTCAGTCCATCTTGAACACACCCTGTTTCTGCATGTCCCTGACAGCTCGTTCCCTCTCATGGCAACACCGCGGTGAAGCAAACCTCCATTGACAGTAGAGCTAGACGTGGGTGACAGAACCCCTAGCAATAGCTTGAAAGCGTCCAAATCTCTGGATTTTCCCTGTAAACATTGCCGTGTCAGTTGCATGCCTGAAGGTACAAAGCACAGAGAAGTGCTGCACTGCACTTACTCATCAGACACTTCTGCTGCGAATGATAGAATGACCGGGAATACGGTTGAGAAACAGGTATTCGCTGGTTTCCCAGCAGTTCTCGGTGAACTTGGGCGCGTAGAAGATGGGGGGGCAATCATAGTCCACAAGACAGGTGTTGATTGTGTGGATGGTGACCGGTTTGTCACGCTGCATAGCCCAGTTTCGCGCATGTCTGTAATCTTCAAAAGTGGAGATGAAGCGCGTAGGGCCCCGATTGTGCCAGCTGAAATGCTGGTCAATCAAGTTTTGAAGACGAACTAGACCTCGGCGGCCTGTGGTGCAGCCATCAGCTGCCCGAAAGTCGCCGTTAACGTCTTTACAGGATTGGGATCCTGCATGCTCGACAAAGTACAAGTAATTCGGGAGGTCCTCGCAGTGTTCGGAGTAACAGATCCAGGGTTTACCACGACTGCGGCGAGCCATGATGCTGTGACTTGGTGAGAGGCGCTCAGTACCTGGTGTGGCCGATCAGCGATGTTGTTGGAAAGAATTCCTCACTCGGTTGGGCAACAAGACATGGAAGGTGTTGTAGGGGTCGGGGCAAGAGTCGATACGATCGAGGGATTGAGAATGGAGTGACGTTTCGACAAATGCTCAAAATGGCCGTTCTCATTAGGGCCGTCGAGTGAAGGGGAAAAAGCAACCGTCTCTGTCCCTCACAGGATGGTGACGTAGATGTTACGATCTAATCACGCATGTATAATTGGCAATTAACCAATCAGGAGCTTCCTGAATACTGCTTCTTCAGCAAGCAATAGCTTCTACAATCGATGAGTACCTCTTGGCTACTACTACCGTTGTCTATTATCCCAGAGATATAATCTTGTGTTTGTAACGGTTCGTTACAGTAGGAATAAAGTTCTGCGCCAGCTGTCACTACGATGACCTTCTATACCGCTCCGATTTGAAACCGGAATGTACCTACAGACTAGGTTGAAGATTGACTGTTTGTGACGAACCCTCACAAACACAGGAGTATCATTGCTGGAACGGAACAAGGCTGGGAGGCCCTCTTATATACGTGCTTTTCAGAAGGAGGGCCGCTGCGCCGATATCACAGTTGCGGCTCTGCGGCGTCCCTTTGATTGGTCTATCGACCTGCTTACATACCCAGGTTGTCCCAAAATTATGGGACAAAGGGCCTTTGCCCACTTCCAATCTGCTTGCAACATCAGACCAATGTGGCTAGAGCTACTAATCGGACTAGTAAAGATTATCTTCCATGTGGACAGCAGAGTTGCATTTTGAGGACCAATGCAGGGCCCATGTGTGTTTAGTGTTGACAACATGAACATGACTGACCTGACATTTATTTGTGGTGACTGCATGTCGTTCCATTTTTGCCATGCTCCATCTCTTTACGTATACCCTATGCTTTGCGCCGCAATTACCCGATTATCGAGCAACCTGAAACCCGGAAATTGCTGAGTGGCAAAGAGTTTTCCACCTTGCCGTGTCGAAAATGGAAATCCCATTTAACAGGACCAAGACAATGTGTGTTGTATGCTCAGTACTAGGCGCTTCTCGTCACTGTCATGTTTGTTTCTGCATACATCCTTTAGCTCAAGTCGCAGGACAGGTTTGGACAGTTGCACAGACCAGCTCTACCGACCATTAGATGGGATGGAGCCGGGAAGAGAATATCTATACCTGATGGTATAACCACACATGCCATGCAAGAACAGGTATTCGCTGTCAAAACAGTTGGGCGTGAAATGATAGGCTCTGAAGATCGGCTCCTGTGGGTGCATTTGATCGGTGTCAATTTGGTGGATGGTAACCGGTCGGTCCCTCTGCATCCCCCAGTTATAGGCGTGGTCAAAGCTACCAAACGTGGAAATGAAGCAGCTAGGAACTCTGCATGCCCAGTTCACATGGTTCGTGATGAGCTGTTGGAGATGTGCGGAGTCGTGTGGCGTAGTCCAGTATTCTGCAGCATCGAAGCCGCCGTGGTTGGTTATGCGGGCCCGAGAGCTGGCATGCTGCACAAAGTAGAGATATCTTGGGCGTTCATGAACGGAAACGATCAAATCCTGAACTGACTGGGCCATGATGACTTGATGCAGGAGCTCTGTAGTAGAGTTCTCAAGTCGAAAAGGTGGTGGACGGTGCTGCAAAGAACTGCGTTCGGCCACGAAGTGGGTTGGTCATGTCCTGTCTATCCAAGACTGGCATTAAGGAAGAGACCGTGAAATTCTTGGACGAAGAGTGATGGTGCAGTGAACGTACCCCAAGATGTCCCTTCTTGGTCGGTTGGTAAAACACAGTTTCCAAGTATCGAATTTGACTGGACAACAAATCATTCTGCAAGCTTGACCTTCTCATGACCCGCCAGGGAAAGGATATGACGACTACACCTGCCCATGCCAACTCCAGTCATACCGATACTAGCCGTCTTAATTACTAAAGGAAGTTCACAACTAAGGATTATAAGGAAAGTACGAAACTGGCAAGGAAGAACAACATTCAGCCGGCAGCTGCATTGGTAGTTCACATTCATGTTTCTGCTTCGCAGGCAACAGCCGACACAGGCGCTGACCAGGCGGCACTACTTAAGGACTGTGTCTGTCTTATCACTCTTGTTTTGGCAGGAGCTACAAATCCACAGATGGGAGACGGGTCCCGGTGGGTCTGTTGAGATGGGACATGTTCCCTTCCTTTTGGCGCCGATCGTAAAGACTGACACCTTCCTGCCTACTCCTTTCTTTTCTAGCTTTGTAGAGTCGCAAAGCTCGTTGTGGTTGTTGATATCTTTGCAAGGCCCAACGGTCCAATAGGGACCATAGCGGCACACAACAGGATCCTCCGACTTTGGGAGTCCGGAGGAAGGAATTTTGGCGGTAATGTCAACGTGGGCTGAAGCTCTGATTTGATAGACGGTAACGATGAATATGATTTGATGGTCTCGATTGATTCGAGCCGAGACCGCAGGTGCCTCGGACATAGATATACGACCGCCCATTTGTGTCCATCTGACCCATTTGCAGATCGTTAATACCATTTGTGCCAGTGGTGGCACGAGTAGCCATGTGGGAGATGATACCTCTGAGCCCTAGAGGTACCTAGGTAGCGAGGAGGTGTGTTATGGATCAGGTGCGCTGTGATGTAAGGCTTTGTGGTGCACGCCCTTGAACACAGTTAATTCGTGCTTTCCCTTGTCGGTGGAGGCAATGCAACCGCCGCTCGATGATGCCCTTTTTCTTTTCGTCCCCTACTTTTTTCTCGAATCCCATTTCTTTCCTCCGTCTTCGTTTTCTCAGCTCTTCGGATTTGGTGGTACCCTTGGGTGCTAGCGGTCATTGAGCCTAGTCGCTAAAGAAGATGAAGTTGGAATCGATATGATGGACAAGACGTTGGTCAAAACAGCTCCATTTTATACTTGACCGGTTGCTTTGATGTGCGTCGCTCAGGACATGCGAGGGCGAACTCTAGTCCCTGTCAAGAGTGTGCTTAGTCAACAAACTGCCTCGACAAGATGCGTATGTGTTACCAAGCTGGTGAAGGTGTGAAGCAGTGAACGAGAGGTTCTATGTAGAAGATGTTAGTTATTGGGAACTTGTTACGAGTCCGTCGGTCATGGTGTGGGACAATGATAGAGTATAATAACCTGCATACCTCTAGGAGGCTCCCCATCCACAAGAAGAGTGATATCCCTCAAACCGCAACACGGAATTTGAAGGAGAAACAAGTACTCATTGTCCGTGTACTTGTCAATGAAGTCGCGCGCCCGGAAAACTAACTGGCTGGCTGGCAGCTTGCTTGTGTCGAACTCGTACATCCAAACCGGCCCAGCGCATCGCCTACCCCAATTCTCAGCATGCTTTCGTACGCTGAATGTCGACACAAACATGCTAGGGCGCCTCTGGTACCAGTTGACGTGGTTCTTGATCATTGCGTATAGTTCCGGGAGACTGTTTATTTCGATATCCTGAACGGCTGACTCGATTGCGTCTATGAACGCGACCGCGTTACCATATACATCAAGTACATCGATCCTATCACGAGTTGATTGGGACCCGGCGTGTTGAACAAAGTATAGGCGCGGGGGTAGATTATGGCGGGAAACTGCCCATGGCCTAAGGCGTTCGCTTTTTTCGGCCCTAGACGTTTGTCAGATCCTTGCTACTATCCACTGCGACAGAAATGCTTACAGGGAAGCCATTTGAGACGTAGTCACGAATCCTAGACGTTCGTTAGTCATTTACATGAGAGCGCAGAATGGCTGTTCCGGATCCACAGCTTGCAACCAACGGGAGGGCTCAGAGCCGAAAATAGGTAGAATCAAGATATTTGGCTGGCTAGACCCGAAACGAAAGAAGATGTGATGCGTTTAATACACGTACGAGGTCTAATCTTTTCGCTAGCGACAATAGCATTACGAGGAATTTGGTCCAGAATCAAATACTCGCAAGGACTATTTGACAACCAAAACACCCACTTGCCAGCGCTTTGCGGCAACAGTCTGGTGTTGATGATATACATATAAACTGGCCCGTTGCGCAGGTAGCCCCATTGACGAGCCTGTTCCGCATCCTCAAACGTCGAAATGAAGCGGCTGGGGCGTCTATCGGTCCAGTCTTGGCGACGTATGGCATGGCCCAGCAATTCGCTCGCGTCGCTCACGGATGACGGTCCGAAGGCGGTATCCGCAGCTTTGATGCTAATCTCCGAGTCCGAGTACGTAGCTTGCGAGTCGGCGTGCTGAATATGGAACAAGAACTCGGGAAACTGAGGATCTTCCTGATTATGGGCCACCCAATGAAATGGCTGCCGGGGAGGCATGGTCAGGATGGCTAAAGTAAGAAAAGATGAATGAAGTTACGAAAGCAAAAGATGAGGGAGCAAAGCTCTCGGTGGTCGAGCAGAAAACGACCAAAGATGAGGAAAACGGGGAAGAGATTCGAAATTTCACAGAAAGTTTCAGATTGTTCCCTTTATACCTAGCTAAATAGCGGGGGGGTGGTTGTCGGATGATCAAAGAAGGATTAGTGTTGGTGGGTCTCGGACCGGCATCTGGGACTGCCCTGTCCTGGGCGGCCAGTTCAGTGTCACATCCCGCCTGCTCCGTGCTATGCCTCGCCCAGCCTAGCTCGCACCACTCCCATTCTAATTTGTCAGTCTCTCCTCCGGGCCCTTTTCTCTAGTCTGTATCACATTAACCCCCGTCGACAACCTTCAGCGGACCCGACTGGTCAAATACTAGACTAGAGTAGTACTAATCCCAACTCTGACCTTGTGTTACCAACTGCTTGACTGCTGCCGGCTGGGATCACTCCTTCCCATCACCATCTTCTTTTTTAGGTACTACAGCTTCATTGTTTTCCGCGTTTGTCCGTAACCTTGTATTCCTGTCGGAGACAACACCTTCCTCTCGCTTCCTTTTTCCATTCTTTCGTGACAGTTCAGGGTCAGGTGACGACTGGTTCGTGGATGGCGGAAGGGATGGAGCTGAGCCTGAGCATGAGTCTTGTTCAAGGGTCGTCAGTTACAGCGTCTACTTAAGTATGAAGCCAGAGATACCTATGATGCTACTCACCCGTTGTCTTCAAGTAATCCGAAAGGATAGCGAAGTATTCAATACCACGGTCCGGAATTTGGTGCAGGAACAAGTACTCGTCTTTGGGCCACAACACGTTAAAGTTGGAGGGGCGGAATACATGTACGAAGGGCAACGGGGGTAGCTCGGTAGTGACAATGCTGTAGATCCTGACGATGCCAGGGAGTTGCCCACCCCAGTGCATAGCATCCTTGAAGCTTCCGAACGTGGAGACAAAGCAGGACGGGCGACGTTGATTGGTCCATCTGAGGTGTCTAATCATCTTGCGATAAAGGTCAACGATGTTGGTTATCTTGCAAGGACAATTGATTAAAGCCTTTGGGCACGCGGCTGTGATTCCGCCCATCATGCTCAAGCTCAGTTCTTTGGGGCGTTCGCCTTCCATGTGCGAGTTCCATTTGTCTTCAGAATCGCTCTGGGAGTTTTCATGTCGAACGAAAAAAAGAGTCTTGGGAAGCTGTTCGTGAGGAACTGCCCAGCGGTTAAGATCTTCGAGCATAGTTACAGTGTGAGGATTTCCATCAACGAAATTGTCGAGCGGTTCGACGATGGAACACAAGAGGCCGAAAATGAGGGACCGATCAGATGGTAGGGATGGTTGGGTTTAGAAAAGAGGAAACACAAAGAGCCGGGTTGCTAGCAGATACATTCTCACAACGAACTCGGCTGAGCCTTTGCATATGTCGTTGGTACATATACACATTATCACTACATGCACGCTGGCCAAGAATCCCCAAAACGCGAAACCGAAGTCCCGATTTCCTCTCCGGCGAAAGGCAGATTGAATGGTCATTTGACACACAAATCCATGTTTTACTTGTTCGTTCCTGCCTGTTAGCCCCTTGGACCCATGAACCTGCTGTTGTGATGTTTTCGTAGGGAAAGAGGAAAGCAGGGGAAAAACCCCAAGCTCAGGCCCCAGAACCGTACTTTCTGCCACTTGTGGTGTCGTCACCACCCACCTCACCCGGGCAGTTCCCATCCGCAACTTCCATCTCAATATCACCACCACACCGCACATATCGATCTGCCACTGTCGCGCAAAATAACGCACCTCCCTCGGAATCGTCTGCAGGTTCTCTCCGCAGACGGACAAGCATCATGGAGGTACCTTCACATCGGCAACAAACGATCCGCAATCTCAACATCAACCAGCACCATGACAACCTCCGAAACCGAAATTTCCCCAACTGCTCCATCTTCACACACACAGCATACTTTCACTTTAGCCTCCTTGTCCTTCTCTTTCACCCATCCAAGGATATCTCCCTTCTGCTTCTCTCTGCACGTGTCTTATGTTTCCTGATCAAAAGCCGCTTCTTCATGTTCCGCGTCCAGTAGCAGCACCAGCAGTAGCACTGCCGCCCGTACTTGTGGCCTCGTTCACAGTCGTGACGGTGTTTTCCGCGGTGTTCACCTCCGGTATTGTGCGGCTCTGGGCGTCAAGAGTCTGTTTCAAGGTCCAACACCTTCATCTGCCCGTCCGCCCCGGTTGGGTTGTTCACGTCCGCGTCATCGATAGTGTCGGTGATGTTAGGCGCAATGCACTTTAGGCTCTCTGCAAATTGCTCCAGTGCTCTACTACATTTTCGAAACATCTGGGGGGTAGTTAGCCTTGGACGTCCAATAGTACTACCAGCACAATCGTTGAGCCTGGTTGTGGGTGCGGCCGTGGTACTTTCCTGAGCCATCTTGAGAGTATTGTCAATTAACGCATCATGTTCGACTGGGGTTGCTCCAAGGGCAACCGCCTCCATGTGCTTGATGAATTCGTTCATCAATGAGTCGTTGTTGGTGTTGATGTTGGATTCAGCGGACTTTTGGCGCTCTAATTCCTCCGGTTTACTTTGCCTTGTCTGCTCCCCCTGCGTGGTCTGAGAAGCATGACTGCTGACCGTGGTCGTTGTGATGATACCTGGGGCGGTGTTTGGGCGTGGTATATCACTCTCGTAGCTGGTATCGACGTCGGTGTTGAGGTCTAAGACTTCCATTTCGCCGGCAAGGTCGTCTACTACGTCTGAGTCACAGACAGCGGCGGTGTCGAGTTCAACAGACTTCTGGCGCTCTAAAACTTCCCGTTCCCTTTGCCTTCTGTGCTCCTCCCAAATCTGTGCTCGTTCGGCTATTCCTATGACTTTGGCCCAGGAGCTTGGGAAGTCTGTGATTCTTGGTGCGTCTGGTGGCCTCGTTAGCCTTTGATTAAGAACTTCAATGGGTTTTAGACCCCTGAAACTTCGATTATAACCAAGCCCGACTGGAACTCACATCTATTCACTGCACGAGACGCAACCAACTCCCATTTCCCCTCCCGGTCCCAGCGGTCCACCACACAACTCCCCGGTATCCCGCAGTAAAAGAGGAACTCATCCTTATTCTTATTAAACTGGTAATCGATATCGAGAAAAGTGCAAAGCATGAATACATCTAATACCAAAATACCCGGCGGTAGTTTTCGTGTGTCCAATTCATAGATTGTGACGGGTCGCCTTAGGCAGGGTCTGCGGCTCCAATTATATGCGTGGATTTTATCGGAAAAGGCCGAGATGAAACAAGATTCCCAATCCTCGTTGTACCAGTCAAAGTGCGCCTCTGCGTTTTCCACGAGCTTTTCTTCATTGCTGATGTCGCGGTCTGGCGCACGAGAAATGAATCCGCCATCGTCGGTTGGGTAGGCTTGTGAACTTCCGTGCCGGACGTAGAAGAGCTTGGGTGGGAGGGTCAACGATATGACGGGTTCATCGCGGGAGACGATGTACCAGAAGACTTCTGACATGGTGGTTGAATGGCTTCGATTGACAGAGGGACAAATCCAGCAGGTGGAAAGCAAAACTTCTAGGCAGTGGTGAAGGCACATAAAGAGGAAGGGGAAGCATTAGATTTATCCTACCCTCACAGCAGACTCGGCTGATGATACCCAGTCCAGGATTCAATCGTGTCCTAACATGGTTGGTAGGTAAGTGGCCAATGGTGACATACATATGTCGGTTATCCTGCAGGTTACCTGGCGCTCGGTAAGGCACGTAAGCTCGTTGGCGCCGCATAAGTCGAGACTTTCCCACATCAACACTTTCATTCACTGTGTCATCTGCAGCCGGTTCGTGGTGCTTATAGTACAAAGGGTTCGCTGGAGCTAGAGGGGGGCTGATTGAAAAAGAGGAAGAAGATTATGACAACAACCAGAAAAAAAGGGAAAAAAAAAAAAAAAAAAAGAGGACGGAAAGACAGCTCAAATACCCAGCCAATACCTAGAACACCATTTGCACTTTCTACATCCTTTTCAGTCACCGTTGCTCTGTGCAACTTTTTCTGAACTTATAAGCTCCATCTTCTTCTTCGCTATCGAGGACTGACCTACAGGGCATATACAGCGTACAGGAACGGCTAAGGAATGATACCGTCTGTTTATCACTTCGGACGACCCGTGAAGATGGTTCCCGTCGGGTAGGATTTTGGTTTGGAGGCAAAATTGTTGATTTGGCGGCTAGGTAACTTTCCAGTAACTTGCCTACCTAGAGGTACCTACCTATTCTAGCAAAATGCTGGATATCATGATGGGAAACGGCCAAATGAAATGAATGGAACACTTACCTCATCTCCACTATTTTATGGCTTGACTTCCATTCTATGGCTTCGCTCAATATCACAAGGGAGAATAACACAGTTCACAGTCATGTCAATTGGAATGACAACGCCCAATGACCACACGCACGTTTTCATTCCCGTTTGCTACTATTCTTTCTTTCTTTCAAGTCCACCCCTTATTCCCGCCCATTTCTATCTCTACCAGCCCTCACTCACCATATCCTATCCTCCTCCATTTCCATGTCTCATTCCCTCGTTGTCTTCAAATCATGAGTCCCTCTCGCCAAGGAACTAACCCCTCCATCACTTCATCATGTCACTCCCTTCACCTTCCCCGAGCAAATGTCTAGGTGACTGCACTGCGATCCTCCTGAGATCCGGCGTGGATGTGATCATGGCTGGCTCTTGTACCTCCTACTGCTTGGTAGTAGTCTCCTTGCTGTCGTCCTTGCCCTCCTTGACCTCCTCCTTCTTCTCCGCGGCGGCGGCGACAGCCTGAGCAGGCTCAATGGTGGTGGTAATGACGGTAGTAGTGGTAGTCGTCTGGACGGGAGCGGAGACGGTCTCCTGGGGCTGTTCAGTGCCGGTGGGGGCGGCGGAGGTGGGGGTGGTGTTGGAGATAGGGGTAGACATTTTGCTTGTTTGGTGGTTTTTTTTTGGGGTTTGGAAGTTGAAAAGTTGTGAGTGTGTGGTCGGTGTGATTTTGTGGTTTGCTTGGTTGTAGTGGAAATGTGGATGTGGATGTTATGCTGATGCTGATGACTGATGTAGAAGAGAAGCCGAACATGAAGGGGAGGCGAGGGGTAGTAGTTATACCTCTTACGAACGTCGCTCTGGTCACTCAAGGTGGTGAGTTTGACCGTTGTACGGTTGTGGATTAGGGAATTCGTTGGTGGTTTCCGGCGTTCGGTGAAACGACATGTTGGTCATTCATATCTCCCGTGAAGGTGGTGTTACTGCTGTGGGAACCAATGAATAGTTCGAGGATAAGGCGTTTCGACTGTCATCCCAAAAAAAGTCGAAACAGTTTGCCGCCAACAATATCTCTGTGCTTCATCATGCGAAATTTGCCGGTTGGACCCGAAAACGTGATGCAGTAACACAACCTTGGGTGTTGCCAATTCGGAACGGGAAGGAAGTGATGACAGCCAATGTGAACAGAGCCACCTACCTGTTGGCGACGGTTGGTTGTTGTAGCTGGGTTCTGTTGAACCATACGGAAGGGAGTGATCACGGGGAACGACAATGTGGTGGTGAAAGTCTTGATTGATTGATTTGAAGAGAGAAGAGGAAAGACGAAGAAGGAGGAGAAAGCCGACTTATATACAGGGTAGCCATGTGTGGATCGTATCCACTAATGCCAAGAGAATGCCAAGAACTGGTGATGGCTTCAACAGGTTCTTCGATTGTATACATGCTCTCTTCGATTCCGTTGTTCGATTGTTAGGACTTCGTTGGGAGCCTAGTACCACAACGTTTGCTCTCCAAACTTCGCCATTGTTTCCTGCCGGTCTTGGCTGGTTGACCGCATTTTCCATCTTCATGATTGACGCAGCGCTTGAGAAACACCGAGGTGCGGTGTGCGCGAAGCGGGATGAGACGTTTGCTCTTGCCTCGTCAATCTATCCACCTTCCTCGGTAGCACCGTAGCAAGAACAAACGCAAGTTCGGAAAGAACGATAGCCATTACGAACCCAATCAACCCCGCTCTCTCTGGCCTCATTTGATGATTTCAATCACGATGTACTAGAGTTGCCACAAACAGACACGAACACAAACTTCCAGTTTCGCAACGAAGGCATGTATCATTTTCCAACTACCTACGTACTCAATTCTCCTCTTAATTCACACACACCTCGACTTGGTATCTCCCCGAGTCCCTCCCAAGTCCTCTCAGCCTCAGACCCCTCGACTCACACATCAGTATATCTACCCTACTTCTTCTCCTCACCCCCGCCCTCATCCCCACCCCCAGCACCGGTACTGGTACCGGTACTAGATATCGTCTGACTCTCTGACCCCAACCCCAACCCCAACCCCAAGCTCCCGCCCTCCCCTCCAGACGTAGAAGTAATCAACGACCCATACTTGTCACCGAAGCCGCTCTTATTGCTGCTATTTGTACTGATAGTAGACCCCAGCCCAAACGGATTAGAAGTCGGTATATCCCCCGCCTTGTTCACCCTCTCTGCGCCAGAGGGATGGTAAGTAGGCGTGGAAGTATAGTAACTCTCCAGGCCCCGGCCCAGGCCCAGGCCCATTTTGCTCATCAATGTCTTTTGGGTTTTTCTTCTTTCCATTATTCTTTCTGGCTGTTTGAAAGCGGCGGCAAGTACGTAGCGAGATGTCAGTGGATGGTGGTGATTGGTGTGATGCGGATGGTGACTACCTAGGTAGGTACGAACCAGACGCATGTACTAATGGTAGGTAGGTAGAGATCCTACGGGATCTTATTATACCTAAAAGGTACCATTGCTAGCGGCGAGTGTGTATGTCCTTTTCAACGAATTGTCTTCGGCGTCGAAGGATTGGCATCTTGATACTTCGAAACCAGAGGTTTGTTCATGTAACATCACACGACTCGAAGGCTCCTCCTGATAGGTCAATTGAACTGTAGTCTCAAAGGCCGACGACAAAGATTGCTTGATTATGTCTTTGGCTTTATGAACAGGGGTGACCTAATAAAACGTCAGTCACAGCTTGTTGCTCCTAGCAAGCCATCAAACAAGGACATTCAAAGTCCTGTAGGTCAATCACACAACGAACACAATGTGTCTTTGTCCGGGAATAAGCGGACAAGTGTAGAGGTTCCGCGCGTGGAAAACACGTATACGTACGACAACAAAAGCATTGCAATCAGGAACTAATCATTGTCTTGACAGTGTTTATCATTACTTCTTTGTCTATGTAGATGCTCATTGAATCATGCGTACCAACGGCAGCTGTACATACACAACTGGCTGACTGGCTACATAACTCCATCAATAACATTAGGTATCATCGCGAGTCTTGGGTATCCAAGCAGTCCTCTGCATCCCCTTCCCTTTTTTCTTCACCGTGGTATCATTGTAAAAGCGACAAAAAGAAAATGCCATATCCTGCTTAGTTCTTCTCATTCAGAGTGACAGGCTGAGGGGCAGGAACCTGGGTAATGGTATCCTGGCCCTTGATGCCGTGCTTGTTGGCCTCCTCATCACTGCTGTTGTCAGAGTCCCGCACCATGTCACCGAAGTCGGTGTTGATGACAAACTCCTCGTTGTTGAGGTGCTTGAACATGAACCAGAAGATAACGGTAAAGACACCACCGGCAATGGTAGGGCCGGCGAAGGCCCAGACAAGGTAGGGATCCTGAATAGCGCTGGAGGTAGCAAGACCAATGGCGGCGCTGATGGCGGTCATGAACAAGTTGATGGAGCTGACGAGACCCTTCATGTTCTTGGGGGAGCGGGAGTAGGCAATGGTGTAGCCAGTAACGTTGACGAAGATCTCGGAGGCAGCAGTAATGATGATGGGAATGGCGTAGTACCCGTATGAGACCGAAGAGAGACCATCCACGCCTTCGGGAGAGTTCTCCTGGCAGGTAGTGGCATGGTTGCCGCAAGGAGAGGTCTTGTAGACGTAGTGCTGGAGCAGAGGAAAGCCAATGGAGCCAATGGTGCAGAGAGCGAAGCCGAAGGTCATGCGCGAGATGGGACCCCAGCGGATACCCCTTCTTCGCATGAGAGGGTAGATGACGTGATTCATGGTAGGAACAACTGCACGGTTGGTTAGCTTCACTGTATTTGGTATTAAGGTGATTACGGGAAAACGTACGAAGGACGATAGTGACGGAGTTGAGGTTGTCGAGCAAATCGTTGGGAACACCGTTGGTCCTCATACCGGCAGAGAGGGCGTTGGCCGCAGCGCCGAGAGCACCGTCGTTGATGTAGTAGATGGGAAGGAAGAGGAAGATGCCGCAAGCCTGGAAAGTACGGCGGACATCCTCAACAAACTGATCATCATATCCGTAAACCTTGGTGCTACCAGCGGCAGCGCGAACGCTGGGCTTGCCAGCCTCCCAGAAACCCTTGCGGCCGATGGAGCGAAGGCCACCATGAGCGAAGCAGTCGCCAAGAACGCGGAAGACGTTACCCAAATCGGAACCACCAGGGGGCTGCTTGACGAGTCTGGGGTTGAGGTACCACAGCAGGGGAGGGAGCAGCAGGTAGAGAATGGTGGGGATCAGGTAGGCGGCCCAGTAACCGACAAGCTTGGCCAGGTAAGTGGTAGGGATGCCGAAGCAGGCACCGATGTTGATGAGGAGATAGAACCACAACATGACGCTGTTGAGAGACTCCTCGGGGTCGACAATGACGCGCTCGCCGTCCTGCTCGATGACGTGGGCAACCTTGTGGGGTGACTGGTCCATGACGGTGGGCGAAATGTTGGGCTTGAACTGGGCGGCACCAATGGAGAGCATGTAGAGCGAGAGAGCGAAGGGACCGATAGCGTTACCCGAGGTGAGGACAGGCGGAAGGGCCGAGATGATCATGATGATGTGGGCAACACCGCAAATGGCGACACCCTGGCAAATCATGCGGAAACGACCATACTTGGTATCAGCGAGCCAGCCGAAGAAGATGGGAAGGGCGTAGGACAGGAACTTGAAGGCCTCGGTCATGGCGGTGGCAGTGACGGAGCCCTTGCCGAGGGCGCCGGCGGTATCGTTCTTGTCGAGGACGGCGGCACCGGTAGTGGAACCCTTGGGCAGGGGAGCACGGATGAAGTTCTTGTAGACCTGGAAGCAGCCGTAGTACGAGGCACGCTCGGCGAACTCGACGGCGCAGAGGTAGTAACATGCGGCAGGCATTTTGCCGGCCACACGGCGGAGGGTTTTCTTTTCCTCCTCGGTGGGCAGGACAAGGCCATGGTATTCTTCGTGGATATCGCCGCCGTTGAGGCTATCGCGGCCCGTGTTGGCGTAGGCGGGAGGCCCCTTGACGTCTTGTGACGAGCGCACCTCGCTGATGGGGCCGGCGACGGTCGGGATGGTGGTGTTTGTCTCCGCTAGGATCTGTGTGAGTACTCATGTGGTGTAGATGTAGGCAGCGAAGGGACAGTTAGATGATGTACATACCCATGGTGATGGTGGATGAGGATCCTCGTGGAACTTGAGACTGATGGATCCTGAACGCGGTGCGACGAGTGAACGAGTCTCTCGAGACGGGAAGAATCAAGAGAAACTGGACAGCACCCGAGGAAGGAGTGGGGAGGGAGGGCAGCCTTCTTATTCTCCCATTACACTACAGCGAGTACTTCAGCTTGGTCTCAGAGAAGGTGCAGTGAGGTCGCACTTGCTCTTGCCTTGTCTGATGCATTGGGCGGGCTGGACATGGGAGGTACCTCTACAACATATGCACCCGCCCGTTGGGATCCATGGATGGCTCCCACAGTAGCTCGTACTTGTTGTACGTGGGTAGTGTAGTGTAGAGTGCCAAATTGCCGTTCACGGTCTGGTTCGAATTCTCGGGATTCCGCCAAGGGATTGTTGGATTGGTGATGGAATCTGGATGGTTGCAATCCTTCTTCTGATAGTGTACAGACTGGGCAGGTGGGAGACTGTCGTGCCTCGGGGGGGTACGTACTATGCAGTACACAACAGCTTGGCGGCGGCCGGAATGCAAGACGACGGAGACTGGGCCCGGTATGCCACACTGGTCTGGGCAGGTGGCCGAGGGACCATTTGCTTGGCACCTCACTTGCCGTTGCTTGGCCGCCGTCTTGGCACAATCCACTCAGGCTTCTCTTGGGCTTCCTTGCACTGTCTTGTCTGTGTCAGGTGTGTCTTGGTCACTATCGTCGTACAATCAATAGAACCCTATTCCCTGAATACCTTAGCTGCTGCTGGTGTTCGTTTTCGATTATCCGAGACACTCGCTGTTTCCAGCGCAAAATGCTTGCAATGACCTGCAATCAACAAAGGCTTTCATTCTTGTTGCCAAGCCAGCACCCGACTGATGCCTTATCAAAGTTTAATCAGTGCATTGCATCGTCGTGCAGTGTGGTGGTTCTCACCATAACAAAGCTTTGACTAAGTTGCTGTTTTTGTGGTGTGGTTGTATCTGTACGTGATTCACCCAATCACGGCCACCTGATTAGCCTGTGCCTGTGCCGTTTCCACAGTGCCCAGAAGCCACCACCCAACCATGCTTTCTTTTGAGATAGCGGCGCCCTCCACGAATAAGACGCCCAGGGGCTTTAAACAGGGATTGCTTGAACATCATGGGGGAGTTGATCAATTGGGGGCACCTCGTGGGGTTTCCCGTTGAGGAAGGTGACTTGATTCCAGATCGCCAGATAGGGAGCTGATCCATGTTGTTGCCTCCTCGCTCTTGACCTACCATACCACGCATACATAATCAGCTCGCACTCAGTTGGGACTCTTCGCTCTATCGGATACGGTGCGTCTGCGATCCGAGTCTTTGTTGTTGATTCCTTATGATGTACATGGCTTGTTGATGATGGTTTGAATCGCCTCTTTTCCCTGCCGTATATCCGGCCATGATATCTTTTCCATTGTTCGAGAACAGTTCTCGAAGAATGATTGTGGCACACCATATTTCACGAACTCATCCTCGATATTGGAGGCGTGGTGGTGTCGCCAGCATGCTGGCCCGAATCTGCGCCGTTTCGGGGTCGAGGTTCAAATTGGCAAGTGCAAACGTGTGCTATGTCACGCAATACTGGATCCCTCTTGGCATCATCGACTACTTTGGAGCACGCCGTCGGGGACTGGACAGGTTCGGGTATTGCCACCCGAGGTTGACGCCATGAAAGCCATGTCACCTTACATTTAGTAGAGGTAGGCAGTAGATGGACATGGTGCTCGATTATTTGTCAATTCGCGATTCGAAGCGCCTCCATCTCTGTCATGTTGCAAGTAATCCAAAGTCGTTCGATGGTTTTGATATCAATCCTTCGCCATGCCCGAGAGGCAACGTTAAATAAGGGCAATTTGCGGAAGGAATCTTGGCAAACAGGCGATGCAAGGTGGCCGACGTTTTGATCCTTGAGGTTACCTGGGCTGAATGGCCTCATTGTTGCCGTGTTTTCCGCTATTCCCTTTCCCATCGCCGCCCAGCCTTTCCAGTGATCAACTTCCTGGGCTGTTTCCACTTCGCCTGTCGACTCGCGGTTGCGTTAGCTGTTGTTGGCGATAAGGTTTCCTGGGAGGTCTCCTCAATTGCACATGTGCAACGTGGAACTGCAGTGCGGGTCACGAAGGTGGTTGCTACAGTGGAAATGTGTCGACTGAACTCTTGGCACGGACTTGATGACCCCGCCGTGTAAACTACAATAAGTGTTTTACCGGTTGGTTTGTCAGTTTGGTTCTTCTCACGTTTAAAACAAATGAGGGTTGAAGAAGGCCAATACAGAGACCTCATTGGCCTCAAAGTGGGAATAATTTGTTTCCATCGGTTAGTAAAGTTTTTGATAAGACCTAGGGATATTCTCAAGGTCTCCATTCTCCTCAAAACATCAAGATACAAGTCTACAGCATCTATCCTCGACAATCTCGGCCGCTTTCCCAAGTCTGGTAGAATCTAGCATTTTTGTACCACACTAACAAACAAACCAGGGCTGGATTGTGCAGGCAATCGCAACTCGGGAACCACCATCCTTGAGTTATGGTCCGGACACGACAGATGATGCGCGCGGAAGCAGCCTTATGATAATGCTCATGCGTATGCCCTAAGAGGCGTTCAGACTGCGATCCGTCTCCCATTCATGCGTTGCATCTGGATGTCACCGTGTCGTTTTATCACTGATTTCATGGCAAGTCTCTTCCAGTCAGAAATGTGGTGAGAGATTCCGAGTTCGTGATCCGGGAGGGTTTGTGTACGAGTTCGTTCGTCCTTCTGACCACGAAAGGGTCTCCGCCTTCTAGCCCAAACGGTCGAGTACCCCGCCTGTTCGTGAAAACCACAGCTTCGAAACCGGCAGGTGCCCCATGATACTTTGAGACATGCGGAAGGCGTACTCGGACTTGGACGCTGTTCACTGAGTGGAATCAGCTAGGTCGAACCTTCCTCCCTACAACCGTTGACTGCGTTTTGCCCAAGTCAAGAGATAAAAATGACACCATCTTCCTCCCAGATACAGTTCTTCAGATCCCAGCAAAATATCAGCAAAATGATTCCTCACTACCTGACGACACATCAACCTCCGAATCTCACATGTAACCCTAATCATATCATGATAATCTCCTCCCAACAACCGTCCGTACACGTTACTAGCTCACCCCGGAAAATGCCTTGATCCAGCTTAGCTTCAGTGCTAAAGCACCCCGCAACATCCACCGTCTACACTTAGGCGCGGCAACCCACTGCGCCGGGCATTTTCTGCGCAGTGGGTCGGGTCTAGCCAAGGACTGGCAAGGATTGAGGCCATTCAGCGCTGATTGGTCGATTGTGAGCCTCATCACTAACACACCAAGGCGAGTGGAGCCCAAGCCAACGACCACCAACATTTCAGAACACTTCGGTTTAATGCCGGATTAGGAAGGTGCGTACAAGTGGTGATAGTGTCGGGCATGGGCGGATCACTCAGAGGGCTTCCCCGGCCACGGAGGCCTGGACAGGGCTTCCTGAACCCCGATCCCACTGACTCGACAAAACAAGACCTGGGGTGCCCAGAACACCTAGTGAACCTCCATGTTGCTCTGTCTAGACCACACAAAGTCGGAATGCGAGCACGTGTTCTCCTTCTCCTGGCTCCCCCATAGGAATTTGCGATTTAAAGATCTTGGGAATTCAATAGCCGCGTGTTCGATGGAGACAAGATGCAGGGCAAAAGGCTGGGGAATCCTCGGCCTCGACTTCGGGACAGCAAGAGCGCAAGAGAAAAATAAGAAAAAAAAAAAAAAACTCAACCACCACCCGATTTACGATCAATTTTCTTGCCCCTTTTCCACTTGCGCCACTCCCTTGGAATGTTGACATGGAGCTTGAAAGACCGTAGGAAGCTGGAACCAATCACCAATACTCCCACGTCCCGACCGTTTGGAAGCAACAGGGCTGCTCAGATAGCGGAAGCACTCTCGGGGGGTCCGTGAGATTGATAGGTTGCATTCGGCGATAGCACCAGACGCAGAACCCGGCCATGTTGCCATCGTTGTCATGTTGCCGTGCTCGTCTGCCTGTCTACCTGGCCAATTTCCCTACCCAGTTCAACATCACATCGCATCACATCATAACACAACGTGGGACACCAAGTCACCGGGATATCAATCGGTAAAATGAGGCAGCAGCATACACACATAGCGATAAGTGACCTCCCTTCTTCTGTTGCAAAATACTTCCAAGCAGCTTCCTGGAGTGGCAAAGGGTGACAATCCTGCGTAAGTCCTGAAAAAGGGTACGATCCTGTTGAAAAGTAATGTGTAAGGCTGTGATGAATACAAGAGAAGTCATTGCGACAACACTCTTCCACTTTGCACTCGTGTCCAACGAAACAGTTGATTTATGGAAAGGACACTGCAAGTGCCAATGGAGGGAAAAAGAAATTTTAAGGAAGAAGAATAAAATAATAGAAAAAAGATTCTTAAACAAAGAAATTTATATGTAAATATTGTGTAAAAATAAAAGATCAATGAAACCCGAACAGACCCAGCCGCTTCCCAATAGTGCTTTGCTCTTTTTTAAAGAAAAGGTAGCTCCAACGTCACTCAAGTGCATCTCGGGCGACTTCTTGCAATCAACCCATCATACCCGCTGCACCAGGAAAATTTGATCACAAGAGTCAATAAGGTAACTTGACGGGAAAGGAAACGAGTATCGTACCGCACACTGGATCCTTACCATTTCAAACGCAATTATACGCGAGGACTACGGAACTACGGGTGAAGTAACCAGAGTTGAGGCTCCTTTTCGTGGTTTACTTAGTATTCCTTTTTTCTCTTCGAAGGTCTTGCCTCGCGACGTACAATGAAATTTCAAGAGGTAGTAAGTCTTTATCGGTTACCTAGTCGAGGGATTTCTGAAAGCGTGCCGACCGATGGACAACAACTTTGTCTTTTCAGGAGTCAGGGTTACGTGCACGTGAGGTATCCAGTCTCTTTGGGCAGGAGAGATTGGAAGGAGGCAAAGTGAGGAGTCAAGAAGTATCGCACTTGTCTCCGAAGTTAAGTTGTGTTTCATTCAATACTTGACTGACAGATGGTCCATCAAAGTCGAATTATCCTCCTATTTTCAGCACTCCAGGTTCAGTTCAACATTTGAAAGCTATTCCCGACGGTCATTTCAAGCGAATAATGTATTATGCGCAAGCTACTACCTACTGCCTACTACTCAATCTCTTTCCTTCTCTTTGCAGCCCGCCCCGTCCGTATACCTCTACCCATCCGTCTCCCATCCCCATCACTTCCATCACATCCCTTTCCCTCATCCCACAAAAAGTATCAAGCCCGAGGCGGATCCCCCAAAGGCACATACCTCACCCCAAACAATCTCCTCTTACTAACCTCCCCATCCTCCCCCTTCTGCACCAACCACACATGCTGCCCCAGTCCCATCTCATCATCATCAACAGGCACAAACATCCGTCCCGGACTCCTCAGTTGATCGATCAACTCCTTATGTATCTCCTTCGCCGACGCCCCCACATGAATCGCATCCCACTTCCCTTCATCCTTATCCTCCCCCATTCTCTCTCCTTGCCCTTCCACCTCCCCCATCGGCGACCGCTCATCCACGCTCGACTCCCGTCTTCTTCTTGCAGTAGTACCAGTCGTAGCAGCACTTGCGCCATCCGTAGCCGCCGAATCCGACGTCGTCTCGCGCCACCCCTTCCGCCCATCACCCACACGGAACCGCACCCGGCCTGTCTCGAGAAAGTCGCGGCCTTCAGCGGACTTGGCCATGTTGCGCGCGCCGAGGTCGCGCAAGGCCGGAATGTGTTCGAGACCGACGACGGTGCCGCCTTCGGAACCGACGAGCTCGGCGAGCACGTGCGTGAGGTAGCCTGACCCCGAGCCGATGTCGAGGACACGAGGGGCCGGGCGGGAGGGGGAGGGCAGGAGGGAGGGCAGGAGGTGTTCGATTGCGGTGGCGTGCATGTGGGGGGCGGAGATGGTGGCGGCGTGGCCGATGGGTTGGGGGGAGTCGGAGTAAGGGGAGGTGGGGGCGTAGTGGGCTCTGTCGACCTGTTGTTGTTGTTGTTTCTGTTAGTGTGGTGTTGCAGAAGATGGAGTGTGTCAAGGAAGGTAGGAGGGTGATGGATGATGGGATACATAAGAGGGGTCGAAAAGCGATTCTTGGGCGGGATAAAAGGTGAGAAGGTCCATGATGAAGCTTGGGGAAATATCCGACTTGAACTAGGTACTCAGTTGGCCTTATCGCATGTTACACCTCCCTAATCTCCCCCCCCATCGCGCAACTTCTTCTGTAGAAGTCGAAACACAACCTGCGACTCAACCGTAAACCAACTCGGGGCTACAGAAAGTGAAAATCAAAGGAAATAAGGAAGGAGGAAAAAAAAAAACCAACCTTCAAAAAAGCCTCCTTCACCCTCTCCTCCTTAATCAACCCATTCCTCCACAAATTCTCCACCAGCTCCGCGTTGCTTCCGCCCGATGAGTACCACGCCATGTTGAGATTACTTTTGAGTGCTGACCACCAGAGATTCGTCGTTGTTGTGGTACTGAAATTTCTACTCTGACTTCTTCCGATAAGCGTAGTAGTAGAACTGGGTCCGAGGGTAAGGATAGTTGCGGCGCAGGAAGTTGAGGGGTTGCTGATGTTGTTGATGTTAGGGAGAAGAAGTGTGTTGAGGCAAGTACTGTTGTTCGGGGACTGATGATATGCGACAGCGCTAACGGCAGCGGCAGCTGTGGTGGTGATGGTGGTGAGTAATGGTGACGGTCTCGTTTTGATGGATTTTAGTGGTACGGATCTTAGTGGTACGGATCGAAAAAGGAAAACGGGTGTCATTCGTTATGAGCGTTGGGAATGACGTTTCGGCGCGAGTTCCATGAAGAGGAGAGGCTGGGAGGATATGGACGGTGATTAGGTGGATAGGTATGCAAGGTTGAAGATAAGATAATAAGAGCGGAAGGATAGGTAGGTATAACTAGGAAAGACGATGGAAGATTTTACTCGTTCTCATGTGAAGAGAAAAGTGAAGTATCAACAAAGTATGAACACAGACGAGGGAGTAGCAACGGTAGCAACAACGACGACACGATGTGTTGTCAGTGCAAGTGCTTTGGACCTCACCTACTATGTATGATGAAGCATTGACGTTGAACATTAAAGCGTCTGATGTCAGATCTGGCGGGAGCTGAGCTCCACATATATCTGTGGTTAATTATCAAGGTGCCATCCTGCATGGATCATCTGCACATGACTACACTACGACACTGACGCTCAATCGAAGCGAGGGAAGGAGAGGGGCAAAGCGTGCGGGGAAGGCCAGTGAATCGCTAACGTCAACCCGTTGATATCATCTTATCAGGCTTACTTGAACTGATAGCAGAGGTTTGGACAGTGTAGACGGTAAACGCCCATATTTCGTGAACCGCTGAACGTTGTTTTTCCCTTCGTCTTATTCGCCAAACAAACCATGGTCTAGCTCAAGCACAACACCCAAGAACTAGTCGTCAATGCAGTATATCAACAGAAAGGAAAGACACGTCCGCCCATTAAAATGCTCTTGTATAGGAGGAGGGGGAAAAACAAAGAAAAAGAGTAGGATGACCGTTCGTATGTACGCGTAGTGCTTTGCGTTCCTTTAACAGAGTGTCCCAGAACACATGCCGAGACAAACATAGACATTGATCCCCATAAAATGACTGTCCATATCCGTACCTCACACACCAGTGGCAAAATCCCAAGCAAGCTTCTCCCCAACGACGTCTATACCACCCGCTCCGGCGCCTCGCCCGTAGCAATAATCGGAATCCCCAACCCTCTATCCGGGCTCTGCAGCACCAGCATCTCATGCCTTCTGACCTTCATGTAATCACTAACGCTCTTGATGAGAATGAACCAGCCCACCAACATGAGGATGTACGCCACCCAATCGCTCGAATCCACCGATCCCCAGTTGTCGCCTCCCCTGTTGTCGTCTACCGCGCCCGGGTCAAAGTCGTGCGAGTTCGGATCTGGTGGGGCCGTATACCCATCCCCTTCGGCGCCAGATTCTTGCGTGCCCTTCATCATGAAGCCAAACTGGATCAACGTGATTCCCAAGCCGGCGCGAGATCCGTTTTTGGCGGCGTGAGTAGAGTGGAGCAGGTAGGTGAGCAGGAAACCGACGAGCTGGAAGGACATGGAAATCATGCCGTTCCAGATGAAGGAGACGATGGAGCCAACGGGCATGCCTTCGATGTAGACGTCGTCGGGTCCGCCGAGGCCGGGAGCGAGAATGGTCGTTTCCCAGTATGGGGGAGCGGCGTCTGCGGCTGCTTGTTCGTAGGACTGTTACACGTTAGTAAATTTGTCTTGACGCTTGGCGGACAAGGGAATACGTACAGGTGGCAACTCCTCCTTCTCAGCGCCATTATTTCGTTCCGGCTTGGCTGTCAAGTTGGAAAAGACACCCTCATTCTGGATACCACCACCGTAAACCCTTCCTGAAGTTTGTGTCGCTGACCCTCCCGCCGTCGTCGTATATGATGTGGTTGGTAGTTGTGTCGTCTGCCTTTCCGGCCCTGGCCTCGAACTTCCTCCTGATGTTGTTTCAGTCGATCCCGCTGCCCCGGAGGCCTCCGTCGGCGAAGAGTTCCGTCGCATCAAGCGCTGTCGGTCATCGGCATCATCGCCGCTGTCGTCATCATCTTCGTCGGCGCCAAAGGCATCGGCAAGGTCGGGATTCACTGGGCGCTGGCTGTTGTGGATGGAGGATGCGCGAGAATGAAAGGATGGTGGTGGCGAGTTGGGGATCGATGGTCGCGTCATCGAGGTAGGGTTGGTAGGCGTTGGCGTGTCGTTGTGATGGTCGTCATCATCGTCGGCGTGGACGTTGACCTGATGGGGAGTGTTAGATGGACTGGAGTTGAGGTCTGATGGTGATGATGGGCGACAACATACCCTTTCGTAACGGGCCGACATGGTGGCGGATGTCTGCGGATGAGTCGTCGACTGGTGTGTGTCTGTCTTTGTCGTGGTTGTTGATACTGACAACTTTCAATGTCGGATGTGGTGTTTTTGGGGGGATTCAAAAACCCCTCGCCTGGATCATGCGCGGAGATAAGAAATGGATGGACTTTGTTGTTGATGGATGGGGATGATCGGGCAATCAGAATGGAAATGGAGATGGAACACAGATCGATGTTTGGTAAGACAAATAATGCCGGATGCTGCCAAGGTTCTCCTACTGACGTCGCCACTGTGTATGCAGGGCACCGCACTAAATCCGGTGGGCTTGCAGGGAGTCTGTCGCGCGTCGTCGTCTCGGGTGTTCAGGAGTGGAAAAGGAGGAAGCGATACGGCTTTTAGTATGGAGTAGTCAAGGATGGAGAAAGTGGAACAAAAGAGAGAGACTAGAACAAGGAGACAATAGGAGATTGGTTTGTTTGTTCGTATAATTGAGAGAGCCAAGTCGTTTGTTGTTGTTGTCGTCGTCGTCAAAGAGGATGGCCGTTGAGTCGACCAGAGAAAGAAAAGGAAGGGAAAAGTGGTTGAATTAGGAATACGAAAAGGAGTCGTCGTATTGAAGAAATTAGTGAAACAAACCACGCAACATAGGGTAGCGACAACTATGCAAAAAAATGGTGGTCGACGAGATCGATGGATGTCAGTCAGACCTCGTTGTCCTCAATTCCTACCTCAAGGTTGTTGTAGTCGGCCAGGCACAAATAGAAGGACGGGAGAGAGAGAAAAGGCGCTTGTTGTGTCGATGTCACTCAGTCCAGTCACTGTCACTCTCCCCTCACAGTGTCTGGGCACTCGACGACGGGAAACAAGATGGCAGCTGACCAAGCGGGATTGTGCCAAGAGCCCCAACGGCCAAGTCCCTGAAATGATTGTGCTGAAGCGAGGGACCGTGCTGGACTGCGCCATCCCGTCACGGCGCTAGCCAGTGGAAATAGTGCAGTGTGGAATTGCGTGGAGCAGCGGAGACAAGCGGAGACAATTCGTGAACCACTGTGGCTGACTGTCCCCAGAACGTGTGGCTTATCAGAGATCCGATCTGTGGCTCAAGCTTCAGTATCAACGTCAGTATCGACCGACAGGCCCATCGCTTCAATTCCACTTCCGCCGAGCAGTGCCAAGCCCAGAATTTCAGAGGGGCCGCGCCGCCGTCAACTTCTACTAGTATGCGATTGCGACTTTGCGATTGAACCCATCTCTATCGCCGCCATCACCAAAATCACCACAATCACCACAACCACCATGTCCGCATCTCTAAGAACCGTATGCCAAACCCAATTACACCGCAATTCTCCACATCGACATCACTAACACACAGAAATTGCGCCCAACAGCTCGCCGCAAGGCAATACCAACGCGCCCTCGGCGAATGGCCCCGCGACGCCCTCCGGCCCGAATGCCAGCTCCAAGACGTCCTCTCCAAGCGTCTGCAAAAGAACAACGGCAGCCTCTTGCCCAACAAGCCTGCCTTTGCTAAGTTGACCAAGGAGGCAAAAGAGGAGGCCGAGATCAAGCAGGCGAATGCGCTGATTGGCTTATTGGAGAATCGGTACAAGAACAAGGTGCGTTTCTGTTCTGTTCTGTTCTGTTCTGTCTGTCCCGGGTAGTTGCTACATATGTGTAGGAGTGACAAAAAGGGGAAATAGAAGGGGAAGTGCTAACGGATTGGGTTGGAAACAGTACCGCATTACTGGCGAGCTTCTTAGGCCCAAGAGTAACCCCAAGTATTACACCGATTTGGCCAAGGAGCTTGAGGAGGCGCCGAACAGGACCTTCTTGGGTAGGATGGCCAAGAGGCTGGGAGGTATCATTCGCTTCCAGTCGTAAGATAAGGCTGGAAGGAAAGGAGAGGAGGAGTGTAGGATTACTTCTGTACAAATACCGAATTGCATGTGTGGTTCATGGGCAGGCAGGCGTCTGGAGTCTGGGGAAACCAAAAATAAAATAAAAGGCCTGGTACATATGATGGGCTGGAGCAAAGGCTCGTTGCGACTGATCGCAATGGCAGTGGCCGGAAATGAAAAAAGTTTCACATTTGGTCTGTACATGTTGGGTATATACCTGTGTCAAACATATATACATCTTTTGTCTACCTATGCCATTAGATGCGTTCGTCCTGTCGTCGCTGGTCTCGTGGGTTTCGTCTGTCCATCCTTTTCTCGTTTGGTCCGTCTCTTGTGGTTGTCCCGTTATCTTCATCCATCATAACATGAAAAGACGCCTCAACGCCCTCGCTCGTGGCAATTCCATTAGATATACTTTCTCTCCGGGTCGAGCCTGTCAAATAGATCCATGCTCTTCTCGTACATGGTAAACACAATACCACCACTCAAAATCAGTCTCGCCAACCGCGGCAGCGCTCCGCTCCAGAAAGTCAAAACGCCCTCCTGCTTGAAAATGATGCTGGCGCACCTGAACGAGTTGCCGTAAAGCTGCTTGGCCTCGATACTCTGCATTCTCGTCTTGATGGTATCCAACGGCTGAGTGACGTAGACGGTGATGAGACCCGCGATACCGCCCATCGCAAAGGTTCCGACAGCACCAAGCTTCTCCCCGGGCGCCGTGTAGCTTTCGGCCAGTTGCTTCAACGCGGTATAGGTTGAGAAACGGGTGGCGCTGTTGGCAGCTTGTCGCGCGGTGGTGGGGACGAAACCTTGGAAGAAACCGCGAATGCCGCGCTCGCGGTAGATGACAGGGACGGCGTCGAGGAAGCCGCGGAGGCGAGGCTTGGCGGACTTGCGGTCGTCGATGCTGTTGGGTTTTTTCTTGTCAGCGATGAGCGGACCTAAAATGGAGACTTGACGGTGACTCGACTTACAGCGTGGTCTTGATGCTCTCGGTTGGCGTCACGGCCAGTAGTGACTCAGTCACACCGGCGCCAAAGCCGGCAAGGACGGTGCCTGGCCCAGAGAGCTTGCCGTTGGAATCGGAGAGGAGCTTCTTGTACTGGTCAAAGGCGACGAATCCTGTCCCACATCTTGTTTAGCGACTGTTTTCTTCTTTGGTCTCTTGATGTGTCTGGGAACCGTACGAATGCCTGCCTTGAGCGAGTTGCCGATAATCAGAGTCGTGCAGCCGGCATACCATTGCGCGCCAAAGGGCGGCCATGGGAGCTTCTGGCCCTCGGCTAACCTGCGGTTGAGCTGGGTGCGAGTCTTGGCGACTGTTGCGAACAGTTAGATAATTCGGTGTTTGTCGCGATGGACTAGTCGTCGAGAGTCTATGGGTACGTACATTCGGCGGGATATGTGATGGCTGTTTGTTTGTTGTTAGCGCTATTGCGACCGCGGTTTTTCTGGCAGTGCGTGACTCGGATCAAGACTCACCAATCTCGACGGCGCCGGCAGTCGCACCAGCGAGAATGGAACGAAGGGCACTGGGGCCCTTGACGGCTGGGTGAGCCCGGGCATTATCGTCCTTTGTGGCGGCAGAGGACATTTTGGCGGAGAGACAGACAGGCTGGCGACAACTGAAGAGAGACTGGAAGATGGAACTGAATTTGGTTGGCTTAGTTGCGACGACAAGAAGATGGGACGGGAATAATTCAATTGGAAAGTTTGACATGGAATGACGCCGTTGCTCCGATTGCGGGGCCCCCACTCATGCGTTCCCGTCCCGTAGGTCTCTTTCAGTGGATCCGTCTTCTCCACTTTTGACGAGTGACGAGAACCTTGAGAGCCTCTTCGTTCTTCTTTCTCTTTTCATCCCGCCTCCTTCACCAACCACTTGGCTGTCACAACACCCGCCTCCCAATGTGCCGACGTCCTTATTGCCAGTATACGACTCGCAGTATCTTAGCCATCGGCAATATGCATGGCGGCCCTCTCTATTCTCTAGGCCAGCTGGGCTGAGCTGGGGGTCTTTCCTGAGACAAGACCACCAGATCGATCACCATACCTGGCTCAAACGCCCCAAGATTGCTACCGCTTACAGTGTCCGTCTACATCATGGAAGCGATAGATGACAACCACCCAGGAATGCCCAGCTCACCATTTCCGGTACCTTACAAAGACCTCCCACTCAAGCTTTGGCATGTTCAACGTTGGACAGTCGCAGTCATTCTGGGAAACTCGTTTCGTCTTGGTCGGACACGGAGACCTGTCCATGGAATCAGTCAACACTGAGGACGACGTGGACGGCTTGGTCAATATTTTTTAATGATGCTTGCCATCTGGATAACGAGGCCCCTATTCTGAAAAACATCACGTCCAACAGCGAGCGCTAACTCTTCGGGTGGGAGGGGGGATTTGTGTATATCACCTGATCCTTTCAAGTGAGACTTTCCCTACGGATGCCTGGACTTCCTCACAAAACGTTCCGCTGTTAATATAACGGTGTTTGTTCGGTTTTTTACTTCATCAGTTTCACACCACGTTATTCGACTATCGTATCAAACCATTTGACGTTGGGCGACTACCATGCCGCACCTCTTATGTTCTCAGCCGTCCTCCGACACCCATGTCGATTCCGAACATTGGCAGCCCAAAACATCCAATCGCTATCAACCTCCCAATCTCTGCTGCACAGCCATCAACACATGTCGAACATATGTGATGTGCCATGAGTTCAACTCGTCTCGGTGCGCATCAAATATTCTGGCTCAGGACCACACACGACCGCACTTCACACCCCTAGTTATGTGCTCGTTAGCGCCGACATAGCCACTGGCCACCCTCCCAGGCCAAGTGAAAGCCACACGCAATGTGACCCGGTTGGCAGGTGGCAAGGCATTTTCCATATAGGGGTTTGTCAACCTGTCCGCCTTCCATTGTGATACCAACCATGACAAGGCGCCATGGCGCTTACTCTGAGGCCCCGCACCTTCGCCGGCCTGCTCACTGCTGCCGCCCTAGTACTCGATCAAGGCATGGCTGGAGTATCTACATAATGAGCGGCATAAAGCTGACGGTCCTTCCCTCTCTTTCCCCGAACCCCATCGAGTGAACGACATACTGATCCAGTGAGCCGTGTTATTATCATCATCCTGTCTTATCGATCCAACCCCCTCGAGCGTCACCATGTCACAGCCATTCTGGCATACCGTGCCATCTCCGGAAGATACGGAGCCTATCCCGAACTTGAAACTTCCGCCGAAGCTTTGGCATGTTCAGCATTTCCAATCCCGATCGATCAATCTCAAGGACGGTGGCTTCCAAGCCCGGAACCCTTTCCTTGACATCCGTACCTGCGATGCGCTGAAGATGGAGGCAGGTAGGCATTTCAGATGGGGCACACGGGATTGGGATTCCTGTTTCCTCTCTGCCTTCGACGATCAGGTTCACGCAGATAATTGGGCCAAGTTATGGTGCCTTGAGAAACCCGTCCTTGTCTACGAGTTGGACACGTCCAAGTTACCAGCCGGCACCACACTATTCCAGTCAACTGCGTTGTGTCGATCCTTGGATATTGGTCACCCGTGGATGGAGGACGAATGGATCTTCTATCAGCAAATTCCAGCTAGCTGTATCGCTAGACGATACTATCCTTGGAGCAACTATGAGCGCATCTTCCAATCCCCAAGTAAGTACAGCTGTGTAGCGGCCCAGGCTCGGTGCGATATTGGAAAACAGTGAGCAGAAAACTGACATTTCACAAAGTACATCTCACGGTCTTGGCTGAGGTTCTCGTGGGTGCCGAATGGCTTCCCCCACGGAATACCGACGGGCCTAGGCCGCCCAGTCCGGCCGAGACTGAAGAAGACCAGGACGACTTGGACGCCTTAACCGGTAGGATGAACGGATTAGAGCTCGAGAATGATGCCAGCATATCAGAAGGCGATGCCTGCGAGGACGATGAGTCCACACAGGAGGCTGTCAAAATCAATCCGGCCGACGACGCACCCAACGGCATTGCTTCGGCACCCGAGAAAGATGTTGATGCCAATCCGATCGTTTGTGCACCAAACCACAGTGATTCAGTAAGGCAAGAGGGCACCGACTCTAGACTGACCGACGATATCCCGAAGACCAATAACGCAGCAACAGAGGACACCGATCCTACGCCAACTGTTGATACACCGTCAACCCCGGAGATGGGCACTGACACTCAACTCAGCGGCGAAACCATAGTGGCTGAGGATCCAACACAAGGAGAAGAGGTTATCAATTCCGTTTCGAAGGATGATTCGTCGAGGGCCAATTCTGGTGGCCCCATCCAGCAGAAGATCATCTGCCAGGTCAATAAGGAGATCTCGGGAACCAAATCGACTTTCTCGGTGATGGTACAGTTCGAAATCCGGGCCGCAGAGGTGGTTTAGGGTTGCTTTCATGGCGTGCTTCATGTTATGTTCTTTCGGTGATAGCGCTGTGTCCTTGCTGTTTGACAAGTATGAGTTGTTGTTCGGAAGCCGAGAAACTCTTCTGATGAGAGACTTGGGAAGCTTGAGCTAACCTATATCTCGAGAGGACTGTAGGTGTTCTAAAGTGTGGAAGGTTCATTCCAACTCGAATTTGTTTGCGGACTACTTTACTTGGTCTAGCTCGCCTTTTTTTTTTCTATTTTCCTCTTCAAGTCGTTAATCAAGCATGTTCCCCATTATTGGGACTGTTTCCACCCACCGTACCAAAGAAATGGAAAGTTGTTAATTCAAACATTCCCTTTCGGTTTGTCTATAAACTCCACAAACCATGAAGCTCAGGCTCACCAAACAACATCAACACCTCCGGACCTCTACCATCTCGTTGCGACAACATCTTGTTACACAACCCGTACACGCTCAGCCCATCACGACCATGGATCCCGAACCTTCCCGTTTAGTCAAGTCCACCCGACCAGCTTTCCCGCTCGTTTTTGTTATCCACATCCAATACCCTGTCTCACTAGCCGCGTAGACATCAACTCGGTCCCTTAGAATGGACGACACGTACAGCCAAGCTAAAAGTCCACAGTATTCCGTCAGTCGATGGAGCAATCAAGCCTTTTTTTTCGAGTTATGACCAATCTCTCTACTATTCCCTACCATTATCACATTTCATCCATTCAATCTATCTTAGGTTCTCAAGGTTCAGCTCTAGACTCCCCAAAGCCTTGAACAAACACCACATGACCTTTCTTCGCGACCAGATATTGATGGTCGGTCATCAGGTAAAACGGCGAACCTGGGTTGTTCGAGAACCGCAAACCTTTCCCCATCGATGGATGGTAGCAGATATATGTACATCATATCTACGCACCTAGTGGTATAGAATTTTGATATATTGACTGTAGAAGCGGTATAAATTCACAGTCCTTCCCAGCCAGCAGATCTCCAACTACATTCACCATAACCACATCTTCACTTGTACTATCAAGATCAACATTATAAGCAAACCAACGAAACCAATCAAAATGTCTTCAAAGCCAGGCTCAGACATCGCACCCTCGGCTCCCAACACTGGCGGCGCTGGTATCTATGGCACTTTTGGCCCCTCTGGCTCTTCTAGCTCTTCCGGCTCATCTGGTTCCTCTGGATCTTCGGGCTCTTCTGGTTCTTCGGGCTCTGCTGGTTCCTCGGGGACGGGACCTGCCCCTTCTAGTAATTGAGAGTGCCTCTCCACAAGTACAGTTGGACAAGTTCCTACCTCTAAGATAAGGCAGATGGGTCGAAGCTGGTTGGAAATTTGCTTTGAAGAAAAAGACATGATGCTGGGGACAAGCCGGGGGCATTGAGGTTGAAGACGGGTACGAAGATCTAAAAGTTTAATTGATCACGATGTATGTAGCTGAGAGGCTAACAAACATGTGGGAATGAACTTTCGGGATAAACGTGCAGTAAAGTGTGCCACTCGCTGGTGAGAGTCGAAGCTATAATGATAATATGCGGCAGTAGCATGCCATTGAATCTGATGTCTAATAGAACAGAGCATTCAAGCATACCTCTACGTAGGACAAACAACATGCCGGCGAAACCCGCTGCTACAAGAAAGAGCAAAGGATGTCGAAGAACATGCCCATGACCGGACGCGCTGCAAACCTCAACATTTCTGAATTTTCTTCTACCTACCTCGCGAGCTTTCAGCTGGCCAGTTTGAAACTGTACTACCTCACTGCTAGTCCCTTGGCTGACATTACCTAGAGGTAGGTATCGTATCACCTCTACTCCATTCCTTCTCCTGGTACCCCTACTTAATTTCCTTCCTTGTCAGCATTTTCCTTTTCCATTTCTTTATTCACCCCGCCCGTCTCTTCCCTCATTCACCCATTCTTGCTCCCCCCGTACTGCATCGATCCCTCGATCCTGAGACGGTCAAACGCTGCCAAGGGGTCGGAGGAAGTGAACGTGGAGGTGGTGTTTGTTGTTCCGGTAGAACTGGACGTCTTGTTACTAGAGCTGGTCGTAGTCGACGAGGTGGTATTGTTGTTCGAGGAAGAACCATCTTGTGCAGTGGAAGATGTGGTGTTGTCGGAGGTAGAGGTGTTTGAGGAGGACATCTTGAGGTTGGCGGTTCTGTCTTCACTTTAAGCTATCTATAGGTGTGGTAGTCAAGGGAATAGGTAAGTAAGTAAGTACAGGAGCCTAAAACTCACGTATCAATTTGGGAGAGAGAGGCTGGTTATATCCCCTTCGAGTACACTCCGAGAATTCAGGGAACATCCCGTCTGGACAAGGAAATGGAGGGTTTGTCAATAACATTCCATCCCTTGTGGTTCAGTGAAATTATTGTGGTTCGGTTTTCCATTCATTGATCACAATTAACATTTGATCTCATGCTTCATCTATACCACCATCATAAAGGAATCAGGCCTCACCTCTTCACCTGTGTATGGGAAGGGAAGGTTCAGATTCCCCCGAGACATCTACCAATTGGTAATACCAAATGACCCTTGATGACTTGTGTTGGTTCCCCGTGCTTGCACTTGGTTGAGCCATGGACTCGAGAAGCTAGACTACCTAGCCTCTTCCTCTTCCCCACCGCTTAGACCCAGACAAACCATGTATAAGTACGACTCAATCTTATCAACTCTCAGCTTTCTAGGTACCCTCCTTCAAAATTTGTATGTACCTGCATTCCCTCCACCCTAGGTACTCGCTTTACCTGCCTTCTTGCACGCAAACTAGGTACCCAACATGAGTACAAACAACGCATCCCACATCTGGGACAAAGAACCAAAAGTGTCTTCTGTGACCACCACCTGCACCGCTGGATCTTCCGGCTTTGGTACCTCTGGCTCTTCTAGTTCAACCTCTGGGGAAATTGGAGGGACAGCACCTGCTCCTGGGACTATTACTGTCACTACAACTATTAATATTGTATTTACACCGGCTAACTTAATAAAGCCGTAAGTAGGTAAATCTAGTAGTAAGGAATATTGAATGTAAATAGTAGTAGGTAGCTGAACTTAGAAGATGAAGTTTGTAGAAATATCTACCTACCTACTTACCTCTAAGCATATAAATGCGGTATCTACGTACAAACGTAAATAGGAAAGAGGGCCCGAGTTTGAGCTTTATGTTGTTGGATACGATATTAACGTACACCGAACATGGAGACGAAAGATCCTTAGAACTTCTAAGTCGAATTTGCAATTCGGTTTCCACTAGCGAAATTCAATTGGTATTCATATTGGCTGGAGGTAGCAAACTACTTCAGACTTTAGACTACGGCTGAACAGATAGGTAGCCAAGTACTCTCCTCAGCATATTGGATCTCCCAGAGCTATCAAACTCCCCAATCTCAACAGAATAATAGAATGACTTACCACCGACATCTCGAGTCCAATGCATTGCGCAAACACATTTCATATCAACACAACTGACACAGCCATATACGGTGTATCATCGCAGATCCGAGGAATGAACCTAGCCAAGGTATATCTTCACATACTTCTCCACCCTCGTTCATACCACCTTCTTCTCCTCCACTATCTCCATCAGAATCAACATTTACAACACCCACGAGGTTAACCATCAGTTACAATTCACACCAATCCTCCAGTCCAAAGTGAAAACAAACAAACAAAATGTCCAGTTCCGACTCCAACGACTCCGGTTCTACCATCGAAATTGGCCGTGGTAACGGCGGCGGAGGATCTTCCTCTTCCGGTGGTTCTTCCGGTGGTTCCTCCTCAGGCGGTGGTTCTTCAACATCCTCCGAATCGGGCTCGGGTTCGGGATCGGGATCGGGCTCCACTCATGTGTGGGAAACCATAGAGACCACTACCGAGGTGATTGAGACGTACACTGAAACAGAATGGGGGGGTAAGGGTTCGTCGGGCAAGAGCAGGAAGCGCTAGGCTTGGCTTCTAGGTTGACTTGGTGGATGGGTAGGTGTTCAGGGGACAGGGGTCAACATGAGCAAAAAAGTTTAAATGAGGGTGTGCATCAAAGCGACTTGAAAAAAAGTGACGATGAGGTCGACGAGAGGGAAAATAGGTGGAAGGTAGGTACCATAGTCGGCAGGCTTATGAAGGAGACGGTGGTCAAAACTTGAGTTGACTCAGCTTGGTACATCCCAGCCCGGTTCTGAGTTCGTTGCAGTGTTGACCGTTGCAGTGTCACCTGGAGGTACCTGAAGTCGTTGTCTTATAAGTCACAGTGGCCATATCTTCTTCCTGACTCCCACTCCCACTGCCACTCTTTCTTCCACTCCTTCCCTCCTTCCCTTTCTCATGCCTAATTCCCAGCTCCCCTCCATTCCACATGACTGATCCTCATGTCTATAAATCCGTACATCCAACACCTCTACTTCACGGCACTCGATCTTCTTTCCTTGACCTTCTATTCATAGGTACCTAGGTAGGTTCCAATCAATTCACCTCCCAGTCCCTCCTTGCTCCCGCTTCCGCTCCCTGTCCATCTCTTATATACGTTCCTATTCCTCCCTCGTCCATTACATCCCCCCGTCAAACTCACACTTCCACAAGTTCCCCAGCGCAACCCTCCTACCTATTCCTGCCCACCCTTGTAGCCCCCCCCCCCCCCCACCTCGACATCACTTCTCGCTTCGAACCTGAACTTGGCATCCTCTTGATTGTAGAAACCTTCCAGTCATGGTAGCGCGTTATAAGTAGAGGTACATGTAGATGTGACTCGCGTGCCGCTTCGAGTTGGGCTTTTGACAAATGTGTACCTCTCGAGCCGCGTGTCGATGCCCCCGCTGTAATATAAGTATAATCGGTGCCTCTGGACATGATATGCATGGTGTAGATGGTGTAGATGGTCGTTAGGTGGGCCATGATCTCTTCGATTGTATGTGGAGGTTGGGGTGGCCATGTTTGGGAAGAAGGGGCGGGGGAGAGGAAAGATTGGGTTGGTGAAGGGAGGACGGGGCGGTTGGTTCTTCGCGTACGGGTTGTAGGGGGGAAAGTCAAAGTCAAAGAGGTGTAGAAGGAAGGGGGATGGACGTGGGCATGTCGGTATTGACGCTGGTTTTGGTGGTGGTGATAGTTCATCTTTAATCCTTGGGCTTTGATTCACTGGTTCGGTGGTTCGTTGAAAGAACACTGGGAATCTCAGGTGGAAGCATGAAGAGCTAGTAAGAACCTACGGAATTTGACCTTATCATTGAAATCAGGGGCATTTATCAGCTTTGCTCTGTTCTGTTGGCTTTTGGTTTCACTTTGTGCAAGAACGCCCGCCCAACAAGATGGAAAGTTGGCCAGCACTTACAGATGCTTTGTGGGTCGCCAAAGTACCTCGCAGCAAGTCACTTAATCGCAACAGGGGACGTGTTTTCCCAGCAATTTTTACTTCATTCATTTACTACCAGTTATACCTGGTAGCGAGTCCCATATACACAGGTGGACCACAAACTTCTATCTAAGGAAGGGAGATAGAACTTGCTTGTCCAAAAGGGGGAGGTGGCAAACACCTCAGTGAGAAGAGAACACTCTGACACAACAGTCCAACACCATTCACTGTCCATGTCACCGAGTAGTAGGTAGCCATGACAGATACCCGGCGACTCCTCAACTCTTTCCTAACTGCGTCAATTCATTTCCAAACTCTCATCAACTTCGTTTTCATACGTGGCATAGCCATGTGAGTAACATGTGAGTGACATGCGCTTAGCAGCCAACGTAGATAGCTATCATTCACCCGTTAGCCCATGTCCCAAGACAACACCCACAAGAAAAAACAGGAGTAACTCACAGTTGGCAAACAAGGCATAGGTATCAGCATGCTTCAAGTTCTGGCTTCCAGACAATTGGCGCACACAGCTGTAGCCATAGCATCCACTCTGGTCCGAGGTGCCCTGGATCTGGCTCAAGTGGGTGACCTCGTGGAGGGTGGTGGTGGCCTGGTCCTGGGCATGGCACTGGCTGCTCAAGCTGGACAGGGCGCTAAAGTACAGCGGGCAGTTGACCATGAAGCTAGCGCTGGGGAGGGTGTAGGCGAGGACACCAGACGAGCAAGCATTGTAGACGTCGGAGCAGTAGTAGCGGGCATAGCCGGAGGTGGTGGAGCCGCACTCGTTAGCGACGCGGGCGAAGACGCCGGCGACGGTGGAGCGGGTGGACGAGGACGACGACTTGAAGTACTCGGTCATCTTGGAGGCGGAACCGGACGAGGCGACCTGGCTGGCGCGGGCGGCGAGAGCGCGGCAGTTGGACATGGCAGTGCGGGTGGCGGAGCCGCGGGAGCCGGTGCAGTCGGACTGCACGATGGAGCGCTTCTCGTGGAAGACGCGGCGAGCCTGGGAGGCGGCGGCGCCGTCGACGGAGGCGGTCACGATGTTGGACGAGTAAGGGAGAGTGCCCTTGAGCTCAGTCGAGTTGACGTGGGCATACTGCAGAATACCGGCAACCTTGACGTCGAAGGAGCCGCCCTGGGAGAGGTCGTGGACCTCGGCCGAGTCCCAGGAGGTCTCAACGGTCTCGCCAGGGGCGATCAGCTGGAAGGCATCCTCGGGGAGGGCAGAAGTGGCGATGCGGAGGCGGAGACCATCGAAGGCGACGGGGCCGGCTGGAGAGTGTTAGTTTGTTGTGTGATGTGTTGTGGGGGGCCAAGACAGGGGGATGGGGGTTGCGCGATGCCAAGACTGTGGACTAGTGACGTGAGAAGGCGGTCAAGACTGAGGACTTACAAGCGGAAAAGATCTGGGTCTTCTCAACAGCAGTGTTGTCGAGGATGGAACCAGTCTTGAGGACCTTCAGATGCTCCTTGCCGGTGTTGGTGATGCTGGCCTTGACGTTGGTGTTGTTGACGACCTCGATCTTGACGTCGAGGGGGCCGCCGCGCTGAGTCAAGTCAACGCTCATGGCGGAAGCCACGGAGGCAAGGAGGGAGAGACCGGCGAGGAACTTCATTGTTGCGAAGGCTGTTGTTGAGGTGCGAACTGAGTTGTCTGGAGAGCACTGCTGATCTCTTGGTCCGGATTAGAGGGAGGAGGATGCCGCCTTAAATAGGAGTCGGAAGTCGACTCTTTCCCGATGCCATGATGCTAAGGCTCGGCCAAACGCCGGCCTTCATCCGTTACCCCCAACGCCAGACTATACGCAAATAGGAAGATGGAGAAGAGAAGTTGCCGAAGTTGCAGTGTGCCTGGAAGCCGATGGACATCCAGGCGGATGTGGAGACGAGAAAGGAATGTCGTTTTTGCACGTGGCTTCAGATAAGCAGAAGCATGATATGAGCCAAGGTGCGGCTCTCAATGCTTCCATGGGGGTTCCATGTCTGGTAATGGCAGTTGATGTCTCGGGAAGTTGAATCAAGGCGCATAAACCCGTGTCTTGCGGAAGTGGGAATTAAGTGTCCCCACGATTCGTCAAAGGGTCTTGTTTCTGGTCAGCCAAAACTGACGTAGGTACGGAGTCCGGAGTTTGACAATAGTCGAATATGGGGAATCCCATCCCGCTAGTAACCCACAGTCCACCGGCTAGGTAGCTTAGCTTGGAGGCGGTGAACTCATTAACGCCGCAGTAAGGCCTCTGAAGATTTGGGGCAGCTTCCCGCGCAAATAGTGTACATATAATAGTCCATATTTCATCAACAGCTAAGGCACAACCAACGCATTTCGACTGCGGGCGGTGATGACACAGAAATTCCGGGGTGGTCAGGTTTGTGAGCAACCAAACAAGGCCAACCCCCTTGTTTAGCGTCGCTCGATCCCGAAGTTTGGCCTGAAATGCTCGGGACACGGGGCTCTGCCGAAGAGGATGTCGAGATTAACTCGGTTGGGAAGGAGGTTGTGCTCAAGGCGGTTTCAGAGTCGCATGGCATTAATCCGTCCCTGAATGGATTGATTGGAGGGTTTCATTGCTCCATATGTAGTTGCTTCTTGCCATCCGGATTTGCGGGGAATCGAGCTAGCTCCGGGATTTGAACGGGATTAGAGTTCCGACAGGCTTGAGGCTGATGTCCACCGGCTTATATCACGGTTTTGAGTAGCTGAATTCCATCATGGTGTGACTTTTGTCCATACCTAATTTCCCGTCTGTACTGCCTGAACATGAAGTCAGTAGGTGATCATCTGTATCAGTCATCTGTTCACCAAAACCCTACCGTTCTGGACGCCCGTCATCGGATCCCGCCGTTGGTCAGTGCGGTGCACCTCCACTGTCTTAATGTTGATCCTCACCGAGACCTTCCTCCTCCGTGTCTATTTGGTGGAAAGTGGGCACCGATCGGCGATCATCCCGCAACTCTACCTGGCATCGTCGGAGCAATGCCGGATCCTCGTTGCCCTCCCCCATGCCAGGACGAGGTGGCATTCTCGTGTCTTCTTTAGCTTCACCTTCCTGATGTAGGCTCCATATCCGTAACTGCCTTTTGTGAAGACAATAGTTAGCTTTGTTGTGCAGTCTTTATCACTATCACGGGAGAATCTGATTGCTCTGGCGGTTCGGGGCACAAGTTCGATGCAGTTCTGTGAGCTTGTAGGTTGCCTCGTGTCGATGGCCGAGAAGATGGAATTCTCACAATGTTCCTGGAGGACGTGAAGTATGGGGAAAGCCTCCTTTTCCTTTGCCCCTGGGGATCCCAAGCCAAACTTGTGGGGTGGATGCACGATCGTCATCTGTAATGAAGATGCCTCTTGTGCCTCGTTACGCCTCATGGTGGAATGGCCAATGAAGGAAGTTTAGCGAGCGGTAATGACCTTGCTGTAGAGGATCGATCGTTGTGAGAACAAGGTACCATAATAGTCGTTCGTGTGACTTGCTCGCTTCCGTTGTGACGTGAGGGTGTCAAGGTTGATGTGTGAATCGTGTAAGTGACGGTGCAGCGAATCGGAGTTAGACAATGGCTGAAACTGGAGGGCAGAACCAGAAGGGAAGGTGGGGATAGCATTAGCTGGGCCATCGGCTGGACGGTGCCGAGGTTACAGTGAAGATGGAGTCGATTCTCTGCCTTGATCCTTGACGTGCATGAAGACATCGTCAAGCGTTCCGTCAGTTGAGACAGCTGGCGCCAAGGCAGATATGAGGACGTGGGATTCTCGTAATCTTGACCGCAAGAGAGATCGGACTGTTATGAAAGCCGATGGGCTGCTGTGTAGCATCTTTCAACTTGGCATCGTCTTTGAACCGGCAGCTCGATTGCTTTCTGTCCTTGAAAGTCTCCGGTACCACAGTCTCGCCTTGCTGACCCCGCCCTGTATCTTGACGAACAGGTGACAAAAGCCGAGGTAAGTAACGCTGCGAATATGTATCTATCGCAGCCACTTGATCTCGCCTTATCTTTGCTGATAGTAGGATGTCAACAGTGCAACATTGATTCTTCCTCAATCAACCCACAATTTGATCTGTTCACATTGCCCGTTCCATTCGAACTCTGGACCATCGTCAGCAATCAATCAGCAAGAACTCAGACACTTTTCGTCGAGCGCAATTTAACGACTTCTGCCGTCGACTTCCTCAGCGCTAGCCATCTTCTCACCGAACACCACCTCCCACGATGTCTTCCCAATCGCTCATTCCTCTCTCCCTCTCCATCTCCCAACCTTCGCCCTCTCTCTCTCCGCCCACCGTCCTCCTCACCCTCGCCAACACCTCCCCCGATGTCCCTGTCACCCTCCTCACCTGGTCATCCCCTCTCGACTCCCTCGCCCTGCAACTCGGCCTCATTCAAGTCTCATCCCCTTCCAACCCTTCCAACAAGATCGACATTCCTCAGCTGATGATCAAGCGCGCCATGCCTCCTCCCGAGGATGCACTGGTCACCCTGGGTCCCGGAGAAAAGAAGAGTCGGGAGGTGGTGTTGAGGGAGCCGATTGTCGATGGAGATAAACTCTTGGAGTTGGCGGAGGAGGGGAAGGTGGGGGTTAGGGTTGTATGTGGAAAGGACAAGGAGGAGGAGCAGGACGGCGGGGTAGTGGTTTGGGTGGGGAAGAAGAGGGAGGAGGTTAGTCCTGAGGAGGTTGCAATGCTGGGAAGGGGAAAGGAAGCTAAGAGGTGGAAGGTTGAGAGTGAGGTTTTTGGGATGAAGGTTGATGGGGCGTGATGTGGTTTGTTTGGTGTTGCCTTTTTTTTAAAAAAAAAGAAAGAAGAAAAGGAAAAGATGACATGGAGGGGTGCGACCTAGTCTAGTCTAGGGTTGGGGTTTAGTGTGTCAGGAAGCAATCAGACCTGGGGATGCTGCGAAGATTGAGGGGGTGACACTATTCGATGAGATTGGCAGAACAAGGCGTGGAAAGCAGCAAGCTCACTGTCTGCCGTTTCTTGCAACAGACAGAATTGACAGCGGGGAAGGGACTATCTCTTCGTCATCCCAAGACACAAACGGACAACAAACAGTTCCCATGGATCCTGGGGTTCGCCCGGGTTAGGGTTTACCTTGTACTATACTACTCCCACGCCATACCAATGAGGCACACACAAATGTTGATGAACTACAATGAAAGAAACGTGTATACCCGAGACAGAACAGAATTGTCTCGAGTGTTCATCATCCACACGCCCTACCAGGCACGCTGTGGTGTACAACTAACCTAAGTACGTAAAACAATCGGTACACCCCATACTCCCCGCTCCATTACCCCTTTGATGGCCAATATAATGTCGTCATGACTTTCTGTAAGTGGTACAGCCATCGTCACAGCCATCAAGACGTAAACACAACCGATCAGGAACATGCTATTTAGATCGGACGAAACACTCCGTAGGCCAATTGCAGCTTCGCTTTTGAATTTCACTTCTTGTCAGCATCTCAACTTCCCCGCAAACAAAATATGTAGATCCATCGAGGTACTTGACTTCCTCCTTACTCCTCCTCCTCCTGGTCCATATCATCTGAAACAAATTCTCGTTTGTTTACTGTCTTTGCCAGTTCGTCACCACACAACAACGCGAGCAATTCACACATCTCTCCCTTTCCCTTCCTCATACTAAGAAATGGCTATTTTCGCATCAACTTGCCAAAGACAAACCACCCGTCTTTTGACCAGAAACGCCGTGTCTGGCCGCATTCCCGCATTCTCTGCGACTCATGACGTCACTGTAGCAACCCCATTCTCTTATAAGAAGTTGAGGGGAAGCACTTCTACCCGCACCATCACCACCACCCAAACACAACCGCCAGCATCTGTCCCTCAGACTCGTACAACTGTCCCTCGTTACCTGGCACTTTCTCAAGTACAGGCTGTCACTCCCAGGTATGTCTTTTCTACCTCTAGGTACCCACTCTAGGTAACAAACATGGGATGGTCTGTCTAACCCGGACTTCCCCCCAGACACACCTTCGCAACCATGACCCAAATCAACACGGAACCCTACCGCTCAATGCAAACCTCGGGCTCCGCCGAGCCCGTCTGGACACACAAGCTGCCCTGGTCCCAGATCCCCGAATTCCCTTCCCTCGACAAAGACCTCGAAACCGACATCGCCATCATCGGCGCCGGTATCGCCGGCATTTCCACCGCCTACGAGCTCGTCAAGCGCGGCAAGCAAGTCACGCTCATCGAGGCCCGCAACGTGCTTTCAGGCGAAACCGGCCGCACCTCGGGCCACTTGACCAACGATTTGGACGATGGCTTTCTGGAGATTGCCAAGAAGCACGGAGAGGAGGGCGCCAAGCAGGCGGCTGCTAGTCATGCGTGGGCCAGAGATAGAATTGGGGAGATTGCCGAGGAGTTGAACATTGAGTGCGAGTATCGCCGGTTGCCGGCGTACGACATTAGTCAGTTCCCTGTGGGCGAGAAGAAGCATGAGGATGAGTTGGAGGAGTTGAAGGAGGAGGCGGAGTATCAGAGGAAGATTGGGTTGGAGACGAGGTTTGATGTGCGTCCCTTTTCCCCTTCTTCTCCCCCATGATGAAAGGCAAAGAAGCTAACACGAGCGTGGTCCGACAGCCTAACCTAACAGTCCGCGGCTGGACCTCCTCCATCGACCAACGCGGTGGTATGGTAGCCGACAACCAAGCCACCTTCCACCCTACCAAATACCTCGTCGGCGTCCTCAACTGGCTCAAGACCCAGCCCAACTTCCAATGCTACGCCCGCACCCGCGTCATGGACATCAAGGAAAAAGGCATCGAGCTCTTGGGCATCGGCCACAAGACAGTCGAGATCAGCACGGAAGGAGGCCACACCATCAAAGCCGAAAACGCCGTCGAAGCCACCTGCGTCCCCCTGCAGAAGCTTTCAGTCATCATCCAGCTCGAATTCTACCGCTCCTACTGCATCGCCGTGCGCGTGCCCAAGGGGTCCGTCGAGGACTGTCTGCTCTACGACAATGCAGAGGCGTACAAGTACGTGCGCCTAACCGCCTGCGACGAAAAAGACGATTACCTCGTTGTCGGCGGGTGCGACCACAAGGTCGGGCAAGAGGAGACGACCCCCCGCTTTGACGAGCTGGAGAAGTGGACAAGGGAACGGTTCCCGCAGGCAGGGAGCACCGACTATAAGTGGTCTGGCCAGATTTTCGAGCCGGTCGATTACATGGGTTATATCGGCAAGAACCAGGGGTGCGACAAGATTTATATCGTTACGGGTGACTCGGGCGATGGGTTGACGCATGGTGTGTTGGCGGGCAGATTGTTGGCGGATGAGATTGACGGGGTCAGGAATCCGTGGGCGGAGCTGTACAGTCCCAAGCGCGTGGGGAGTATGCTAACGAGTCTGCCGAGTATGGTGAGCCATGATTTGCAGATTAACACGCAGTATAAGCGGGTGGTGCAGACGGATATTGAGGATATTGAAGATTTGCCGAGGGGATGTGGTGGTGTTTTGAACAAGGTATGTCTTTCCTCTTTTTTTTCGCGAGAATGATGCTGACGAAGAGACAAACAACAACAGGGCACCAAGAAGCCACTTGCTGTTTACAAGGATGAGAATGGCAACGTCAAGCAGTTTAGCGCTTTCTGCCCCCATCTCAAGGGTGTCGTGTGCTGGAACCACGTCGAGAAGAGCTTTGATTGCCCCGTGCATGGGTCGCGCTTCTCCAAGGAGGGAATTTGTGTCATGGGGCCGTCCAAGGCGGGTCTGGCGCCTGCTGATGAGGCGGGTGAGAAGGAGCAGGTTGCTGCTGCTGCTTAGTTGTCTTTGTATGTGTCTATGATGGGTAATTGGAAAGGGGCATGATATGATAACGTCGTTTGGAGTTGATATGGGTTATCAGGGATTTCTATTGAGGTATCAACGATGGGTTGTTAGTGTAGGTATGGGTATGTTCATGAAGCTTTTGGGATGAGGATTGATGATTATAATGGTCATCCGACTGATTCAGCTACAAGCTCTCGTGTCTCAAGCTGACTGGTCCATACAAGAATTGCTTTCATTATTGTCGGTACTGCATGCATCAAACAGATAGTGAACGCTTCAGTGATATCCAAATCTACAACCAAGAAAGAAACGCTCCACCCCACATCCAAACACCATCCCTTCATGCTCTTCTCATCCACATCATCACCACTTCCCTCCCCTCCTACACAGAAACAACCTTTTCATTCCCCGAACTCGTCTCCCCCATTTCCTGCCCCTGCTGTCCAACACCATTACCCCTCGCCCTCAAGCCAGGATTCACCTTTTCGGAATGACTCATCCACGGAAACCACACGCCCGGCGCAAACGCCGTAAACAGCACACAGGCAATCAACACCATGAAACTCTCCAGCACCACAAAACTCGGCTCATCCTGCATGATCTCGTTCCCCCACCCGCCCGCCATCTCGGCAATCCGATAAATGCACCTGACCAAAAGCGTCGCGTACCCGCCCGCCATGGCCCAGAGAAACATTTTCGTTTTCTTATCTTGCCATGTCTGTTTTTCCATTGTCATTGTCTGTTCCTGTACGCCGCGAAAGAACTTTTTGGCTCGAACCAGAAAGATGGAGGACAGGATCCCGAATGCACCTAGCACGACGACTTGGAGGACGATACCGGCGATGATGACGCGGTTGCCGTGTTGGAGGAGCTGATAATTGTCTTTGCCGGCCGAGGCGGCGATGCCGCCGCCTATGGCTTGGATTACGAGGCAAGAGACGTCGGCGGGGACGAAAAACAGGGGATAGAAGCGCGGGCGGAAGGGACTGAGAGAGGGGGACAAGGAGGCGACGATGTGTTTGAGAGTCAAATAAAGGCCGATGCAGATGAGGGTGGGGCCGAGGATGATGGAGACGATTTGGGTCTTGAATGCGGAGCCGTTCCACGGGTTGAGGGAGAGGAGGGCGCGGGATGCGTAGCCTTTTTGTTTGGATCTGTTAGTATTGGGGGGGCACTGATAAATGGGGGGAGGAGAAGGAAGAGGGGAAAGGGAAAGGGAAAGGGAAAGGGAAAGAAAAGACGAACCAGCACACTCCAAAATACACCCCGCTGTGATGGCGATAGAGTATCCCCACGTTCGCTTCCAGATACCGATAACAAGCGTGATAATCGCACACAGACCAAAGCCGATGGCCAAAAAGATGTTGACGCCTTGGTTGGGGTAGTAACCGAGGGTGGTGTATTCGACACGACAGATGGGCGTCACTTCGGTGCAGGTGTCGTACCCCGGATGGAATTGGGGTGTGGAGGCCGGTAGGCCGGCCGAGGCTGTTGTTGTAGACATTGTGTCGGTTGTTCGATTTCAATATCAATTGTAGTTGTGAGGTCGGTGGTGATCCGGAGGTGTAATCGGGGCCCCGGAACGGAGAGGTGGAGACGAGAAAAGCAATCGGCGCCGGCCCGGATGGGGTGGAGACCAAATGTGGTGTCGGGACTGGCGACCTCGACCTGGATATCGGGTTGTACGAAATGATATGCAAGATCAAATGCGATTCGGTTGATCCTGAATGAGTGTTTTCGTCGGTGGTGATACAACCAACCCCCTAAAAAATGGAAATTGAAAAAAAAGCCACAGAGAGAAATCCCGAGAAGAGTAGGAGGGAGTCGGGAGGGAGAGAAGGAAGGGAACGGGCTTCGGTTTTAATCTTCCACTTCTCCTCCTCCTCCCAAAAACTCAAAAAAAAAAAAAACCAATCGCAAAGTTCCAACAAAGCTACCTGGACCCAGCAAACGAACGAAGGAAGGGCGGCAACGGGCCAAAAGTTATCCGTGATCCCGTAGGTCCGTCGGCGTCAGACACAGCCGCCTCTACATACATATGTATGTATGTACACTACTGCGTCCGATGTACACTACCTACCTCTATACAGTGCATGTAAATACGACATCAAGATCCTCCCTGATCCCCATTTCCATCGCTCACCGAGTGCTGTGATTTGTCAACACCCAGACTTGCAATACTTTGTCTTCTGCTTACTATACGCAGTAGTGTAAAAAGCGTCAAGCATCTCAATTTCTCTCGGTCGTCCCTTGCTGCACCAGCACAGGAGGAGTCGACGGAGATGCGGCGGTACCTGACTCTTTCAGGGAAGGGCCCCCGTCTTTACGACCGACGCTTGCTCTGGTGGGGGATGCGTCGGATAGAAATGATGCCGATTGGCTACCTGTAGCTTGCCTCCGAATAGATACACGCCACTGGGAGGGCGTGAGCATCGATGATCCCCACATTCACAGGA